>NC_137259.1:5186112-5587033 GCF_965637545.1 Phallusia mammillata | reverse complement strand
ATTCAGATAAGCTCTTATAAACTGTGAAACTGCTTTGCATACAATTTTGCTTTCAAATTTATTAATATTTCTATGTTTAAATGAAATAAACATCAATCTGATGGCTGTTTTTTGTTGAATTTCTTGTGAAAACATTTTAATATATTTGATCAACAGAAAGCACTTACACAATATTTGTAAATTTGTCTAAAAATGTTTGATAAATATACATTGTCTGAAAGTACTTGCAGTTTTTTATTGTATCAAATGCTATTGAAGTGTTCCATTCTATGTGTTGTATATTATACATAGTATGTATAGGGAGTTGTTATAATGTGCGTTTTTTTCACAAGTGCAATTTTTTATTATTGATCACAAGTATTTGTGTCAAAAACCAAGTGTTTTTTCTGTACTGTCAACAAAAAGATTATTAGGTTACATAAAAAAGCATTACCACATGACATTCAACATCAAGAAAATGCAGATTAACCAATTTTTTTGAAACATTTCTTTTAAGGCCTACTTTGAAATAAAAATATTTGGTGCAAATGCATATTTAATGCTTCTTTATACTGTATTATTTCATTGTGTAATAGTATTGTACAGCTATACACATACAAGTACTTCCGTATACATTATCATGTGCACTTATTTATACACTTTTTTTTACTCCAGCCTGTAGGTCTAGGGTTTAGTAGTAGTTTTTTCCATCAGGCTTGAATTAAGTTTCTGAATCCTATTTCGGAGTATGTCGGAAAAAGAAGCCTCCGCCAAGGCTGAAGATAGTGAACATGAAAGTGAGGAAGATGAAAGTGAAATCCTAGAGGAAAGTCCATGTGGAAGATGGCTGAAGCGAAATGAGGAGGTAAAAAATAGAAATCATACATTCTACCCATAGTTTAGTTTGTTCTTTGAACTTGGTTAAGCTTGTCATGAACTATATGTGCATAGTTTTTGTTACACATTTTGTTGTTAAAAATTTTGATTTTTTTGCGAAATATCATGGGTGAGACAAGTTTTTACAAGAGTTTTTGAAGCCTTTCACAGTTTGAGACCGGAGTGGTAATAATTTAATTATAATTGCTTGAAAATAATTTGTTGAAAAATGTGTAATATGAGTCGCATTAACAGAGGTTGAAAATAGTAAAAACTTTGTTTCTTTACATGAAAGCCAAACTAAGTTACTGCTATGCTTTATTATAAAATGAGGTGCAGATCATTTTACGTACTGTGTAAACAAATTCTGCAGGTAATTGATAAAACAGGTGCTTGATTTATTACCGTCATTGTTTTGAATAAGATATTATATACTGGTTTGAACACAGGAAGCTGACTACATGCTTCTATTAGATATTACATGCCCACCTATACACTTTTGAAACTTAGATAGCTTGTCTATTCGAATTCCTTTGTGTTTTGCAAGGTTTGAAATTTTAATGCTTACCTATTTTATTATGTATCCTTGCAAATCCTATATATGTCTTATTGTTTTCAAAATAGTAAAATAAACAAACAAGATGAAAGTCATGTTTAGCATGGTAACTAGCCAACTACAATATCAAAAATACCTGCAAAACAAACAGGTTAAACTGACTTTCAACTCCCAAGAGCCGCCAAGATGGTGCAGTGGTTAGTGCAACCACTTTGTGTTCTTAAAGTTGTTTGTTTTAAAGCTATCTGGTCACTTGTGTTTCTCTAAGCAAGAAACCTAATGCTGCTTTTAGCATTGCTCAAGCCCAGTGGCTCTCAATCGGTTGAACTAAAAAGAAGTCAATAAAAGTTGAAAAAATCAAATGAAAAATGATTCAACCGACTTGCAACAAAATAGACAGCTTGACAGCAAATACATTGTGAGCATAATGCATTCAGTCATTGCCCTCCCACAGAGGATAAAAAACAAGAGATTTGCCCTCAAAAGTAATCAAAACTGATGTATGGAATGTTTAACATTGTAGTGTTGAATGAGGATAAAAATAAACAGCCGTAGTTGCGACATGTTAGATTTTGGCAAAGTTGGATACTGCCTGTGGGCGTTTTTAAAACGGTGGTATGGTACACCATAGTTTTTTTCGCAGATTGCAACAATGAAGAAGATCGAAGTAACAAATTTCCACCAAAGTTAAAGTTGCAAAAGTTCTCTAGACCCCCAAGAGACCAGCTAAACGATACAACAATAGCTTATACCGAAGGAGTGATGGCTAAAATGAGAAACCTCGGCGTATGTGTAAAGCGTCAATACCGCGACAGGAACAACCTGGTTCCAGCTATGAGAAAAAGCTTTGTCAAGTTGAGAAATTTGGTGAAACGCAAACAAATAGTTATTTGCAATGCTGACAAAGATGGGAAAATTGTAGTCATTAACCACGCGGATTATGACCTTATCATGAACCGTGAATTGGGAAAATTTGAAAGAATGGACATCAGTCAAGGTACAATTGAACAACATCTTAATGATATAAGGTTAAAGTGTGAGTGTTTTTTAAAAAAGTTACACGCTGCTGGGGTTATTAATGAAGATTTTCTTGCCCATACTGTTGGAATTAAATTTGAAAATGGAATTTATAGACATATATCTGGACCGTCCGCCAAATATTTCTCCATTTACAACACAGCTTATGCGTACCCACTTTTTAAGACGCATAAGCTACTGCAAGAACATCTGCACACAATCAGAGCAATAGATATTCCTATTCGGCTCCTACAAGCGGCAGGGCAAATAACTACCTCCAGAGTAACAGCATTTCTAGAATATCTCCTTAAACCTGTAAGTGTGAACTACTGCAAATCTGTAGTGGATGAATACTGCCAAGACACTAAACACTACTTACAAAGCCTTGCAATATGGGAATCAAGTTTGAAAGAAACGCAACCATTACACCTTGTTGCCGCAGATGTAACAGCCCTATATCCAAACCTTCGCCGCGAATTGGTAAAGCAAGCGTTATCTTCAGCTTTGAGCACACATACCAATTTTAGCGTCAAAGGAAGAAATCTACTCACTCAACTTGTTATGTTCTGCTTGAGTAATGTAGTGACTGAGTTCAAGGATGCTTACTATAGGCAAACTAGCGGCATTGTCACAGGCGACAACCATTCAGTTTCGGTTGCAAACATTGCCGTCCACTACATCGTTCAGTCACTCAGGGATGTGATATGTGGTGTTCATCTTTTCAAAAGGTACATAGATGACATATTATGGATATCATCCGGGAGCGAAAATACGAAACAAGTACAAACTTCACTTAAAAAGGGTTTTGAAAACTACGGGCTGACACTTACGTTCAGGGCAGTGTCAACTGAGGAGGAAGGCAAGGCTTTGGAGTTTCTTGACGTAAACCACATCACAACAAAAAGTTCACCTAAAGGTTTCATAACAAGGGACTACATCAAACCAACTGCAAAAGGACGTAGTTTTCTAAACGGTCATTCCCACCACCCGCCGTCGGTTTTTAAATCGATAGTTTTTGGCGAAGCGATTCGCATGCGTCGATTAAACGAACTAGACCAAGATTACCGTAACAGTCTTAACAGACTCAGGGAGAAGTGCTTGCTCTCTGGTTTTCATCAAGGAATGACGGAAGACATGCTACACATCGCAGAGGGTTGGAAAGAAAGGTTTGGGCCGGAAGACAAAAATAGACCTCAAAATCGAATTGTTTGGGCTACGGCATTCCCTGCTTGTGTTTTATTAACTCAAAAAGAGAAAGCTATGGAACCTTTGGCTTCCATTACATACAAAAGGCCACCCACGCTGGCACACTTTCTATCCAACTTCAAAGTTTTGTCCATCGGTAAGGCAGGCAAAGACAACGGCACAGGCTCTTCAAGTCCATGCGGAAAATGCGCACTATGTGGTAATTTTGGTAGTCACCAAACTATGGTGTACCATACCACCGTTTTAAAAACGCCCACAGGCAGTATCCAACTTTGCCAAAATCTAACATGTCGCAACTACGGCATTTATGTGGCCACTTGCCGCAAGTGTGGCAAGCAATATGTTGGTCAAACCAAGAACAAGTTCTCCACACGGTGGAATACCCATCGCGCCACTTGGAAAACGTTCGATTGCTCGGCAAACAATGACCGAGCTGCGCTACTGCGCCACTACGCGGAGAACCATAGTGCGATATTAAAGCGTAAACCGCACATCCACCTGTGTTTTTTTGTTGTGTTTGTGCAAATGCCTTCACCCAATCTTTTAGATATTTTTGAAGATAAATGGCTGAACAAAATCAAGGCCGAAATTAACATACAAAAAATGATTCTGCCGCGCGTGAGGTAATCCCATCTTTGTGTTTCTACCCCTTAATGTTTTGTTTCTTCACGCCTAGAGGTTTATTTACTTCCCACCGTGTTCTGTAATGGCTTATCAGTTTATCACGTCTCTTTTTTCTTGCCTTTTCTCGTGTCGCTTGTGGCCACTCGCTAGTCGTGGTTTGCCTCTGTGCTTCGCAGTTGTTTAATTTGTACAGTTTTAAATTTTTAAAAATTTTATAAGTGTTTTAACTATTTTATTTATTTTTTACTACTTTTACCTACAGCCCCTTACATGTTTGCTTTTTTGCAGAAACTGACGATGCCTATTTATTAAGGCGAAATATATATTTCTGTTATTAAAAGAAACGATTTCTGCTTTTATCTGTTTTTATGAAACAGTCCAATACTACAATTTCAGTCATACACAAGTTCAAAACAGATTTACATGGCATTGTCCAAACGTAATTATTTGCACTTTTGCATGCCCACACTGCTACTTGATACAATGTTGCATACCTGCATTGGTGTTTGCCACAATTTTTGCACATGCAGGGCCCGAAACTACGTTCCGTACGTTAAAAAATCTGTTCAACAAAATCGTTTATCTTATTATTTTGCTAAAATCTTGAACAATATACAGGTAAATGTATAATTACATATTCAGTACTGATTTCTACAGTTCGTTCATGCATACCTCCAAATCGGACTTCTTTAATTACATTTTCACTGTGTACGTGCAGCACGTTCAGAACTTCAGACAACCTCAACTCAACTGTGTCTCCATCCGGTATTTCCGGTTCCTCGGGCCGGTGGTGTACCAAAAGCGTTGCGCAAGAACGCCGAAATCGCAACGCGATGGTATATCCCCTATTTTGGACCGGACTGTCACGACATGTTGTGCTAATCAAATCACGTGCTTGCTGTTTACCCAAAACTCAGCAAGCCAGAATTTTTGTTTCTCCTTAAGTGTTTGATTTCACTGTTGCATTTACCCCGCATAATCGTCTTTATTTTAGATTGACCCAAACAATAATACATTTACCCCTAACCCAAACGAAAATCAGGATATTAAAATGATTAAGCTTAGCCTACAAAAACGACGCAATTTACTACATATAGCGTTTATTAGGCGGGTGATCGTTCAAAAGGATGTTTTAAATTCCATTAGGGGCCTAATGGATTAGGCCTTTATGTACTTGCAACACCAAGCGCGTGCGAAACGAGCAACGCCAAATTTTTTCTCTGATAGTGATAAGTAACGCTTGGGGAAGTCCCATTTCGCGCTTTTCTGGTTCGCGCGCTTCGCGTCTGGGTTGCTCCGTGAGCAACAGAAACGGCCCTTTGCGCGAGAATTTTGCCCTGAATATGTAGGAATCAGGGGCGTATCCAGAAATTTTTAAAGGGGGGGTCCAACATTTTGGGGGGGGGAAATCCCTAATGACGTCATTATGCCGTCACACGTCGTTCAAAACGACGCGTTATGCGGCAAAGCACTTTTTCCAAAACTGGCGGTTTCTCTACCCATCTAATTGACAGGAAGAACAGGTAATTTTAGCGAAAGCTTTGTAGTTTTCTGATTTCGCCGCTGCTATCTAGCTTACTCAGCCAAACTGCAGCTGCAAAATAAGCGTGACTGTCAGGTAATCAAAATCGTTGCTTAATAAAACAGGGTCCAATTTCTAAAGAACTAAATCTCTTGTTGAAGCGGTAATCCTACTGTTAAGTTGCGCAATGTCACGAATGCACTAAAGGTGGTAACTGCAGAAGGCATAAATTGTGCCTGGCAAGTAACAAATTACCCTAATAACATAACTCGATTTACATCGATCTAATGTTTTTGCCAAACTGTAACGTGTTTGGCGGATCAAAGCCACACAACATTACACGTTTTTAACACTTTTACGTTGTTCAAATGCAAAAACAGTTTGATATGTTGCACTTAGCAAGAAACTGCTACCAGCGTCCTAGCCGGAACGTAACTTTCCGATTGTTAGCGCATAAATCTCCTTATTAACCCATTGTTACGTCACAATTGGCGATTAGATAACAAGCGAATACAAGAGATTGAAGGCTCGCGTCTTTGAGATAACGACTCCCTGTTATCACGCAGTGGTAAACGGAACGTTTTTGGCCTATTTAATTTACGCACGACTTTTTGAAAAAGGGGGGGGGGGTCCGGAAAAGGGGGGGGTTAGTCCCTCTGGTGGTGAGGATCCAGTTAAATTTAAAGTCAAATTTGTTAAAAGTTACGACCAAAATTGACTATGTAGCAAAACAAAATGAATTTTAGTAAAATGGTTTTTACTTTGGTAGTAAGCAACTAAGAAAAAAAATGGGTTTTTCTTTGGTGTTCATGTATTACTTAATTTGTTGTGAATTCTGCCTGGAGTTGGCAGAGCTGTGGTGGGACAGCAGTGGTGCCATCATGTGGTCATACGGCATGGATGGCTCCATGTTCATAAAGTCTCCTCCTTTGAAAAGCATTAAGAAATATTCTAAAAAAGGAAATGAGCTAAAATCACTGCCAAAAAACTGCAGCTAAGACAGAACAAAAACTGTTTAACACATTTGTCTAAACTAAAGATACATAAAGTATCTAAAGCAAAACCGAAGCAAGAGCTGTGTCTAACCTACAGCTATCGCAAAATGAATTAGCACCAACCAAAAAGTTTACTAGTTTCGAGGTGTGTTGAGCATCACCCATATTTTACTTAATGGTTTATGATTCACAATACGTAGACAATGGGCCATTTACACCAGTATAAAGACTACATGGTGTAAAATGAAAGTTCACTAACAGTGCAAAGTTTACAACTTCGCGACAATGCAGCATAACTTAATTAGGATATGTTGCTTATATATGCACACTTGTCACAAAATGTTTGCTGATACTTTTAGTCTGGTGTTTACATCCTCATATTTACCTAAATTAGTACTTTTTAGGAAGGTCACATTACTGGAGGTCAGGCTATAATTTTTCAGGTTAAGGCTTTATTATGTCCCCGAAAGTGTTGTATTATAAGTACTTCCTTTCTTGATAGTTGTGTACTTTCTTTCTTGTTTACATTATGCTATTGCAAATGTATTTCAAAGAACAGCTTACGACACAAATTTGAAGGAAAATACAATTTAATGCAATACATAACCAAACAAATCATCTTACCTTGTTTTAAACAAAAAAACAAAACATGTGAAACAAACGCAAATCATTTTTATACTTGTGTCAAGAGACACAAGCTATGTCATTCAGTCAGTGCTATATTTTGTAACAATTTGGGCTTTCAAACTTGCATGAAAACCTTTAAATTGATTAACCTAATCAACATTTGTAAAGCATCAAAGCTGCTGATTACTAAAAAATAAAATGTTCAGTGCTGTGTAGTCCAATGAGCAACACCCTTCTGTGCCAATAAGTTAAATTGGTTTTAAGTTAACAGTTTTTAATGTTTTCTGAATAAGGTTGAGCAAAAACATGGTAGTCATTTGTCAGGCTGTTTTTTCTGCATTTAAAGTGTGAATTGTGAGAAACGATTTGCCTCAGAGTATTACTGCAAGATTATGTGGTTGTTTGTCACACAAAAGCAATACTTTTCACCAAAATATTCTGGTTTTACACAAATCAATTCACTTACTGTTTACAAGTTAAATCAGAAGCGTTGGTTTAAACTAGGTAACACTTTTTCCCAAAATCTTCTGATTTTACACAATTTTTTTCACTTGCATGGTTTAGAAAAAGTTAAATCACACGTGTTGGTTTAAACTAGGATACAGTTTTGAGCGAAATCTTTTGTCAAAAACTTACTTACCTGGCACAATGCTGCTTTTTTTCAAAGAGCAAGTGTTCAATGCTTTCTGTTATTTTGTCATTTTGCTAACGTTAACTTCAACTGACAATCATGTCTTAGACAGCGGCAAAAGTAGACATTTTTTTGCCGCCGTTTTCACTTGGAATATTTTCTGCCAATCTCCGTCATAGATATCACACTACGTTTATTTGTTTGTTAAAAACTGGGCCAACTAATTATATGACGACTTGTTTCAAGAAACTTCATAATATTATTGAATTGTAAATTACTCTTTAATTAAAAAACGCAGTATTGGTCCACAATAAATTAAAACACAATTGCACATTAAAATTGGCAACATGTTCATCTAATTTCAAGAATTTATTTTATTGCTTTTATTTTTGTTAAGCATGAGTAAGCTATACTGCTCCAGTACTTTGCCCAGGAAACAGGTGTAGACCCCCTTGCAAGCTTGTAACCTCCATACAATGTTAATGCTAGAATAGCACATGCAGAAAAAGCAGCTTCCCTTTGCATTCTTATAAACACTGGATTTGTTTTAAATAGCTCCTCTACAATGTTGCCGCGTACATTTTTATGCGGAAATGGGTCTTTAGGGACTTCCACACCCAGAAATTCACACAATGGTTCCCATCCATCCTTTACTGAATACACAAGAAGTTTGTCCTTGGGAGCATTCTAAAACAAAAGATTATGTTGAATGGTGATAAACTGTTCACAAATTGTCCAAACACAATTACAGTTTAATATTGGGTGGTTTTATTCATTTTACATCTCGAAGTATTTTGGCTCAAAACTAATTGAAAAGAACACTATGCACGGACTTGAAAAGTAGTTTAATCATAAACATTACTGCCAAGGTAGTGGTGTATATAGAATACATCGTGTAGACGTTTCGACAATCTCTGTTGTCATCATCAGTACATGTTTTCAATCAAGCTGTAGAACACGGTATATAAAGCACTAAGGAAAAAAAGGGGAAGCCAGATGTGTGAAGTGACGTCACAGACGATAATAGGGAACGACGTTTAGAACGGTAGCGTAGACGAAAAGATAAGAACCGGAGATATGGGTCAGGTGTTGAACAGACGCAAGGGCATGGAAACTGTGTCGATGTTGAGCTCGGGTTCATGCCTTTGAATAAAAAGCGATTCGAGAAACAACAGTTGTCGAAACGTCTACACGATGTATTCTATATACACCACTACCTTGGCAGTAATGTTTATGATTAATTGAAAAGAATTTGTACATAATGACCCAAACATAACCAACATAAAAAATACACAAATTTTCAAAACTTTTAGCAAATGATTTTATATATTTCATTTTTTACTCACAATGCGCTAGCCTCACTTTCTTGTGAGCTTCAGTCACTTAATGCCTTGTCACGCCTACATGTGTAGCTGCAGCCTGTTTAGCTCTCATCCACCAATTATGCCCTCCACTTTTATGCGCTCCACAATGTTTCAACAGTGTGCATGTTTTTAGTGCAATTGTGTTGCTATGTCAAATCAAACTCAATTTGACATATTAGTCACACTTTGTTTATACAACAAACTCTGGGTAATTGAAAACCCAGTTTATGTTGACAAAATGACAGTATTTAACAAACTACCTGCAAGACATGTGCATTATGTCTTCTGTATGTCATTCTGATCAGAAGTTCATTTAACGGTGATGAACCAAACAATGACAAAGGTGGGCTTTCCCATCCATACACGGCAACAGCTTCAAAGCAAAAAATAGTTATGTTTTAGGGTAAACCACTGGGTCAATTTACGTAAAAATTTGCAGTGCACAACTTCAGGTTCATCTGTAAAAACTACAGATGAAAGAATGAAAACAATACATGTCTCTTTCTTGTAAGCCATCTATGTGTGGTCACATGGCACTTTTGAATATCGAAAAAATGCAAAATATTGGCTCCTAGAATCGGTCTATCCCTGGTAACAACGTAAAACAAACACGGACAAAGAGTTTTATAATTAAAGATAAAATCAAAAATATGTTCCATGCTTTATACTAATTAGTCTTTCTAAATTTAAAAATGGTTGCATAATAGTGATGCCATTCCCAATCGCATATACTTGCACACATTTTTTTTAAGGTGTTTTGGGGGACCATTTCGGTCCCCCAAATTTCTCCAGCGGTTTCGCAAAATTTGCCAGTAGCCTAATAAATAATTCGTTTAAGCAAATATGGCTATTTTTTGGTATTTAAATGAAACACTTGCGGTCTCTTAAAACTACTTAGCGGTCACCCAAACCAAACCTTAAAAAAAACCTGCTTGCACACACAATCATGTTGTAAAATGCCAGAAAGATATAATCGTATTTAGGAAACTAATGTATACCTGTAAATATGACATATGGTGTATGTGATTAAACAATAAATAGGATATAGTACTGATAAATTGCCAACATTGAGGAAAGGCACCTTTTTAGTTATTGAACAGAATAACCTATAATACCTTTAACCCAAGTCAAGTTATTTTTAATTTGATTTCCATTCGTAAGAAATTCAAGACATTAAGGTCTTACCGCATCTTCTACCATAAGAACTTAGTCCCCTTAGTGTGGGTGAAAGAAATGTGGTAAGTCTGTAGGAAAATGATGTTAACGTTTTGTCTTGGGCTTCAATACTTGACCACCAAGTATCCTCATCAGGTCTTAACATCAAAATAATCTAAACAAAGATTGTTTAAGTTGCATAAAAAAACTTCTCGGCACATGGCCCTGGTTAGGATTTACTATCCATAATTCCATTGAAGGATTATGTGGTTGACTGATGCAACTAACCAGATTTGCCTGCATTGTCATTTACCTTTGATTCTGGAAAAGCTTTGTGAATTTCATCCCAAAAGTATGCAGCTGGTATGTCAGTGACAGCATCAACATTTTCATACATTCGTCTGAAATCCTCAGTTGTGCTTCCTGTCTTAAATGTTCGCTCCCAGTCATCTCCCAGATTGGTGTAGTTTTCCAGATAGTCATATACTTCATAGCCAAGCATTCGCAAAGCTACTGACATGGTCTTGGTGCCAGTTTTGCTTATGCCGGCACAAATGACTTTCATTTTGATAGTGTTGTTAGCAAATCTAAATCAATTACACAACAATCTGTATATAATGTAGTAAACAAATCATAAACAAACTGCACCTTGTACAGTTGTACAATTATCAAACTGTGTCCAAATCAACAATTTTTAACTGGTGATAAATCAGTAGACCGTGTTCTTTACAAAATTTATCATTTTGACTTGTGTTTCATAGTACACCGGTCGAAATTCACCAGTTTTACACAATAGGTGCAAACAGTTTCTCTTTATAAAAATCTAATCCACTTTCACCAGTTTAAATGTTCGATCCGTTTTACTTCATTTATTGTTGTGTAATAATCAGACTCACTTTGTAAAAATAAGATTGTAAGTGTTTCGCTAGATTTTTTAATGCATATATTGTTCTATGTAGTCCAAAAACAGTTAAAAACACTGGTCTAAATGGATCCAACAAGTTGTAAATGACAAATTTCGGTTTAAATTTTCACCTCACAGAAGATTTTTGATTGGTATCATCAAATAACATGCCAGTGTAAGTTGGTTGTCGGCTTGTCGCTACATGCTACCAACAAAGTAGTTTATCAAGCCAACTTTTTTTGAATACTCAAGCAAAATTTCATCATCATACATTTACTGTTTGATTGCTTCAGTACAGTGGTTCTCAATCTTATATGGATCGCGTACCACCTGAAAAAAATTTTTGTCACTGCGTACCACCTAAACCTCCCTGTTTGAATTAATAGACCAAGAAATAGGCCCATTTTCTCAACATGGCTAGCATATTTAGAAATTTCAAAGAATGTCCAAAACACGAGTTTCGGCCAAATCAGGGCTGACCAGTTGGGTCAGTTGAGTTGCTTTTTTAGATAGGACTTAAATTAGGTATCACAGAAAGCTACTCGCGTACCACCAGAAAAGTTCCGGCGTACCACTAGTGGTACGCGTACCACAGTTTGAGAACCACTGCTTTAGTATATACATACAAAATACACATAGGCAAAATGCAAAAGCCGACTTCAGAAAGAGATATAAAAACAGCTTGCACTCGATTTATTGAGGATGACTATCAGTCATACACAAATTCAAAACTGCATAGATAGATGCAGAACATAACTATTTTACCAGCCTACATGGCAACTTTTGGATTTGGAGAAAAGTTCATAAAATGTCCAAGGCAATTAATTGCAGCTCTCCACGCCGACACTGCTATACTTGCCAGTGCTACAATGCGGCATTGGTGTTTGCTGCAACTTTTTTACATGCAGAGCTCGAAATGACGTATCGTATATTAAAAAAACTGCCGAACAAAATTGTTTATCTTATCATTTTGTGGAAATCTTAGACAATATACATCATGTAAATGTTTTCAAACAAACACAGTACTCAATTATTAAGTTCGTTCATACCTCTGCAAATCAAGACTTCTTCAATCACATTTTCACTGTGTAGTTATAGAACGTTTAGTCAACCACAACAACTCAACTGTGTAGTGCGTGGCTATGTGTACTCGATTTCTCACTCGAGTGGTAAACCAACTACCAAAAGTGTTGCGCAAGAACGCTGAAATCGAAACGCGCTGGTTTTCCATTTTTGGACGAAATGGTCACTATACGTTGTGCTAATCACGACTTGCTTTGTTTACCCAGCAAGCAGCAGCCCAGAAGCCTAGCTTTTACGCGGTGTTTGTACAGAGTTGCAGTTATACCCTGCTTAATTTCCCCAGCAAAATATTACATTTATACCCTCAAACGACAGACAGGCTCAGCGTTTTTTTAAGGTGTTTTGGGGGACCGTTTCGGTCCAAATTTCTCCAACGGTTTCCCAAATAAGCAAATATGGCTATTTTTTGGTATTTAAATGAAACATTTGCGGTCTCTTAAAACTACTTAGCGGTCACCCCAACCAAACCTTAAAAAAAAACCTGGACAGGCTATTCAAATATTAAAAACTTACAAGAACTACGCAATTTACTATACAGAGCGTTTATTAAGCGGATGATCGTTCAAAAGTCTTGTTTTTAAATCCATTAGGCCAATGTACTTGCAACACGCTATAAGGCTAAGTACAAAAATCAAAGGTACAACATACGCACAAACTTGTAAAAACGTTGGCTTTACCAAAAGTAGTATGAAAACACAAGAGCGCTCACTTGAAATTCATATGAAACAGTTGTAGGGGTACCTACACGATACTCCACACAGTCTTCTTTCTAAAACCTTCTTCTTGATACTTTTTACTCATGCTGGTCAGATTTTGTGGGAATGATATTTCAATTAAACACAATTTAAAGCTTAAAATGCACAAATCTACGCACTACCTTTTCACAGTAAGGTACACACAATTTCGGGCAATAAAAACGGGACTTAATTAGGGAATAAGAATCACTTTTGTAATTGCATAAAAACTTGGTAAAATTGTCACTTGTTTAATTACAGGATTTTGCAAGGATTATAAAAGCTTGTAACATAAATGATGTAATATTCGCATTGACGTCATGGGTAGAGCTGCCATGACGTCAATGCGAATATTACATCATTTATGTTACATTAATAACGAACAATTACATGACATAGCCACTTGTGGTTCCCACGTTATAAGTCACGTAGCATATGAAAGTTACGTAATGCAAAAGTTACAAGTCATGGCAGCTCGATCTACCCATGACGTCAATGCGAATATTACATCATTTATGTTACAAGCTTTTGTCAGTAAAACAGGCAAAAAACTGTTCCTTTAAGTTGTTTTGAAGCGGCTGGTTTTTATTCACACATGATTGATGATGCCTTCAGGTTTTCCTAAAAAAAATAATCTGTGAACTATACATACCTCAAACAACTCACAAAATCTTCCAACACAACATAAATATAAACCCTAAAGACAGCGGGTAGGCAGCCAAAAATTTTGGGAGGGGCCAAATGATTTGTTGTCTAATACAACTATTTGCTAACGCCCGGCGTGCTTTTACCAAACACGTGACTTGCCAAACTGTGGTTCGACTGGACAGCCAAACGCTTTATTGATTTATTCCGTGTGTGCATAAATAAAAAAGCATGTATTTCAGCTTACAACTTGGTGACAAAAGTCATTGTTGTTAATTCATATATTCCTTTGACAGTTGATCGAGAGACAAAACCACAATGATGAGGGACGAAACTCGGCTAAATTAAAGTTTATCAATGTACAACTTTGAAAATTTGGGAGGGGCCATGCTTGCCCCTTTGGCCCCTCCCTGGCTACGCCACTGCCTAAAGATAAACATATTCATACAGGTTTTTTTTTTGTAATATGCCAACGTTTCGATGTCCCATACGAAACACCTTCATCAGGGTAATGACATACATTGCAAACACAAGTTATTATAAAGCGAAAAGGGCGGCGAAACACACACAAAAAAGGCGATAGAAATAACGCAGTGCGCACCAATGGTCGTGTGATAACACCTGGCGCTTTATAATAACTTGTGTTTGCAATGTATGTCATTACCCTGATGAAGGTGTTTCGTATGGGACATCGAAACGTTGGCATATTACAATAAAAAACTGCCGGAAGAGCTAAAAATTCTGTTAATACGTTATGCCTGGCAGCAACAGTGTATTCATATTCATACAGGGATCAGCCCTGAAGCGTCGATGCAGATCAGCGTTCACGGCATACTAAATCATAGTACGCTAGGCCTATTAAAGGCGTGTACCGAATCAGCTGGTCTCCCAAGCATTTCCCATGTGGCAAGGCACAGGCTAGAAAAATCTAGCCTGCGGTGGGATTCGAACCCACGACAGGAGTCTTTCCGGGACTCGCCCTCTACCAACTGAGCTACACAGGCTCAGTGGAGAATCCGCCGAAAGTCGAATCACAATCACCATTGCCTGCCTTGTATGCTGCACATGTCAACTTCGTAGTAGGGGATCACCAGTTCGACCATATCAGCTAAGATAAACATATTCATACTGGGATCAGCCCTGAAGCGTCGATGCAGACCAGCGATCAGGGCATACATATCGATAAATCATAGTACGCCAGGCCTATTAAAGGCGTGTACCGAATCAGCTGGTCTCCCAAGCATTTCCCATGTGGCAAGGCACAGGCTAGAAAAATCTAGCCTGCGGTGGGATTCGAACCCACGACAGGAGTCTTTCCGGGACTCGCGCTCTACCAACTGAGCTACACAGGCTCAATGAAGAATCCGCCGAAAGTCGAATCACAATCACCATTGCCTGCCTTGTATGCTGCACGTGTCAACTTCGTAGTAGGGGATCACCAGTTCCATCGTATCAGCTAAGATAAAATATTCATACTGGGATCAGCCCTGAAGCGTCGATGCAGACCAGCGATCAGGGCATACATATCGATAAATCATAGTACGCCAGGCCTATTAAAGGCGTGTACCGAATCAGCTGGTCTCCCAAGCATTCCCATCCGGCGAGGCAAGATATCTTAGACATCTGAATCTAAATATATTGATCTTAACATTATACAGTAGACATACCTTTTTAGAGGTTGGTGTCAAACCAGGGGAGCTGGTCCTGTCCTTGTTGCTGGTCTCCAGGCATCACTACAGGGTTAAGATCCATTCCCGACAGCTCTGGTAGAGGATACTCCGCTGGTGGTCCCATACCATGTTGTTGTGGGTGTCCGTAGTCCATTGGTTGTTGACCTTCTGGTGGTGGGTATCCAGCTAAATTTGAAGTCAGTTTTTAAAAGTTTATGAAAAGAAAAAGTTTATTAAAAACTAAGATTATGAAAAAACATATACTATTTTTTTACACCAGGTTTTTAACTAAAATTAAAAAATTAAATATACCAATACATTTTAGTTGTTATAGTAAGCAACTAAGTAAACCTACTATTTTCACCATTTTAGACTAGGTTTCAGCTGATAATTTACAAACTAAACATACAATAGACTTTCAGTATTTTTTTTTATTAGGCAGCAAGTAATTGACTAAATTCCTACTATCTTACCATTTTTAGACAAGGTTTAACCTAGAAATTTGCAATTGAAAAACAACAAATTTTGGGTTTTATTTATTACCCTGTTGTGAATTATGCATTGAGCTGGCAGAGCTGTGGTGGGACAGCGGTGGTGCCATCGTGTGGTCATAAGACATGGATGGTTCCATGTTCATGAGGTCTCCTCCCCTGAAAAGCATTGAAAGATGTTGAGTAAATTTTTATAGGTTCAATGATTGGCTTAACTGTTCCAATCTTTTTGTTAAGCCATAGCCTACACTACATGGTAAAAAACCGACAGACAAAACGGAAAAAAACATCTTTATTATTATTTAACACATTATAATGTGTTAAATTGAACTTATATAGATGTACTTTTGTTTGGAAGATATTGTACGGACTTGAAAAACCTTGGCTTTGCTAACCACTATTTGTTTAGGCCATTTAAACTACAATTAAGCACCAGTAGCAAGAATAATGGACTTATTTGATAGACACGCATAACTTCTTACATTGTACAGGGCACCATCATCTTTAAACAAAGAGCTTGTGAGTTCAACTGACAGTCTCTTCTTGTAATCTTGTGACTTGTCGTCGGACATACGGAACAGTGCTGCAGCTGCATATGTGGCTGTCAAAACATACACTTTCGTTAGATGTTTTACCAAGAACCTCCAAATGAAAAACAAATAGTTAAATTTACGGTAAATTTAAGACCAGACTGAATCGAAAAATAAGTAGCATGAAAAAAATCCTGCAAACAGAAGGTTGTGCTCCAAAAAAATGAGCTCAAAACTTAACTATAGGACATTGCAAAGCCAACATACCAACTCCTTTTTCGTATGATCAATATTTCGCTCAGAATCAATGTTTTCGTTTGATTTTTACAATATAGAAGCCTAAATACCTCATAATTGCATATGTGTGTGATTCATTGCATTTAAGTGTCAATTTCATCGTACTTTTTCCAAAATATAATTTGGCAGTAATAAGATTTAATCGGTTATCAATTTTTACCATTAGGTCTTTTTAAGTAGATATTTTTTCTGTGTAATGACCCTTATTTGCATTTCCTGCAAGTTTCATTGAAAACCGTTGAGATTTGACCCCAAAATTTGAGTGTCAAACCTAAACTGCCGTTAAAACGTTTTTACGTCATAGAAATTTTCAACAAAATTGCAAATTTTTAACTAGCCGCCCCAAAATTTGGCGCTTATCACTTAGATTTTCAGGAACGTAAAGCTTTTCCAAAAAAATGAGCAATATTTTATTTTTCACGTTTTATTTTGAGTTACCAAAATCGAGATATTTCGGCCCAAAATTTAGTTTTGTGGCAAAAATTTTTTTTGCATGCTTGACTTAGTGCAGGTGTGAAATTTTACCTTTCCACCTGTGCTATATGCGATGTTTTGTGTGTTTGCTGGAGCCTTTTCCGCGGTTTGCCCTGGTCGCGTAGGTGAACCAATGCTGTTTTTTTAACAAGCACCAGGGCTACTTCAATGCTTTCTGTTACTTTATTGTTCTGCTGATGGTAGGTAGGACTGATACAATCGAGACTCAGACAGCAGAGGCATAAACAGAAAAAAAATTGCCGCCGTTTTCACTCAGAAAATTTTCTGCCAAAATCCGTCATAGACATCACACTACGAATTAGTTGGTAAGCACTTTTTTACAGTCAGTAGGGCATTACCAACCGTAATCGAAAAATGCGTTTTATGACGTAACAATACAACTGTCACAACTTGGCGCCAGTGTGTGGGCTTTGCGTTGGTAAAGAAGAGGTAAGTTTTCAGTTAATATAATTAATCTTGGTTTCTGTATATGTTCTTTTTATTGTATCATGCGAAATACAAACTATAAGCGTTAAGATAAATGTAACTACGTATATAACTTAGCTTAGGTATGTTTCAGCATAACCAGACCAGCAGTCAACGCAGTTTGCAATTTTAGCGACTAAAAAATGCGAAGTGAACATCATTACATGTAGTTAACTGAAAATGCCTTTTTACTTTAGTGCTGTAAACCAAACGATGACACTCAACGGTCGTTACAGTTTCGTCCACTACTATTCATCGAAAGACAGCCGGTACTTGGCCCTTGCTGAAAAATAACTGCAGGTGACTACATAAAAAAATTGTTACAATATAAATTTTGCAAAAACTGTGTTTCTTTAGCTTTGCACTTTAAACGGTTATTAAAAAAAAAACAGCAAATGCTTTCTGTAGAAAGCCCTCTATAGAGGGAGTTCAGAGACATAACAGGCCAGCAAGATGGACACTGACTAAAAGCACAAAAACATTTGGACAAAACATTGCAAATGAGTCAGGTAGAACAATTTTTTATATTCATTGTAATAGACTTTTCAAATGCCAAAAATGCCTTAGCCTTTAAGCGGTCTAAACTCCACATTCAAACCCGCGCCAAACTGGCATCAATCCTCTTGTGACGTAACAGTCACAGGCTGTGGTTACCGTTGTTAATGCCCTACTGACTGTAAAAAAGTGCTTACCGAATTAGTTTTTTTTTTTTTTAAATCGGGTGAACTAGATTCACAACGACTTGTTCAAAAAAAATTAAAATCAATCTTGCATCGAAAATTGCACTAAAAACATTAGGTAAACAATTGAAAAAAAAAACGTATGAAACGTATTATCCCAAATTAAAACAAAAGTGCACATTAAAAGTTGTCACCTAATTTCAACAACTTATTTTAGAATTTATTTAATTGCTTTTATTTTTGTAAAGCATGAGTAAACTATATCGCTCCAATACTTTGCCCACGAAACAGGTGTGGAGCCCCTTGCAAGCTTGTAACCTCCAAAGAGAGTTAATGCTAGAATAACACATGCAGAAAATGCAGCCTCTCGTTTCATTCTTATAAACACAGGATTCGTTTTAAACATCTCCTCTACAATGTTGCCGCGTACATTTTTATGTGGGAATGGATCTTTGGGGACTTCCACACCCAGAAATTCACACAATGGCCCCCATCCATCCTTCACTGAGTACACAAGAAGTTTGTTCTTGGGAGCATTCTAAAACAACATAGTTTGATCTGCAAACACAATTACTTCGGCAGATACATTACATTTTTTAAATCTCTAAAGCAGTGGTTCCCAACCTTTCATGGACCGTGGCCCCCTTCAAGTAACCCTGTAGGACCTGTGGCCCCCTTAAAAAATGTAAATGGCAATCTCGTGTTGAAATTCGGTTCTAATTTCGGCTTTAAACAGGTCGAATAGAGTAAACAAGAATCCGAAATTGCAAAAAACTTAATTATAGACAAATAGTATGTGAAATAGTCGATTATGTTAGGGAATAAAGGTAAAAAAATGTTTTTAGTGGATGTTTCTGGTGAATGTACACCTGTGGCCCCCCGGAACACATTTTGTGCCCCCCCCCTCCCTGGGGGGCCATGGGCCCAGGTTGGGAACCACTGCTCTAAAGCAGTGCTCCGCAATCGCTGTGCCGCGGCACACTGGTGTGCCGCAAGACGATGCTGGATGTGCCGCCGCAAAACCGTAACTTTTTGTTTTAAATTTGTTTTTGTGTATTTTAACAATATAGCATTGATACAGTAGTCTACAACATCCAACTAAACTTTATTCGTAATGGCTAGAAATAAATGCGACTATTTAATCGTATCATTCGTATGATGGAAATAGTTCCTCCTGTTGAAAATCAGCAATTCCAATTGTTGCGTCAAATTCAATTGTGTCGTAATTGCATGCCATTGTCTTCACACATATTAGTTTATTACACTT
This sequence comes from Phallusia mammillata, assembly GCF_965637545.1. Taxonomy (NCBI): domain Eukaryota; kingdom Metazoa; phylum Chordata; class Ascidiacea; order Phlebobranchia; family Ascidiidae; genus Phallusia; species Phallusia mammillata. Next base: position 5,567,220 of record NC_137259.1, on the reverse strand, counting down.
GTTTGTTTTTTTACTTTGCTACACCGTACACTCTAAAAAAATTTGTGCGAAGTTTGAATGAAAAATGATTCTCGTCGAGTAAAGAGTGAAACGATTTGTGTATTTCACTTCATTCATTTTTTTCAATGATTCAAAGATTGATATTTGTGCAAGCTCTATCTTTGAATCATTGAGTGATATTGAACCTTTCAGATATTCATTATTCTGAACCTTTCAAACATTTATTTTTCAGTCATAGCGAAAATAGCATACAGATTTAATATTTCGTCACTTTGCGTGAAAATTTATTTACCATACCACTTTAAACTATAGCTGAAAGAGCATGCAATACATGTAGGCCTACTCAAGTCGCAATATACAACTTTTGAATTCATACAATAAAGTTTAGGAGTTCGTTTCAAAATGAGAAAGGGGAAAGTTATACACCATACACCAAAAAGATGCAAGCAAAAGAAGTGTTGACCAAAAATAAGCACTATAGAGTGACCCATATTGTGGTTCAGTGGCAATGGGATAGGGTTGATCCAGTTAGATTCATCGGCTGGTTTTCCTTGTGCTTTATCCCACTGAATCCAGTCTGTAAAATGTAATGTTTACGACACATTTAATACCCTAGTCTTTTTTTATGATAAAATGCAAGCAACTTGTTGCAATATAAAAATAAACTCACCTTTTTTAAACTGGACAACCACGCATAGAGATATTCGCTCTCTTTCCCTCCTTTCATAATTAATGGCGGAAGAAGCCTTGGCTAGTACATTGTTGTAGTCATATATTCTGTAAAATGGTATATTTTTTACCTACTGTTACCAGGGTTTGCTCGTTATTCCTCACCAGTTAATAGGTTTTTATAGGTTCAGATAAGTTTTATGAAACCATGAAGCTTACAAATAAAGTATAGCTCTGTGTTTTGCTAAAATCATCTTACCTGGCATCACATCCTGATTCCCGACCTTTTTGTCGATCATGTTTTGTCTGTCGATAAGTTCCCCAATTTAAAATGGTGAAACATTTGCCATTGACAAATTATCCGTTTTGATGAAAAGCACAAAACCAGACTTGCCTACATGTTGCCTAGTTGCTAATGCTATAAAATAGATATTCAAAATAATTCTTGATCAATCAGTATGTTATTACGTCTACATTTATTACATTAATTTTTCGTCTAGAAAACTTTTATACATCTATAAACTAACAAACTTATCAGTAAGCGATATATACCCTGGCATCCTTGCCTTTACTTACCGGTTTCTAACAGCTTTTTGTTCAAGTATCGTTTCAAACTCCCGCCTTCCCAAACCAGTCGAATATAGCGAAAAAAGTAAATTAAATTACCGCCCGACCGTCAATATCCAATGGGATCGCTGTATTTGACAGGCGAAACGCCGAACTAGTGGCGCGGAAATAGCGAACAATAGCAGATGTCTCAAGGGAGTTACGTTTGCCGCGGTTCAATGTTTACTTCACTCACTGTAACAGCAAAAGATTCAAAATCCCCTCCAATCTTTTGAAAGGTTCACGAAAATGAATGAAGTTTTTTTAGAGTGTATATCTGTTTCTTGTTTATTGCATTACAAATGTTTTATGTACATTAAATGGCATGAACGCGCAACGTAAGCACATAATATTTTTGTTCAAATTACCTTTACAGAAGAAGTTCCAATAGTACGAGTACGGCCCTTTACCAACGCAAAATATGTTTTGGGCCCTCAAAGAAGTTTAAGACCCCTTGCTTAATGCTTTTTTTATCGCATTTTTTGGTTCGGGTGTGCCGCCGAACATTTAAAACTTGTATGGTGTGACGTGTGAAAAAAGGTTGCGGAGCACTGCTCTAAAGTAATACATTTTTTCACTGGATTCCAAAATTATTGCCATCTCAGTATGGCTCTAAAATTTTGCTGTATGTAAGTATTTTGAATCAAAATTAATTGAGAAAAATGAAAAATAATGACCCTAACAGAACAGACAACAACTACCGTATACGCTCTATTTTAGAAATTTCAGCAAACGATGAAAATATATTTCATTTAACGTAGCTATATTAGTCATTTAAGTACACCGTTATCAAACTCTGGGTAATCGGAAACCCAGACTGGTGTTACGGAGCTAGTTAAGTCAGTTCATTTTGACAAAATGATGTTACTGTATTTAGCAAACTACCTGCATGACATGTGCATTATGTCTTCTGTATGTCATCCTGATCAAAAGTTCATTTAATGGTGATGAACCAAACAATGACAAAGGTGGGCTTTCCCAACCATACACAGCAACAGCTTCAAAGCAAAAAAACATTTGGTTATGTTTCATAGAGTCATGGGTAAACCACTTAGGCAAAATTTGCAATGCATAACTTAGGCTTCATATTTGTCACTTGTGCCAATATGGACAATTGAACAGAAACAACCTGTGTTCAGCGGTGGGGTTCGAATTTTTTGTCAGCCAGTTCTATCAAGAAAGTCATTTTTTTCAGATGGTTCTGTTACAAAAAGTCCATTGACATTAACCAGTAAGGCTAACCATTTCACAGATCTCATAAAATTTGCGGTTCTATACAACCGGTGCGAACTGGCTGAATCCCACCACTGCCTGTGTCCCTTTCAGAAAAGGGGGTCCATAATTATTATTTGGTTATTTGACTGTTTGGTAACTTTGATTTACAGTCTCGGTGCCTATGGGAAATGATTACACTGCCTATGGGAAATGATTACAAGCATCAAATCAAACTTTCTAAGGTGTTAAAGAAAACAATTGCCTAATTTATACAAAATCATGTATTGCTTATCTAGTTTGTTCAACAAAAAAGAAGTTACTTTGTGGCATTCTTACAGGGTTTTGCCAAGTTGACCCTCAGTGATTTCTCGTCATGCAACAGTCAAGCTAAAAATGACCATTTAATTACCTTTTTGTGGCTTTTGTCTAGTTTATTTTTTGATGTTTGTGTTAAGCAACAAAGTTTTGCATGACATTACGAACTGAAATATCGTTTATAGAGTTTAAATCATATCTAAGGTATAAAACCTTTGCTAAAAAAACGCTAAAAAACCTAAAAATGTGCATGCTAACCTAAAAAACTAAATTGGTTAAATAGATGATTTTTAATTGCCGAAACAACTGCCTCAAAAAATGTCTGAACTTGTGCGAAGCAGAGCACCGCCCAATTGTAAACCGTGATTCATGGGATTTATGTTTTATGGTTTATGTGGTGCCTGAAGTTTTTAATATTCAGGGCTGTAAAGGTGTCAGTTGTAAGCCATTGTAAAAATTTCATGTTTTGGAGGAATGTGGGTGAACCACAGGCTCATTCAGAGTTAATCTTTAGGAGGATCAGATTTGGATAAATACCTAACAAGTATGTAAATTAAAGAACTCTTTCTTGATAAAACATGTGAACAAACCAGCGTTAGACAGAAAAAAGAAATCAATCTGTTTTCAGAGGAGAGAACCCATAATAACCTGCAACAGCTTTTACCCAAATACAGCAATTTATAATTTTTTCATTACATCAAGATCTTACCGCATCTTCGGCCATAAGAACTTAGTCCCCTTAGCGTGGGTGAAAGAAATGTGGTAAGTCTGTAGGAAAATGTTGTTAACGTTTTGTTTTGGGCTTTAATACTTGACCACCAAGTATCCTCATCAGGTCTTAACATCAAAATAATCTAAATAAAGATTGTTAAAGTTCCATAGTAAACCTAATTGAATACAATTCGATTAATAGAACTACAAATAGTCAAGCTTTTTAATGCAGTTAACCAGGTTGTACCAATAAATGGATAAATTTTTTGACAAATAACTACGGTTAGGATTTACTATCCATATTCCATAAATGGATTATGTGGACTTTTGTTGCATTGTCATTTACCTTCGAATCTGGGAAAGCTTTATGGATTTCATCCCAAAAGTATGCCGCTGGAATGTCAGTGACAGCATCAACATTTTCGTACATTCGTCTGAAATCCTCAGTTGTGCCTCCAGTCTTAAATATGCGTTCCCAGTCATCTCCAAGAATGGTGGAGTTTTCCAGAAAGTCATATACTTCATAACCAAGCATTCGCAATGCTACTGCCATGGTCTTGGTCCCTGTTTTGCTCATGCCAGCACAAATGACTTTCATTTTGATATTGTTGTTAGCAATAACAAACTAATTCAACAAAAATCTATACGTAATAAGCGTAACATGAACTGCATTTTCTGTACCAATATCAAACATTACTTTTCAGCCTTGCACAAGATACAATCAAATTACCTGTTTTGCTGTTGAAGTTAGTTTTCTCAACTAATAAATGAGTTTATGCAGCCAACTTGCACTACCAATTTATAAATTTTATAGCAAAATTAAACACCAAAACACACATGGAACAAAACTGACTTTAAAAAGAGACAAAAAAAACTTGCACGGATTAGCAGGATGACAATTGACCTAGTCATAAAACAAACAGTCATGCACAAGGTCAAAATTCTAGAGATACAGCAACTTTTGGATTTGGAAAAAAGGTTCACACAAACGCAATTTAGTGCAGTGCTGCGTGCTACTTGCTACAATGCTGCATATCTGCATTGGTGTTTATCGCAACTTGTGTAGGCTACATGCAGAGCTCGAAACCTGTCCAAAACGGGACTTCATGAATCACATTTTCATGATATAGTTGCACTTGCAGCGCGCTTCGTCAACCGTCCTCAACTCAACTGTGTATAAACTAACTACTACCAGAGTACCCGATTCCTCAGTAGGGTTATGTACCAAAGGTGTTGCGCAAGAACGCTTAAATCGAAAGGCACTGGTTTGCCAATTTTAGACGAAATGGTCACTACATGTTGTGCCAATCACGTCTTGCTTTGTTTACCTAGCAAGCAGAAGCCTAGTTTCTACTCTGTGTTTGTACACAGAGTTGCAGTTACCCCGCATAATTGTGTGCTTTAGTATTCCCCCAGCAAAATATTACATTTATACCCTCAAACGACAGGCAGGCTATTCAAATAATGAAACTAACAAGAACTACGCAATTTACTATACAGAGCGTTTATTAAGCGGATGATCGTTCAAAAGTCTTGTTTTTAAATCCATTAGGCCAATGTACTTGCAACACGCTAAGGCTAAGTACAAAAAAACAAAGGTACAACACACGCACAAACTTTAGCGCTGTAAAAACGTTGGCTTTACCAAAAGCAGTATAAAAACACAAGAGCGCTCAAATGATAAAATTCTTACACTTGAAATTCATATGAAACAGTCTTCTTTCTCAAAACCTTCTTCTTGAAACTTTTTACTCATACTGGTCAGATTTTGTGGGAATGATGTTTCAATTGAACACAATTTACAGCCTAAATGCAGAAATCTACACACTACTTTTTTGACAGTAAGGTACACACAATTTCGGGCAATAAAAACGGGACTTGATTAGGGAATAAGAATCACTTTTGTACAATTGTTTAAAAACTTGGTAAAAGTGTCACTTCTTTGATTACAGGATTTTGCAAGGATTATAAAAGCTTTTGACAGTAAAATGGGCAAAAAACTGTTTCTTTAAGTTGTTTTGTAGCGGCTGGTTTTTATTCACACATGATTGATGATGTCTTCAGGTTTTCCTAGAAGAACATAAAAAATTTAAACTCAATATACATCCAACAACTTTCTCCGAAAAACTCTTAAAACAACTTAAATGTGATTTTAAGGTAAATCTCAGAGCGCTAGCCCATTGAAGGCGTTATACCAAAGCATTCCCACATGGCAAGGCAGAGAAAATTCTTGGACATCTAAATATATTGATCTTAACATTATAAAGTAGACAGACCTTTTTAGAGGTTGGTGTCATACAAGAAGAGCTGGTCCTGTCCTTGTTGCTGGCCTCCAGACATCACTACAGGGTCAAGATCCATTCCTGACAGCTCTGGTAAAGGATACTCAGCTGGTGGTCCCATACCATGTTGTTGTGGGTGTCCATAGTCCATTGGTTGTTGACCCTCTGGTGGTGGGTATCCAGCTACATTTGAAGTCATTTTTGTTAAAAGTGAAGATTAGACTTCACTAAGTAGCAAACAGATACTAATGAGATTAGGTTTTAGCTGAAATTTACAAATCAAATGCACCAATGAATTTTAGGCGGTAGTAAGCAAATAAGTAAGCCTACTGTCATTTTAGACTAGGTTTTAGCTAGAAATTGCAAATAAAACATATCAATGAATTTAGAAAAATGTTTTTTACGTTGGTAGTAAGTAACTGAGTAAAAAATGATTTTCCTTTGGTGTTTATGTATTACCTTGTTGTGAATTATGCATTGAGCTGGCAGAGCTGTGGTGGGACAGCGGTGGTGCCATCGTGTGGTCATATGGCATGGATGGTTCCATGTTCATGAGATCTCCTCCCTTAAAACACATTGAAAGATATCGCATAAATGTTAGGTTCAATGATTGTCTTAACTGTTTCAATTCTTTTTGTTAAGCATAACACTACATGGTAAAAACCGACAGACAAGATGGAAAAAAACATCTTTTTCTAGTGGTTTAAATTTAACTTTATTTTATAGATGTACTTTTGTTTGAAAGACATTGAAGGACTTAAAAAACTTTGGCTCTGCTTAACTATTTGTTTGGGTTATTTAAACTACATGTATCAGTAGCAGAATTATAGACCAATGTATTAGACACATAACTTCTTACGTTGTACAGGGCACCATCATCTTTAAACAAAGAGCTTGTGAGTTCAACTGACAGTCTCTTCTTGTAATCTTGTGACTTGTCATCAGACATACGGAATAGTGCTGCAGCTGCATATGTTGCTGTCAAAGCACATATTTTTGTTAGATTTTCTACCATAAACCTCTAAATGAAAACAAATAGATTAATTTCCGGTAAATTTAAGACCAGGAACTGCCTTACTTGAAAAAAATTGGGCATGAAAAAAATTCTGCACACAGGTTCCAAATAATGAGCCCAAAACCCAAATGTAAAACATTGCAAATCCAACATACCAACTCCTTCATTCTTTGAGTGAAGAAGCTCAGTCAAAGGAGCACAAGCACCCTCTGCTTCGATTATGTCAGCACTGTCTTTGTCTTGCGCCAATTCGCACAACACACCAGCAGCAACACGCTGAATATTCTCAACCTGGTGGAAAAATTGAAAATTTAAACAATTATCAAAAATGAAGAAAATCCCAATGCTCCAATAAATTGGCATCTTGAGACCAAAAGGCTGTAAGGTCTTACAATAATGTTTGGTGGCTAATTTGGCTCAAAAGGTTTAAACTTTTAATGCTTATGCATGAGACACAAGCCTACACACCTGTGAGTAGAGAAGCTGCACAAACAATGGGATTGTGTTAAGACTTCGGATAACTGCCCTGCTGTGTGGTTCACGAGCCATGATGTGAAGAGAGCCAGTTGTGCCCTCAACTATTTCCTCCATACGAACACCATCCTGCAAGTGGAAGTTGTTGTTTTTTAGGTTTTTAAGACACAATGTATTGGAATGTTTAATTGTTCCACTATCAATTAAACAATGCCTACTTTGTTATAATCATGTACTAAAATAAAGAGCGATTAACTCCCTATGCTTATATAGCAAATTTGATAAATCTAATTCAAAAATATCAAACAGCTTGAAAATTTAGTACGATAAGGGCATCAGAATTAACACAGCATAAACTCTCTTGCCCACTTAAGAACCACTTTTACCAAAGAAACTGCTTTGTATGACCAAGCTTATAGTACTGCCCGTGCAACCAACATCTACATAATACTTACCACATATGGGCTGGACATTTGGCTATGGCTTGAAGCCAAGCTTGTACGACGTTGAGCGTCTTGCTGAGCCCTCATTAGCAATTGAATCAATCGTGGGATAGCACCATGTTCACGAAGAGGTCCATGATTGGCAGTGCACAAAGCAAGATTACGAATCAGTCCAACTACAGCCTAATTGAAATAGAGTCATTAATGTAATGGTAACATAATTTAAATCGATCAATATAATCAATACACAATCAACACATTTTACATCTTTATTGTGATAGATGTTAAAGGCACATATTACTTTCTATGAGAAACCAGTAAAACAAAACAGTGCTTTTTTGAGGCAAAATGTAACGGGCCCCTAAACTACATGGTTTAAAACTAGAAGAGTGGCTTTCTGATATACTTCCATTTTATATATTCTATACGATATTAACCAATTAACTATACACATCATTTGATCTACACATATGATTGTTTTTGTAAACAAAAACTGATGGGTCCCCACACGCGCGTTTGTGCGGATTTACAGTAAACAAATGTTGCGGTGATTTTTACATTCTTAAGGACAAATTTTTAGAAAGCATTAACCCAACAATAAAAAAAAATTGTTCGTATTCTTTTTGCACTATTATTGTCATGTAATTACAAAATTAAAAAACGTAACAAAGACTTAAATCTAATCTCTTGCTTTGACCCAGATATAGTCCTCCAAGGTCGGGATTTGAACACAATTTTTTTAGAAAGCTGTAACAGTTGTGTTACAGACACTTTAAATTAAAAAGCAATTTGCTACAAGTGTATACATAACAAATTGTTTTTCATTTAACTTTGTTTCGCAAAACGAGTACCATTGACCAGTAGTAACCTCTCAGGGTGCACACGCCAAACGACTGTTTGACCTTTTGACACCGTTTTCAATAGCACGTCGTCATTCGTGTTCAACAATACTGTTAAGCCTAATTTATACATGCCTTGAGTATTGACTCCTTAATTGATTGTCAAAAAAACGCTACGTTATGAAGAAAGTTCTGAGCTGTGTTTGTAATACCGACTAGTTGACCTTAAGTAACCCGTGATCATGCGGCAGCCAACCTGACAACGAGCATTTAAAAAAACATTTATTTGGCAAAACTCAAGTTAATTTTTTCATCTTAACTTTTATTAACAAAGTTTTTCTTGACATATACAAAACCGAAGCACGGTTATTAGGTTTAAATCACGTCATAGGTGTAAAACCTTCGCCAAAACTGAAAATGTGAGTGACCACTTAATAAAACGACATAGCATTGCTGTGCAAAACAGCTGATTTCTAATCACTGAAACGACGTCTCGTAAAACGTCTGTCCGACGTCAAGCTGAGCCCTCCCGCTATCGTAAACCAGTGAGTTACTCTCTTGGTACTTCTGCCTACTGTGTCTTTCTTGACCAAACGGGCGTTAGACACATTTATGTTTCGGGGGCCTATGGGTGAACCTCTGGGTCATACGGGGTCAAAATTCACATGGACCATATTTAGACCAATATCTGCAATGTGTGTAAATTTGAAAAAGTTTGAACCATTCTTTCTTGACCAAAACGTGGGAACAATAGCCGCGCTAAAAATTTCACGTTTTGGGGGGCTGTGGGTGAACCGGGGGATCAAACGGGGTCAAAATTTACATGGACCATCTTTAGACCAATATCTTTAATGTGTGTAAATTTGAAAAAGTTTGAACCATTCTTTCTTGACCAAAACGTGGGAACAAATCTGCGTTAGAAAGAAAAAAAGAAAAAAAGAAAAAAGAAAAAAAAAATGAAAAAAAAAACATAGACAAAAACAATATGTGTCCCCTTCAGGGAAGGGGACCCATAAAAAACCTTTTTGAAGAGTTCGAGTAAACAATTCATATTTTATATCAACTAGATTGTTTATACCTTAATAAGTGGCCATCTCGATGGTGGGTGAAGCAGCTTAACCAAGATTGGTAGTCCATAGTGCAGTCTAACTGAGTTCTGGGCCATTTCAGCATCCGGATGACGAGATGTCAAGTGACGCAATGCACACACTGCCGGTTCAGTAATATCCTCCCTGTCTCCAGCTTGCAACACTGTGCGCACCAATGCCTCAATACCACCAACCTGTCAATTGCACACAAGAGTTAGTTTAGCTTCACAAATACATTGAATTACACGACATGTGAAGTATTCCCCGTGTGGCAATGGTGGTGTGACCAGTTAGAAATTTCTGGGGTGGCAGCAATAATCAAAATTCCATTAAATTTTTAGACTTACCGTTAACCCTTGCATTTAAACTTGTTTTGTGTGTACCTACACTAAGACCATACATTGTGTAACTGTCAAACAGCTGGCTTGTTTAAAGTTTTGTCAAACCAACCCCCAAAAAATTGCTACAATATTGATGCCCATGGTGGTAACATTACAACACTTATTTAAAAAGTTATTTGTGAGCTGACTTAGATGATTTTGTGTCATATTTAAACTGAATTTCCAAGGTATTACTTTTCCTTTTTAGTTAAAACCGACGATTTGTTATTATTAAGTCAAATATGATTTCAAAAACTAATATATTTACCTGACAAACTGTGGTTTTGTTGCTCATGTTGTTGCAAGTCAAATTGCTCAAAATTCCAGCAGAGCATGTCACGACATTAATGTCATTAGATGAAAGCAACTGCAAAAACAAACAATTTCAGTACCAACTTCACTACTGCAGACTATGCTTATTAAGCCACATAAAGAAACTTGATAATTACATGCACAAGTGTCTGAAGAAGGCTTTCAATGTGGTCTTGTTTTGTTCCTGCATCAGACAAGTTTCTCAAACTCCACAAGCAATTCTGAAGAAGTCTTTGTGATGGAGAGTTCAGATGCATGCCAACTGCTTGCATACCACCTGGAAACAACACAACACAGTTAAAAGGTGATGTGGTGCTTAAAATGTCTTTCTTAATCATCAAAATACATTTTTTTGGCTAAAGACTTGTTGCAAACCTTGTTTTTTTAGTATTTGTTTAAAACACATTATAATGTATGAGCAAAAATACAAGCCAGTATTAGAGTATAAAACATCACAAATAGTTTTTTTTTTCACTTGATGGCAATCGAAACTGTCAAAACGTTATTTTACACTCAAATACTTTATAACATAGATCAGCAATGTAAAAAAGTACTGCATGCATTGTAAAAAGTGTTTCAATTTTATTTATTATTTTATATATTTTTATATTTATATGTTATACTGTAACATATTTTATTGCTGCAATGATAATCAGGATTAATATTAATAAAGTTGTTATTGAGTGGTTGGTGGTAGACTAAGGCAAAGAGCCAATAATCATATTGACTGTACAGGAAACCATACAGTGTGGAATTACAACCATCCATCACTCGATTACTTCCTTTAATTAGTGGCTTACTAGGTCAAAAGGAATGTAGATAAAATGTCACAATGAACAAGGGAGTTTAGGATTGCCCTATTTTTTTTGAAAGACCGGATAATTAAAATTCACAAATGGAGGTTAACATTTTTTTTAATCCTATCGTCTTTGGAAAAACATAACAAAAAAACGAACTTAGAATGCATTTTACCTGCTTCCACAATAGCTGGCTTGTTGCTTGAACAAACAGACAAAACCTTAAGCACTCTGCTTGTAGTCCAAAGCAGTTTTTCATAGTTGTATGTTCGCATAATGCGCACAAGTTCTTGTGGACCATTGCTTGCCAAGATGATGAGCTAAAAAGTCAATGTGAAAAAAATTACAGTGCTCTATTTACGACAAATTAAAATGCAACGAAGCAACTCATTAGGCCCGAGATATCTCAAGCCCAAATCAATGATGGTAATTTACGTTTACAACCTTGCCCTGTGGCAAAACGATGGACATAATTTCATTTAACGTTTAGCTGAAGCATTTCTACTTGATTGACATGTTATGGTGTGTAATTTACCTTGCTTTCCTGGTTGCCATATGCCAAAATTTGGAGACAGTCTGTATCAATAGCAAGAAACTTCACATTGTCCCTTGAAAGGAGTCCAACCATCTTTTGAAGACCTCCAGCTAAGCGCACAGCTTCTTTAGCACCGTCTTGATGGAGCAAAAGATTGTGCAGTGTGGTGATGGCATAGAAGACCACAGACTCAATTGGTGAGCTAAAGAAAACAAGTCATTTAGAGTGTGAACTGTGGCTGCATCATTTGTAAATCAGATATAATATAATGCGTGAATGATGGTCAGTGGTTTCCTGTAGTTCATGTCAATATCCCTAATTACTACAACTCTGTGAAACTAATTTCAAGGTGCCATTTTTTTACACAAAAGACCCATTAAGTCACATGCATGGATGTTAAACACAAAACAACCTCAAAGGGAAACCATTCAGTTTTTTTTTGTTTCAACTACTTTTTGAAGGGATGACAAGTACACAGAAAAACATACAACTTTCACAAATAAAGGAATCCAATTAAATGTTTACCAAATTTTAACCATGTCTATCTTACTCGAGCATTTTCACAAGAGCTGGAATGCCACCAGATTTGAAGATTGACAACAATCCTTGACGATGGTGGGACAGATTGTGGAGTGCACCAGTGCAAGCACGCTGGGTCTCTGGATCAGTAGCATTCTAAATCATCAATTACATGTGTCAAATTCATCACCGCTGCAACAATTCTATGCCCTCGAGCATGCAACAAGTTTAACTACATACATTTACTGCTTTGCTTAGCAAGCACAGAATTAACTCTGCAGACTTTATTACATTAACGTTTACCTATAGCCATCTTATTACGTTTAGGGTCTTTTCAGTAACTGTAAAAGCTTATGTGTGGACCATTTCAAAGCCAAAATCATTCCTTTATTTCTTTAATGAGGAAAATAGCGGCCCAAATAGACTTGAAATGTGCCAAGCTTTATTTTTCAAATGTTTCAGCAAATGCTTATGCCATCATTTTTTATCTTAATCAATTGGTTATTAGCAAATCCAGTTTTAATGTGGAATTATGGCTTTCTTTTTTGGCAAGCAATATTGACACCCTATTTGAAAAACCGGTGACCAGAGGATCTTTTTCAGACATTTGGTAACCTGCATTGCTCTAACAAGAGCAGAAACCAAGGCAGGACTGTTCATGAGAGCTTGTCGGCTGGCCACTTTCTTTGATAGCATGTGAACCATTTGGGCCGCTTGTTGTACAACCACGCGATCATCATCATTCAACAAGGCAGTCAACTCCGGGATAGCTTTGGTTGCAACATCAGCATCATCCTATGAATTTAAAAATATAGAAAATCCCTTGCATGGACCATTTAAATTACCAAGAAGCTTTTTGCGTCTATTCGAATTGTTTTGTTTTTTTGCAAAGCCCAACATATATGTTAAAATGTACATAAAATGATACAGTGGTATCTTTTTTTACCTGGTAATTGATCAAGTTTACAACAGCTTTTTTGAGCATCTGTGATGGTTGAGCCAGTCTCTGCACTGATGTGGCCTGATTTGGGTCAAATTGGGTGCCTGGAATTGGATGCATCGATCCATCTTCCATCATAGTTTCAGGAAACAGCACATCACGGACTCTGTCAGCACGAGTGCGAACATATTGATCATGGATATCTGTCAAAACATAAATTTGAAAAACCATGTTTTTATTTGTTGAAATAGACAAACTGGTAAGAATTAAAGGTGATAAATCTGAAAATCAAACAATTGTTTTAATGTAAACATCTTTTACCAAATGATTTGGCCAGAACATGAAGAAAAGTCATTACATTCGTATTTATAGGAACGAGGTGGCAAAAACTTAATTTTTTTGTGAATAGTGACTTACGATTTACTTCATCCATGGTATATTCCCTTTGCCAGTCTCCGAGCACCTGGTTTGTGTCCGGATAATTTGAATCATGGTTGCTATGGCCACTGATCATAGATGGTGTAGCAGTGGTGGCTCCGGATTGGATTCCTGAATCAAACCACATCTGCACTTGTGCTTTGGGATTGCCGCCAGCAGGAAGCTCTCCCTGGTTCATCATCATTTCTGCCATGGTTGGCCGACAAAAAGAAACAAACTTAAAAGTGACAATAGGATGGTGCAACAAAAAGTGATGAAATAAAAACTGTTAAAAAACAAGTTTAATAAATTTTAACCAACATAAAGATAATGTATCAAAGCTCAAAATGACATAAACCACTGATCAAGTAATTACCACTAAACATCTGGAATTTTGGTTTAACTGACAAAGTAATTATGGCGCGTCTCAAAATCTGGTCTGTTTCTGTTACCTTTTGCACTTCAACAATTTAGTTTTGACTTGACAGAAAATACTAAAGACACTAAACAGATATAAATGACGTAATTGATTTTCATAACTGTAAAATGCCAAATTTGGTTGTGCGCTTCCATTACTATCCGTTTTACAAGACTGTCTCGTAATGGCGGTAAGGAGAAACTGCCCAAATGGTGGACAAGCCAAGTTTTCTTTTACAACTATTATACCTTTTAGATTGTAACTTTAAATAAAAACGATAAATTCGTAACTACCAATTACAGCCAACTTTGCATGACTTTTCACAGTGTTACGATCATTCTTAACAAAGTAAAATTGATCTAGTTCTGTTATTCAACCTGCTTATAACGCACGAACGACAAAGACGCCCTGGCGTGGTTTCGAACGTTCTCCCGTAGCCATTTCCTTTTTCCCCGTCGCTGTAAAGAATCTTGAGTGTGCCGTCGGGTGGAACGAACATCTTTTGTTTCTTTTAACCTCCCAGCCGCGCGCGCGTTCGTGCCCGCGGCGATAAAATACTTCCAAAGGCGATTGAGTGGGCAAATCGTCGCCGCGCGCACATACGCGAAGTAACAAAAAGAAACCTAGACTTGGTGTTTAGTTTTGCTCCTCGCCAGGGTACCCACTGTTCGTGATTCATTTGTGTATGACGAGAAAAGGAGTGGGTGTAATGATTGGCCACAGACAGTTTTATTTGTAAGACCCCGCGCGAAAGAGTCGCTTTCCTGTTGCTCGGGCGTAGTCTTGTAAGCAACAAGTTACCTGTCGAATTGAATGACATTATTTTGCTTAGCCTACTTCGATTTTTAAACGGCCCAGAAAAAGTTACAGTTTGCCTATTCATTTTAAAACACAATCTTTCAACACCTCTTTGAATATCAATCCTTTTCCACATCAGCTGGTTAAGATGTAGCGCCTATTTTTGTTTTTGGAAATGGGTGAAACTAAACAATAAAAGTTCGGTGGCTAAAAATATTTTTTTTTACTATACCAGATGCAATTTAATTTGTTTGTTTTATTGTACATCAAGATTGGTCTTTATATAAAGCTTATTAGGCTACGCTCCTACTAAAGTTTTTTAGTTACAAGCTATAACAGCGGTTCTCAAACTGGGGTCCGCGGTCCTTTAGGGGTCCGTGAGGGAATTTTCTGGGGACCGCGAAGTTTTATTCAAAGTGTGATTGAGAATCGATTGTCTCCATTGCTAACCAACAAAAATAGAATTGTTCGCGCATAATCGTAATGTTTTTGTCTCGTCCGTGATGTCACATACTGTCTTTGAATCATTAACATGCGCAATTTTGCATACCAAGCCAAAATCCTGTAATCAACTTTCGTTTTTCTGAAATGCACATTCAGGTTTATGGACCGCGATCCCTCGAAATAATGGCAAAGGGACCGTTTTGTAAAAATAATGAAACGTTTGAGAACCACTGAGCTATAAACCCAATTCACAAAGCCAAATTCATACCAGAGTTCCGTAACGATTTACATTTACCTAGTTTTTTTTTTTTTTTCACGGGGTTCGAACCCAGGACTCTCCCTGGGACGAAACCCGATCAGGGTTTTTTATGTCTGTATATGGGTCAGGCGCGCCAGACCGTTCGGCCAAGCTCCTGCCCTACATTTACCTAGTTTTTTTTTTTTTTTTTTCACGGGGTTCGAACCCAGGACTCTCCCGGGTATGAATCCCGATCAGGGTTTTTTATGTCTGTATATGGGTCAGGCGCGCCAGACCGTTCGGCCAAGCTCCTGCCCTACATTTACCTAGTTTTTTTTTTTTTTTTTTTCACGGGGTTCGAACCCAGGACTCTCCCGGGTATGAATCCCGATCAGGGTTTTTTATGTCTGTATATGGGTCAGGCGCGCCAGACCGTTCGGCCAAGTTCCTGCCCTACATTTACCTAGTTTCAATGTAGTTTGCATAAAAGAAGCTTAGAGACATTCGGCGACAACGCACACTTAACAGCAGTGTCCACTAACGGGCGATAAAGATTAAGTCGACAGCAGTTTGACTCAAAGTGAAGGGAAATTTGTTTTTCAAATTTAAAACCTGAAATAGGCAGAAAATATTATTAATTGTTATGAGAGAAACTTAATCTTAACAAGGCGTTTTAAGATTTCTTGATTTTCTAGAAATATTTAAGTCGAAAGCAATGTTAGGTTACAACTAGCCAACGGTTCAATGTGCATGCTAAAACTTTGATTTAAGATTATCTTGTGGCATGTTTTTTTTTGAATTGAACGTCCAATCTTAGTTAAGGACTTTATACATGCAGACCACATAAAACAGGAACTAAACGTTGATTGAGCAGGTAACTTGCGCGTGTTGTGACGTCGTACAGGCCTTAAAACGTGCAAGGAAAGGAACAGCCTAGAGCGATTTCGCGTAGCTGCGCACGTGGAGTTGATAATAAGCTGATGTCACCAATTTCATGCGTCAAAGAGCAGGTAATCACAACGTGAGAGAACAATGTTATAAAACCTTGCTACAACGTGTTTTAGAAAAACCGTCCGATTAGAAAAAAAATAAAGCCATCTAATTAACTTTACAATCTGTTTGGTTAAATAACAAATCATCTATAAGAAATCAGCTACAGCTATAAACATTTCTGTACAATTTTAAATCAATTTATTGAATTAGAATCTTTCCTTACAATAAAACAACCTTCTATTGGAGTTTCCTTTAAACTTAAGTTAAGGTCCATCACCTCACCTCATCAACAGCAAGATTCCCGCAAAATTCCTATCTGCTGAAGTAAGAGTCCTAACCAGAGGTATTGCATTCCTATCAGGCAAACGGCGGTTTTTCTACACTCGCCCTTACAAAGCCAAGGCAACTAGATCAAATGTCTGTCATCACCCAACATAGAAATTTACGTTTGTGATCCATTAAGGTTTCGATTACCAGTTGGTTTTAACAACTTTTAAGGTACGTTTGTGAAATGAACCTTGAATTTTTACTGAATAATTTGGCCGTTTAAAATAAGTTTTCATCTTTCTGAGAATAATAAAAAGTTTTGTTACATTTCTTTAAAAGACTGAAATTACAAGCTTTGTACATGGTTTTTAAATAGTAGAAATGGATGACAACACGTTGTTACTCGAAAAAGCTTGTTGCAAAAAAAAACAATAAAAGTGCGCATCTGTATGTACACGAAAAAAACGGTACAAGACGACATCGGCGCCAAGAGTCAAGTAGAAAGCGATAAAGATTCATAAAACATTGCCACAATAGCAAAGACGTGCACTGGCAATTTGACACGTACCATGTACGCGCTGTTAAACCTGCACAATTAAACTTGACAGGCGGTCTGGATTCTTGTATGGGCAAAAGGGATTTCCCGAAATAGCTTGGCCAAGTCGGATTTGGCACACGTAAATAGTCTTTGTATTTGAAACAAAGTTGATTAAAAAACACTTGATTTGTTCAGAACAAAGCACATATTTTATTAACATAGCTCAATGGATGAACACATTAAGCTCGTTAGGAAACTTGCTTAAGTGCGTAAATAGGGTAAGTTTCAAATGGTTTAACGCACAATTTTTGGAAAAAATCCTTTAAAACCCTGATAAATATGGTATATACCGATAAATATGGTAGCACATATGTGCGTCATTTGACGACTTGGACAAAGTGTTGTTAAATTCAGTTGCCACTTTGCTGAAAGGTTTTGAAACCAACGGGTTAATGATTGCCAAAGTGTACACTAAAATCAGCAAGAAATGTACCAAATGTGAAAAGACGCTATGGCATCAGCGATAACATCATGAATTTTACTTTTAACAACTTGTATTCTACGAACGTAATTTTTAATGGTAAAGTAATTTTTGATCGTTTTTCTGTAACTTAGCATTTTACTTTACTTTAAACCGTTCAAATTCAATTGCATTGGTAACTGTAGCTGTAGGTGAATCAATTTGAAACGGGGGCCATGCAAATACTACAAACAGTAATGTGTTTGCAGGAAAAAAATAATTGAAGTGGGAAAATTGTCATCATCAACAACAACGGATGAATAAAACAAAACAAAATATATTTGGTGACCATACTGTTTCATCCAAGATTTGGTGTACTGAATTATGAAACAGAACAGGCCGTGGTTAATCATGAAACAATAACTAAACATGTGGACAGGTTTATAGAATTCCATGGCAGTCATTTACATACAATTGACATGCTAAGGGCACTTTTTCGGTGCTGGGAAGATGACATAGGATCTGCCAACGGATTGACTCTTTTATAAGCGCACAATACACCAGTTCCAAAAGGCGCTTCAATTCAATTCACGCCACACAATGCCATGTTGGTCGTCATAATACAGCCGTTGTTACACCGGAGCGAAATATTTTGAACACAAATGACTGTTTCAAATTAAAACTAGTGCTTTTCATTTCTTTTTGGCAAACTTGCACACATTTTTGCAAAAGGGGACCTTTGTTGTTCAATGGTGTTTCATGTTAATGTGTGACAATTACTTTTATTTGCAAAGAGCTATTACATACAAATTGAAGGGAAAGTGTTATGTCTTGTAAAAGGTTGTTGCCTTCAGACTTGCCCAAAACAAATTTACAACAGAAAACGTGTGATATGTTTGTCAAACGCGGCTGGGCCGTCATATACGAACCGTATGTGCGCAACCGACTCCAGAACAAGGGCCAATTTGCTCCTCAAACAATCGTTTTTATCCATTTCAGCAAAGGTGTAGCACAGAGGCGCAGCACGTTCTCGCCAAAACCGGTCGGATTTTAAAGAAATCATATCATACCCAATTTACTCATGCTTAAAAGTTTGAATCGTTGTCTTAATTCTCTCAGAAGATTTGACTTGACAATTATTTTAACTGTTTATGGCATCACCATATTTATTGTTGCATACTGAAGCGTCTCTTTATTTCGCATTTCACAGCCTAGCTCACAATTAGGCTGCTGTTTCAGCACCTACGCCCACGCAGTTTAGCCTTCGTTGTGCCTGGACTATTTTTGCGAGAGCAAACAAGTCTGTTACGGTGTTTGATTTTGTTTGGACACTTCGGTCGTCGTTTGAGTGCTCTTGACTTGAGTTTGTAAAGTCAGCAAAAATCAGCGAGCTTTTGTTTGCTGTGTCTGTGTGGTGTAGTCGACTATAGCCCACAAATATCACATTGTTTGCAGTTGTTTGCATTTGTAAGCGAGTTATTCATGACCAAACATAAACTATATACTACAAAACAAGCATATTACTTTTGAGCGTCCTTGCTCCCTTGTAAACTGTTACGACTGTTTATAACTGATCCAAATTTAGATTATAATAACGGGCAAATTATTTCTTTGACGTACCTACGTCAATGCAGTCAAGCTATCAACGCGAAAGTCAAGGTTTTGTGTTCGCACATAGCTCGTTGCGGTTGAGTAACCTTGAATTTGTGACGTAGAGGTCTTGTGACTGAAGAAAAACAAGCAAAATTCGGAAAAGTCTAGAATGCACGAAAGGAATGGTGCCACTTAAATAAAGATAATGGTGTCCTCCTTGCGTGCGTGCTACAACAATTTAGCATAGCATTGTTCTTTACAAATGGCTGGGAGCTTAATAAATATTGCTTAATGTTTGTTGCTTTAATTGATCACGTGAAATTTAATGCTCGTTTTTCTTTGAGGACAAAATCCAAAATGAGGTCAAATTGGCTTCTAAAGTTTAAATCCTCTTGGTCCTTGACAAACACCCTAACATACGCAACTAACCGCCCGTGCAGGTAACCGCTGTGGTGATCTTAAAGACTGTAGTTCGGAATTTTTGCATAAAAACTTGAAATCTATGACGACTCAAACCGTAGCTTGCGACTTTACCCGTTTCGTGGTGCTTTTAAACATGCCATGGAGTCGAACAACTCCTCCAGAAACTCTTATTGTTCGGGGCGATGCGAGTCATCTGGAGGATGAATAATAGATGCTGTGTCCTCACTACTGGAATAAATGTCTTCATCTTCTGCCACATCAGCTTCGACAGACACTTGGGTCGAAACTTCACCGGAACAACTGGGCATCATCTCAGGCATTCTGTCCACTGAGTGATGAGGTCCGTAATAATCCCTTCTGTATGCAGGGTTCCTTGTTTCTGCTTCGGATGTATAATGGGAGACCTTGGCTGATGTTTCAGAAGGTCGGATAAGGTTCCGTGATACAGGGGAGCTACAAACCCTCTGCGTGTAATTCCTGGATGTGTTATCCAGTGGGTTGTACAGCTGTTTGAAGCTGTTATCCTCGTTGCGCATGGGAAAGGTTTCGCAGCTTCGAACCTCGTCTAAATTAAACAACTTCCGTTTAATGTTTGTTCAAGCACAACTATAGAGAAATTGACTTTTGAAATTGAATGTATGTCAAAGTTTGAATATTTATCATCTGACAATTCAAACGTATTTATCTTACCTCGGGGTTCCGACAAAGTGCTTGCTGTCTGAGAGCTAAGCGACGGCCTGCTGCTACAAGCAGCACTGTTGTAGTCGGTGCTGCGAAAGTGCTCAGCAGCTGGTGGTTGGTAGGAGGGGACTTGATCGCCATGGTACTCGGGCGGTGGCTGATTTAGGTATCTGTTTTGCTCAGGTTGGTGTTGGTTTTGAGGTGTGTTGATGTGAACATCTCTTGCGCTGGTGATCACATAAATATGGGAATCATTATTGTTTCGAATCGTAATAGGACCTGGAGTTGAGTCTTGACGGTTATCTCGCGGATCCGTTCGACGGTTATAGGAAGAGGTCGTAAACGGCTCAGCCTTGTTGGGGTGTTCTGAAAAATAAATGTGAGTCAGTCATAGTTGCCAGAATAGGTATTTCGATTACTAAGCAATAAAACTGATCGACTAAGCTCATTAAATGTACCATAAGCGAAAAAGTGATCCCACAGTCCCACATAATATGCACATTGTCTATTATACTTTTAAAAATACTTATATTTCGAAAAATAGATATTCTATTTACCTTGTCGTTTTTCGTCAATGTGGGTAGTGTATGTCTCTCCAGTGCATTCCATAGTTGGTTTCAGAGAATAATTAATAGGTGGGTCTAGAGAAGTGATAATTATAATTAAAATGGTTTCTTCAGTTGATAAGATATTTTTTACCAGTTTTTATCTTGCAAATAAAAGGACTGTTCTCACAAGTTATTTGAACAGCTGAGTTCGGGCTTTCGGTATATGCTCCAACAGGTATGGTCAACTACTTTTCTAAAATAAGGTTTTTCGGAAAGTGGGTTAATAACGTTAATAATAAGATTGCGCAATTACCAATAAAAAAGATCCGTTAACTGTTCTAGAGAAGTTGATAGGTAAACACTGGCGTATTGTACTTAAGTGCTATTTCGCACAACCAGCTTAAAAAGACATCGTAGGCGATTGTTTACCGAAATCCTCTGCACCAAATTAAACATTTTTCGCCCAAATGTCAAGAAACTGTGCGGTTAAGTAAGAAACGAAGGTTTTGCTTAAACATCTCTTTTGACCGAAATCGAAACTAAGGTAAGCACAGAAACTTCACGCTCGATTGGACACCTGGTACGCGGGCACCCAGCAGACGGTTTCTTACAAATAACGTTAAGTATGTACTCATTGCTTAGTCTTATTTACCTATGGTGTATGAAGGATACGATGTTTTTTGCGGGAGGTCTGTATCTGGAAAACCAAAAGTATCTAATTAGAATCGCTGAAAATTTTACGTTAAACGTGTCATGCAAACTACGCAAATCGTATTGAGTTTCATGGCACAAGACAGGATGTATGACGCACGAACGGGTCGGGGTCACAAATTCGCTGTACGGAAGGCAGTTCTTCGCTGCTCGAACGGAAATACCTGACAGTTTTAAAGCTTAGACAACTATTAGCCTTCGAGGCACTTTTTAACTGGAAAAATGAGTTCACATTCTTACCACATTTTCCTGTTTCTTCAATCGGGCGGGAAATAAACGGCTCCTCTTCCGCTGGCCTTTCATCAACTGCAGGTTCTTGATTGTTGTCAGCATTCCCGGGGATTGGTGCTAACGGAAGAGCTGGGGTCATATGTCGGGAATCAGGCATACGACATCGACATTTTTCGTAAAACTCGCGGATTTTTCCGAATTTAAAATAACACAGCAGAACCAAAATCAACACACACACCGCCGACCCGACTGAAATAAGGGACACCAAAAACAGCGTTGCCCAACTTTCTTCCTCAGTTTTGAGCAGCCCGTCGTTGACAGGCAAACTTAAGGCAATTGTCGGTCGTGCAGTTGCTGCTGTTGTGATGGTGGTCTTGGGAGCAGTAGTAGTTGTTGTTATTGTTGTTGTAGTTAATTTGGTTGTCGGGGGCTTCGTCGTTGTTGAAGCGTTTTTGGTTCTTTTCATGTATTCGTAAGCGTATTCCAGGTCCCAGCAGCTGTTTCTGCAATAGTTACAAAACTTTTTTTTGCAAAGTCAAATAAAACTGCTGATACATTATTACTTAACAAACCTAATTGATACATAAACTTAACAAGCTCGATTAAAAACACATCCAAATGCAGAACTTACAAACAGTAAATTGTAAACGTGTTTTTGACTAAATAAATTGTACATGTCCTTGCGTTAAGTATGTGCAATGATCGCCGTAAATATTGTAACATTGTAAAAAATATTGTAAAACTCTAACTTTTGCAACAAAAAATGCATAAAATGTACCGGTAAGTGTATCTAACGAAAATGTACTTTAAACATTTTCTAATCAATTTAACCCCACATTGCCAACCCGACCTGAACTTGTATCACGTGTTGTAATGGCGTGGCTTTGGCCCAATTGAGGTCTTCATGGACGAATAGGTTTTTTTAAGGCAGCCCATTGTGAAACATGGGGTTTTACGCTGAATAGTCAGAGGGTGGCGTGATTTTAAAAATCTTGGCTTTAAGTAAGTGGCTGCAAACTGCATGCATTGCAACACCATGTTAAAAAGGCAAAATATGGGAAAATCTACAGCCAACCTGATTATGTCATTACTACAGGGCATGGAACGGTCATTGTCAGAAGCTAAAAATAGCATTTTGTGTAATATTTTATGCACTTGTTCAACCAATTTGCCACTACATCTCAGTCCGTTTTTGCTGTTTCCTAGACATGTTTATGTTCGAATGTGTACTATTAAAAACCGAAGTTAAATATGGCGCCGCTATTGCACACTTTAGCGGAAGAGCAACAGTTCACTTGTCGTTTATTTGTAGGTCATAACCCTAATTAGACAACTAACTAATGTTGGGGGCATTCCGTTCAACATACATAATAGCAAGGGTAGTTTACAAAAATATTGCTCTATGAAATCAGCCATATGTAAATAAACCATATTTGTGAATGAAAACGCTGGTTGCACTTTACGGCAAATTTTTTTTTGAATTGCCTAAATTAAAGAAACGAAGCTTCATGGATTTAAAAATAAGGTTTTAGGTTCGTAAAGTTTACGCTTTACAATTTTCAACGATTTTCGAAAAAAACTTTTTCTAGTTTAATGTGACTCACTTATTATACTGCCCTTATTTGAAACAACACACTGTTTACAAATTAAAATTGCAAAAAATATGTGTACTTACGGTACAAATGACTCGCATAGTAAGTTAACGTCATTTATAATTCCTTGCTTGTACTGCTCCAAGCATTGGCGGGCGACATATTCACTTGACGACCTCGGACATGTAGAACAAGGACAACATTCCTCAGTAGTGTGCACATAGTAAAACCTGAAAAAAATGAGTTTGAAAATATTACTGAACTAAAGGTATGAATAATATGTTACTGTCGTTAAACAATCAGTTCACAGAATAAGTTATTTTGCCATTTTTTAACAATACCAGCGTTCGGGAAAATAATGCCAATTGTTTTCAATTGTTACATCAGAAGCACCAGACAACTAGCCCGGGATCGGTGCTTTTTTACACTTTGGTTACGTTATTTGTTTGCACAAGCCCGAATACGCAAGAAGTAACCAGTTAAAGCAACTCACTTTTTTATGACAAAAAATCGATTTTAACCAAAATCGGTTGGTACTGTAATTTCCCTTGTTGTTTATTTGCTTTCTATGTTAAGTAGAAAGTCCATTGAAACAAAAGGGCTGTGACCACATATTGCATCATATTCATGCTAGAGCAGGTCGTTACACCTTTCAAATCTAAGAAAAACACCCTAAGGATCATAAAACCATAATTTCCGGGCGGAAAGTACAAAATGTAGTACACCAAGAAAAATATTGTATATTTGTTAATTGGTATTAAATATTCACACAAAACTGTAAAAAGATACTAGGGCACTCTTCTGAAATACAGGATTGTTTGCAGTTTGTACCCAATAATGAAACTTTGTTTTAGAACAGGCAATCGTAAAAACTTTGGGAAAAGCTAAAACAGTACGGTATGCAAAACATATATGACTTACTCTGGAGGACAATATTGAAACGATCTTCTAAACCGTAAGCCGACCTGTAAACATAAAAATCCTTAAAAAATATGCAACACCATATGTCAAAAATACATAGAAGTTAAATGATATGCTGCCTAACTGTGATTTGTCGAATTTATGACCATTGTTTTTTAAATTCAAATAATGACCATTGCCTACAATTATACTTAGAAGTTACCAACAATTGGAACAAACAACAGACTTATGTAATGTTCAACAGGCCATACTCGGCCACTTATGAAATGTGTAAATGGAATTAATTAAGAAAAATAATGGAGGATAGTCTCACAATTAGGCCAAAACAAAAATCAGGGAAGATGATTTTTTCACATAACAGAAAACCTGTTTACCTAACCCGGTAAAACGGAAAAGCGTCGCACGCATATTGACCAAGTAAAACGCGCAATAATAGCAAGAAACAAGAGGAAAACGAGAAAGGCGGGTTGCTTTTGGAAATACCCGAATCATACATTCCCAAAGCCAGAACTTAACAATAGGTAGACTGCACACCGTAGTAACAACTGAACAAAGGAGGGAGCTAAACGAGACTGAGCTTTGTCACTTTGCCTCTGTTGACGCAGAATTTTTCGACTCGACAAATTGGCATAAGCTTTCACGATGAGACATGTACACGAAGGGTTAAATTTTTACCCAGGCTGCGACGCGTTTCGAACTCCTGCTGCATGAATTACGCAATTGGCGACTGGGCAAAAAAAATGTAATCATACAGTGTTTTTAGTGTGTTGGTCTACGACGAAGGACAAATCCAGAAATTATATCACAGGGGATGGGATGGATCAAAATTTTTAAATCACCCTTGCGCAGACGGTAGTTCTGTTTTTTCATAAACAAGTGGGCTCATAATTAACACAACAAAATGAAATGATACAAAAGTATTGTTACACTACGATTTACCCAAAACTTATATCGTGAAAATATATGAGTGTTGGTGGAGTATTGCGAATATTTTTGTGTTTATATTGCTTCCTAACCAGGATTTAGGTGCTTCAAACGGTGAAAACAGTGTTGGAAATTTATGTGCACAAAACCAAGCGCTCAAATCCTGGTTAGGAATCTATGTGTGACAAACCACGTTTCTATCCTTGACACCCACCGATGTTTAATTTGTTCGGTTACCACGTTGCTTTGCTTTCAAAATTACTATGTTATCTCAATGATACGCTTTCGGCCAATACTTCGCCCCATACCTTTTTGTAACAACCTTATAGTCACGAATTTCTAACGAAGCAAGCTTTAAAACCGCGACGGTAAAATTTCGACTTTATTTGAGACCACAAATGTATTCAATAACATTTCATCCCTTTTTTGCGCATAACAAGGCCTAAAGTAGCTTGATTTAGAATAGATCACTATTTACTTTTTCTGTTGAATTAAAAGAATATGACGTCTCGACGAACTGTAAAAAAATTGTTTTTGTATTTCCGAACACGTAAAATCAACAACCAATCTGAAACCAATGGTTTCTAAAAGGATTTAAACACGACCGTTAACGTGTAACGGTGATATTATCGTGTTGGTTGTAAATACTGTCCACATTAAAAAATTTACGACAATAATAGGCTTACATTTTGGTGGTACCATTTTTCCATTTTGCACTTATTTCTGTACACTTATTTAAGCCTGTAAAGAATCTCAATTGTTCAGGCATTGTTCAAAAATATATTTCGACTGACAGTTGATGCTAGCCGCGTTTGGAAATAGAGTTGTGCCCATTGTAACCCTTGTGTCCTTTGGAATCGGCGTTATTGCTTGGTGATTGGATAACGTTGGATTATTTGTGTCATTTGCCATAACGACATACACTTTAAACTACGCAATTTGCAACTACAGCATTGCAACCCAAGATCCCTAGTAAACATACAATGGGCCATTTTCGAGGATTAGACACCTGGAATATCATCATAAGTTTTCTCAACAAAACTGTGTTTTTTTTACCAAAGAAACCAACGTAAAAACTCTTCAGCCCAAAAGCTTATAATTTCGGTTGGTGTCAACATATTTGATTTAAACAGCAAGTGACGCCATGTTTGATGCTTCTAAATAGAAAACTCATTCCCAATTAACTGCCTTACAGGCAATGGTGGGATTCAGTCGGTTCGCACCGGTCCTATAGAACCGTCTCACGGAATGTTATGAGATCAGCGAACCGGTTAGCATTACTGGTTACTTTCAATGGACTTTTGTCATAGATACGGCTGAAAAATATGACTTTTGTGATAGAACCGGCTGACAAATATTTTGAATCCCAGCACTGCCTACAGGCATTAGCAAAGGTTTTGGAATATTAATTTTATTGCAACCCTTGTCTACATTACTGCTAACCTTAATACACTAAAAGAGTAATATTTTTAGTTAAAGACAGCACAACAAATAAAACAACACAACTAAAACATTTATTGAGTTGTTAACTGTATCTGGCATTGATAATAAATTATTTACACGGTTTCAAACTAGGACCTGCACAAATCGATTGTTGAACTGGTAATTCAATTACACAAATGAATCATCAAATGAGTGTTACCGGATTAATCTTTACGTCTGTATAGCTACTGAGCTTGTAGTGTATGGCTGTGGTTGCCAAACTTTTTTCTCGCGAACTAAATACTTCTAAAAAATGGTGCTTTTTCCCAATTCACAGATATAAATTCTATTACTTTACTTGTGCTTTTGTCTAGAAAATAAGAAAGTTTTTCGAAAATTCCGGTTTCGGAAATGCTTGGTCAAAAGAATGTTTTTAAAATGGGCATAATAAACCCATTTAGCTTGAACTTTAGAGCTGGTTCGATGCATTATCAGCCAGATAACACTTAACAAATAACGTATGACGTCGTAAACAAAATCAATCATTTTCACGCCAAAGAAAAGTGTTAGGAAATTACAATTAAACAACAAAAGCGCCACGAAACGAAGATAAGAAGTAGACACCCTCTTAAAAAAACAAGCGTCCCAACTTTAGGTCAGGACCCGCCTTAAATTTGACGTCGGGGCCAGGTTTGTTAACCAACGATTCTGAATTGCACAATTCCTCTGAAACTGATTTATTGAAAATACACCTAAACCTGTTAACATATAAGCAGAAATTTTGCCTTCATACAACTTTAAAATCTTTATTTTGCACAGGTAACCGTATAATTATCCAAAGCATCGAGTGATGTTTTGATAAACCTTTCGAACTATAACATCGTATTCAAATGTGCTTTATATTGGAACGTATAATCTTGTTTAAACTCTCTTGAAGCTTTGTGGTGCACATTTTAAAATGTGGTTTCTATTTACACTGCAAAAAACTTGTCTAGGTCCTTAAAATACATTCTAATTTTACACCTTTGTTTACACGATGGTGAATTAAAAAGTAAAACAAAATCCGAGCGTATTATAGGTTAAGACTTCGAAAATGTGGGGTAACTTGTGGCAACGTGTAATAAATCGTAGTTGTTGAAAAGTGTGCTTTGATATTGCATGGATAGCATCAATCTGTACACTTTTTGCGTTTTAGTTTAGATCATGCCAAATCACCGGCCGTAAAAAGTGGTTTGAAAAAAGTTAGGCTATTAGGAACCACTAGTCTTGCAAGTCAAACACTAAGTCTGGGACTGAAGTGACAAACACATTTGTTAACTTGATACCGTTGTGTAGTTAAGCGTGACGTTGGAATGTGGCAACGTTGACTTGTTTGTCTTCCACCCTACGTACCCACGTTAAGCGTTAAGTAACATAGGAAACCAAGTAAAAGTGTTACCTGGAAAAGCGGCGGTAACCAAAACACCCTAGGTTAGAGGTTTAATAGCCTTGTGACGTAAGTAGTATAGTAACAATGCTGTTGCTGATCTACATGTCTCTCATTCATATTCAATTACAGTTTTTTGTGCTTGACAGCAGTGCGCTTCAAACTTTTTTACGTTGTACTCCCTTTACAACTTTCTAGCTTTGTATACCTTACACATAAAGTTAAAAAAATCAACTGATTTCATTCTTTTGCTAGGCACAAGAAATTTAGCAAGCAAAAGTGTAACAAACGGAAAAAGTTAATTTAAAGGCTAGCTTGTTGCTGTATTGTTTCGACAATGCGGACATAACGTGGTGTTAACTCGTTATCAACAGAAAAATGCGATTCATACTGCCCATAACGTTAACAAAGAAAGCTGTTAAAAAATCGCCTTGGAAACTAAACGCAGTCGTGTGACACAACGCCTACTGCGTTAGGATTAAAGCACTTTAAATGGGTTGGCAAAAATGACTTTAATGTAGTGGTGGGATTTTTTTGTCAGCCGGTTCTATCACAAAAGTCAAATTTTTCAGCCGGTTCTGTTACAAAATGTCCATTGACAGTAACCAGTAATGCTAACCGGTTCGCGTCAGCCGGTTCTATATAGAACCGGTGCGAACCGGCCGAATCCCACCACTACTTTAATGTGTTTGGTCTTATTTTTCTAATGTTGATTAACCGAAATACCTTAAATGAAAGTGACATAACTCAGGGTGCAGCGAACTTAGATAAAGTTTAGGTTGCAGCAGTACCAACAGTCGTATCAAAACACTTGAAGCGTATACAATTACAAAATAATGAATTCCAAGTCACATACCTTTGTGTTGATCCCATAACAAAGCGTCAATACAGCGAATAGAACAATCACATGTTTCCAAAATTCCATAATCCTGTTCATTGCGTACTAATATGACCAGTGGCAAATCGTGCTTTTGGAACCTATGCCACCTTAACAAATTACATTTCTTCGTAAAAAAGGATTAGGTTAGTTGGTAAAGGAGTCGATTAGGTCATTCAAGGAAATTGGCGAGCATGTACACATTTAGCAGAATTTGCCGCCAACTGCTGCGAAATCGAACATGTAAGCACACTTCAAAAGAACATTTAACACTCAGTTGTAGGTTATGGCATGTTTAATGCCATTTTGCATTTACTGCAGAACATGAACTACTGCTTTAGATTTTCATATTGTAACTCTACAGCTCATAAAAGTTATTCGGTCAATTCATTTTCCTGCCCTTTAGCCAAGTCATTATTTCCTGCCTTTGTAGCAGCTGCTATTCGCACAGCTATCGCCTTTCCATCTGTAGCCAAGCACAACTTTCAACAGAACACGCTTGCGTAGATGACAATAGCCGGGGCATTGTTAAAGCACCCCAATCGCGAAGCATCTATCGCGCAATGCACAAAGCTCAGCCTGTCGGAAAAGCGGTTGAGAAACAATTTACCACGAAACTGGAAAAGAAAAAGGGACCGAAAGCCGTCTTCGAAAGCAGTGCGTTTCTCCTGAAGGTGCGTTTCGGCATTTGGGTTTGGCAATTCTCTGCGCGCTTTGTCCCTACCATGTGTTTGTGTTCGTTGCGTTTTTTTTTTTTTTTTTTTTTGTTATACCCGCACCGAACCCGAACCGCTAATTACGATTTTCTAAAAACCCGAACCGGAGATGAACCCTATATTTTGTTTGTTTGGCGTTGGACCCGAACCGGAACCGAACCAGTAAAAAATGCAGTCTGTTTTATATTTTATGATTTTTTGCCAAAACAGCGTACCAAAAAATACTCGAGATAACACTTACATGGCGTGTCAAAAACAACAGTACACGGGCAAAATTCTTTGGAGTTTGATAAGGCCAGGTAGATGATGGGTAGAATTGTATTAAAACGAATAAAAATTTGAACCGGTTTAAAAACCGCAAACCGGTTCGGACCGGATATTTTGCCCGTACCGGAACAAAACCGGAACCCGAAAATATACATTTTTAAAAACCTGAACCGAACCCTTAAAAACAAAACCAAGTGAACCCGAACCGAACCTGAACCCATGTGACAAGTGGTTCGACTCCCTGGTCGAGACGCCCTAGTGCGTCGTTTCAATTTTCCAAGGGCGTCACGGAATAGTTCCGTTTCGTGGCTTTTTGTGGTTGTATTAATAAACACAACTTTAATAATAAGTGTCCTAACTAACTTTTATTTGCTGGTGCGTCGCAAGCCCAGAAAACTTTTCCAGATGCGTCGCAACAAAAAAAGTTTAAGAACCACTGCCCTAAACCAATGTTTTCCAAATATTTTCAACTTTCAGGACTCTAGACCGGTGGTTCCGAAAACTTTTTTGACGCAACGCAAATATTTCTCAAATTTGTTTCTCTCGCCCCATGGATATACATTAAATACTTTTTTCTGAGCAAAACAGGTAAGCTTGTCAAAAAACTTGATTAACAATAAAAACTACTACGGAAGTTAGGGGAATGTGTGGTCAAAAAAGCGAACAGGTATTATTGAGTTTTCAGACAAACGACACTTACTTAGACAAATAAGGTATGACGTCACAAACTAAAACAACATTTATCGCATTGAAACAATTTGTTGCGAAATTATTGTTACGCAACAGTTCAAAGCTGTGATATATGAAAACTCTACGGTGCAATGTTAAAAACTAAATGCCTTTGTTACAAAAACAAACGATCCAAAAACTGTTCGGGTGATGCAACCTTGGAAAACTAGACGTGATTGTGGCCTTTAGATGCGAATTTACAAGCGTTTCGATCTAATCATTAGATCATTAGATTCTAATGCAATACCACAACTTGGATAAAGATGTAATTTTACATGACAACTTCAACTTTTCGAAGCTAACACCAGTTATAGTATAAACAGTAGATACAAAACAGCCTTCCTCATTTTTGAAATCACCAACTTTTCTAGTTCAACGCAAAAATACACAATTTTCATTATTTTTTATTTTCCGTTTTTTTGTTAATCAGCACACATTAAGCAAAATTATAATTTGAAAACTTGTTACAGCCATTTGCACATGTGCACGCCATATTGTAAGACTCTACGAAGCAGAATTACAACTAATATTAGTGCCCAATGTACCCCCTTTCTGTTGAACTCAAAACATAGTTTACAAACATATTGGTTCTGTGTAAAACTTTTTTCCCTTTTAAATGTAAGCGCAGCACATGAAGCAATTAAATAACAAACATCTAAGGCCTATGCTTTTGAATCTGCTGTTGTTTGAACAAGATAACTATGTACACCATCAGTTTCCATACGTAGATCCAGCGCACATATTTCTGCCTGAATAACTGCTTTCATAACTTGAATGCAAATGATGTGCTCAGCGTTGGTCATACAGCTATAAGATTATGAACTACCGCTTCGTAATTGTATGTTCAGACAGATGATTGCGACATCTATTATCGGTTTTGGGTTTTAAATACAGCTGAAATGCTTTTCCAGTGTCAACAAGTGGCTCTTGTATAATTTGTGCCAAAATGTCATATTTCTAAAGTAGTAATATCGAAGCCATGGG
The DNA here is from genome assembly GCF_965637545.1 of Phallusia mammillata. NCBI lineage: Eukaryota > Metazoa > Chordata > Ascidiacea > Phlebobranchia > Ascidiidae > Phallusia > Phallusia mammillata. The sequence goes on along the minus strand of NC_137259.1, from coordinate 5,535,462 downwards.
GCCGGCAGACAATTTTGCAAGAGGGGGGAAATTTTGACACATACTTACCATATCATATAATCATGTACAAACAGGCATAACTTTTGTACTGTACAAAAAGGTAGATACGGTTAAATGGTCCCTTTACTTGCATGATACTTATTTATTCATTGGATTTCTCAGCAAAATATGTTAAATCTGCCCTTACGTGCCGGCTGCCATGATTGAAGCTGCAATTACCTGTTCAGGAGATAATCTTAAGCGAAAAAGTTGTATTTTTGGGAAAACAAAACAGTGATGAAAGAATAGAATAAATACCTTTTGTCGGAAAGACCCGATATTTGTCAACGAATTCTAGCTTAATTGTACTAAAGCCACAAAAATAAAAACAGTATTTTTAACACAAAGCATTATTGAGACAAAAATACTGTCGAGATTATTAAGAAGAAAAAAAAACGATTTTCAGCGATTTATGATAAATTTGTCACATAGTGGAGACTTGCGACACCATGGCGTTAAGACTTTTGGCGAAACGCTTTTCGCCACTAATTACCAAGCAACGTAATTTTTTAAGGCTGATCCCAGATATGAATGTATTTTCATCTTAACATTTCTCAATGACTTACAACGTTGCAAAATAGAAAGTGTTTAAATAAACCAACAAAACTTTTCAGAGCCTCTAAAACCAAACCCAAATGGGTGGCAAACATCCCAAGAAAGTGTTCAAACTTTAAACCAAAAAAACACACATAGGTGCAGTAGTAACCTTCACAAAGTTTCCGTACTTTTAAACAATACAGAACTCTAACATATCAACAAAGTACTTATATACGGTTACTTGCAATTGAAAGAAATATATAGTAGGCAATAATTTTCGGACATGTACCACAATGATTTGGTAGTATATAGCCAGTTCATCACAGTTCGCTCTCAATTCTGTGTAAAGAACTATCTCAAAAATGCTGAAATCATATTTCTTGTTTGCTAATGTCCACCGTCACAGTACAGACACACCCCTGTGTACTTTAGCACTAAGGAAACGAAAGCCTAACGCCCCCTGTTGGACACTGTTTTCCGGTAAGTGGCGCTGTTCAACTGTCACGAGGCGTTTTTGCGGTGGATCTTTAAATGCTGATGAAGATGGTCGCGTCGCATAAAGCCGTGTCCACATTCCTCGCAACTAAAGCGCTTTTCACCTAAGAATGACAAACATATTGGTATAGCATAAAGGCAACCTTACTAAAGTATAAGTCATTTGTTACTCATTTGTCCTTTATTGTGACACATACCCCAAACCACGAACACAAAACCATTTCCCCATTGCGGCCGCATAACAGATTTTATTTTACTAAAGGTTGCAATGGTATCCGCTGTGCCTAAACAACACATATCTAGCAGCTGGGTGTTTACATCCACTTGGCATATGACATATAAAAATGTTTAAGTGTTCACGCACGGGCGTTTAGCACATAAATTTTACGCGATTCCGCAGCCCTGACCTATAAGCTATTATGCCAAATTTGTTGGTGGATCTTTGTGTATTTTACTGTCTAAATAGAAAAAAAGTAAGGCAAATGGTTGTATTTTAATTCGTTAAAGTTGAAATTGTCAAAACATAGGGTTTGAAATACAGTAAGCCGCTGTTAATCTGGACCCGTTTGGGCAAAAAAACGTCCGGGTTAACCGAGGTCGATTAGTTCAAGTCTTACCACATTACAAATCATTTGTTTCTCGAGATTTGTCCGAATTAAGTTAAGATCCGGATTAACCGAATACGAAACACTTACCGGTATGAGTTCTAACATGTCGTAACAGTTCGTCTGAGCGATTAAATCGTTTGTTGCAGTTGGTTGCAGTACATACATAAGGTCGTTCTCCAGTATGCGTACGAAGATGGGCTCTCAGGTTGCTGGTTTTTGTGTACCATTTTCTACAGCCTGTGTGATGGCAAATGTGAATTCGGGGTCCTTTGCTTTCACTGGTACGACGCCTTGAACAAAACAACGATTTCTTTCTTTGTTTTGTTAGCATACAATTAGGTCAAAAAAATATAATTACAGTAAATATTTAGTCTCATGGTCAAGTGAAACATAATACAACCAAATTAAACAGTAGGCTTTAGCGTACAACAAATATCATAAACCACAAAAAAATCTTATTCTATTTTGAATTTGTCATAAGAAAGCTTTGCCTAAAAGATATTTGTGTGGTAAGATTTTCGTATGTACCTTCCAGCCATGATGCAGTTGGGACAGCTACAGGGGACACGTTTGTTCTTTCTTTCAGACTTTTCTGCAATAAAGTAAACCAATTTTTAAACCATGCAAATTATGCACGTAAACAGCTGACAAAGAAAAAACTTTAGTAGTCATTTTTAAGCTTTTCACATACCACTATAAGGTACTTTTTTGCAGGATACAAGGGAACTTTTTGTTTTATACTGCCCTAAGTAATAAGTGCAATACAAAACTGTTGACATGTTAAAAAAAACTAGTTTCATGTGGTCACTAACTTACCACGCTTTTGAGCACCAACTTTCAATGATGTCACTGCTGTCGAAACAGTCTCCTAAAATTAAATAGTCACGTTGAATTTCCTCAGTATTTCTATCAACACAAAAAATAGGACAAACCTTTAAAGATTTTTCACTTGAAGCTGTCACTGGAACATTGCCGGTTATTACCATAGGTCCATTCTTGTTCATAGTCTGTTTAAAACAACTAGGTATTACAGTAGAATGACAAGGTTTTTACTACTGAGCATATCTTGTAAAGAGCATTTTGACCAAATAGATTCATTGCAAATTCTTACCTTATATTCATTCATTGCTTTCAAAGCCAACTTCAAAATTTGCTGAAGACTTTCTGGCTGGAAACAAAATCAACTTATTGAATATTAGCCAGATTTTGAAGACATTTCATGGTATTTAAAGAAAGTAAAGAGTGCTAGGAATGCTATGACAAAACAAGACCAGTGGTTATATTTCTTTTTTTTGTTAACCAGTCTGTATTACCACTACTGGGTTTAAAGCTAAGTGATGTGCAGAATTAAAAGCAAACAAGGAGCCAAATACAAACTAAAAAGTGTTTTTAAAAAATATCATTCAAATTCATGTAGGGTTAAGTAATAAGTAACTCACTGAAGTGTTTGGTGGAACTGTGATCTTTACTTTTGAGTTTGATTTGTCTTGGATGACCATATCTTGGCCAATACACTGGGAGGTACTTTCGAATTTTTCAGTCGGACAAGAAGAATTGACATTGTCCAGTCTTGAGATGTTGGTCCCGGCAGGCAGATAATACTGTGCAGTTGAAACAATTGGGCTTTTGCCAGACAAAACATTGTTGGTTTTTTCAACATGGTTTAGAGGAGCTTGGTTTGTTTCATTTAAGAGTGGAACCATTTTTCCTGCATTAAAATAAACCAGTATAAAGATGTGCATAAAACAAAGCAAGCCTTTTTACAGCACTTGAAACAAAATTAATTTTGTAATACAGTGACAGAGTCTTAAACTCAGAACCTTAATCGTTTGCGTTTGAATGAAGAATACCCCACCTTTAACAATCTTAAACTCCTGTTGAACACCACTATTGGAATCAATGCTTGGCTGAAAAACGAAATACAATATAAGGTAACCAAGAATGGAAAATATTTTCAAGTAACAGAATCAATAAATTTACTTGGAATACATAAATATCGCCTTATAGGCATCTTCAGTTCCTTATTCAAGTAGAATCAAATACAAGGTAGAAGCCATATTATACAGAACCAAAAACCTTGCCAAAAACTTTTATTACCTTGTTTGTTGGCAAGAAGTTTTCACTGATTGAGTCTGCAACATGAATTAAAAGAATGATTTTCAAATACAAGATACAAGTCTTCGTTGTTACAGTCAGTTTTTTTCAGGTGACTACAAATTAAAAGGTTATACTTATATACTTTAAAATATGGGAGGCAATTTACAAACAGCTGGTCAATATAGTTTCTTGCTCAAGCAAATTTATGTGGCCAATACTATGTGCTTTTTTGAGGAACAAAATAAAGTTTAGAAAGCATTAAATGGCAGAAATAGGCAATGCAAACTTACCAGAATGTGTTGTAGTGCTTTTGCTTCTAATTGGCTTAAAAGACAACCCACCAATCCCGGCTAAAGTACTGCGACTTCCAATCTAGTCAAACACCACAAAAAATAATGAAATGGTAAATGGGCTGGTGACGTGAGGTAAACATAGTAACATACCACTGGAAGGCTAAACTTCTGTAGGTGGAAACTTTGGTTTGGGTGGCATAGTGGAGCTGTACTGAGTATTTCTGTAAATGTAGGCCCATCACTTTTTACTTGACTACATGCCTTAGCAAGTAATATCAGTGGTGAAGATGAGCTCTGAAAGACAATAAAGTGCAAATTTGTTTGTAATATTTTGGGAACGGTAAAGCAAATGTTCAAGCAAGATCACCGTAATAAATGGTGTAAAATAGGAATACAATGCTACAAAACATGTACAATAGCAAATTCAATTGCATAGTTTGCTCTTTCAAATAAAAAACTAAGGCATTTAACTCATAATAAATTAACAATGATTTATAACTTGTTTGGAAAAAGAAAATTATAAGGTGGTGCAGAAAAAATCTCAAATCGTTACCTGGGGTTCGCAAGCAACCGATGTCAAAATTCCTACAGAATTGGTTGACATTCTTTTCTTGACAAAGACTACAATACGAAACTGCTGCACGCAAAAACTATGAAATTTTAACCGCGATCCACACTCACAGAAGTCATAGTCAAAAACCTTTGACCCTTGACCCCAAAGTTGAAAAACCGACCAGCCTTGACCGATTGAAAAACGACATAGAGAAACAGAACTAATGTATTAAAGGTAGCTTACATGCAACAAATTGAGTGTTGTTGTGTTATTTTCGAACCTTGGCTAAAAAATATAAGTTTTGTCTTTACCACATTTTAACACCCTTAAGCGACGCTAGAGAGCAATTACCGTATACTCGATTGTAAGCCGCGGCTTATATTGTTTTTTAGCCGCCGTTTGTGCGGCTTATATTTAAAATTCATACCGAAATTATTTCTAGTTTCTACACTCCAACATTTTAAATTATTTGGGGTTCAAAACATGTATGCGTGTACAGGTTATACGTCGATATACGTTCTGTTGGGTACAGTTATCAACGTAACTAGAAAAATAGTCATACCATATAACAACAGAAAGATGTGTTAAGAAACAATCGTATCTAAAATTTCAGCGTGCGGCTTACAATCGAGGACGGCTTACATTATTTTTTTTAACACCTCAACATGCGGCTTACAATCGAGGGCGGCTTATAAACGAGGGCGGCTTGCAATCGAGTAAATACGGTACTAAAAACGTGGAATAGCATCCCAGCAGAACTTAGGGATGCAGAATCAACAAGACATTTTATTGTAAATATCACTTCTTTTTGTTTACACGAGGTCGAGGCACTATAAACTAGACTACCGACTTTCCTCCTGTAGGTGTGTAGAAACTATTTTTCAGGCATGCTTCACTTTGAAACAACACTATTTACTGCACTCACAAACCCACGATATAGTATAAACAACGCCATGACAACTCCCACCAACAGCACGCTTGTTGTGTTTTCGTTGTACCACTTGTGTTGGGGCGATTGGCCCTGTGGTCAAATTACCGTTTTCCCAAACACGTATTTTACTGCATAGGCATGGGTTTAATTTAACGTGTTCTTGCTGCGTTTGTATTTGTTTTTGTTGTTTTTTCTCTATTTCTTGAAAATCTTAAATATTGACTAACACACAGATACATGCATGATTTTTACCAAGCACTAAAAAATTTCGCTTGCAATATTTTTGTCTTGTCGTCACAGCATAAACTTTGCATCCTTTCTGGAACTAGCAAGCTGCTGCTGTATGACTTTGTTGTTAGTAGGAAATCTAATGACTGAAGCGTCACTTTACCAAGGGATCTAGCGAACTATAAGCTGTTTAACCAACACTTACGCCGATTTTTATTTATTCATTTTTTGTTTCATTCATCTTTTTATTTTTATTGTACTGTTGTTATTTTTTCTTGCTTTTTATTTTTTTGTCATTCATATCTAAGTTATTCAATAGAGTAGCAGATTATTTTCTTTCAAATTAATTCCCTGGATAACTTAATATTAGTCCAAAGTGTACTAATAGCATGAATATGTACTTTGTGTGTGTGCTCTGCTGTTTCTTCCGGCGCCTGAAACTATCCGACAGGGTTTCTTTCGGTGGTTTCTTTTCCTGTCGAACCCCACCCTCTTTCCCTAACACGGGTGGTTAGTTTATACCCCCCCCCCCCTCGACTGGTTCCACCAACGTCCCACCTCCAGTCGTGTTTACTTTCAATGCGCCACCTCACTTTCCCCAGTCACCAAGCGGCGGCAAGCGCCTTGTATAATGACGGTGTAGCTTAGTGGTTCCCAATCGGGGAGGAATTTCTCCCTAGGGAGGAATTTGATGAGTTTAGGGGAGGAATTTCATAAAAACTATAAAAAATGTAAAACTGTTCGATCCGGTTCACATTTGGAACCGATTGTAAAAGATTCTGAAATGGACATCCCTAATTATAAGGTCTATTTCAAATTGCTATAATTTTTTATGTTATATTTGTTTTTCGTCTTATGGGGAGGAATGAATAGTTCGAAAATAAGCACAGGGAGGAATGTAACAAAAAAGGTTGGGAACCACTGGTGTAGCTGCAGCGCGTTTAGCTCTCATTCATCAATTGTGCCCGACACTTTTAAGCGCTCCATAACGTTTCAACGTTACGCACCTATTTTCGGTTTGGTGATTGTTTTAGTGCATATGTGTCTTTATGTTGTTTTCCAAGCGCAATAAACTCAACTCAACTCACCTACTATCACATCTCTGCGTTTTTTTCTCCCGGATCTAACAATATCATGCCAACCTACATAGAGCTGATCTAAACATCTTGTTGGCTAATTGTGTTGCGTATTGTGTTGTTATTTTGATAAAAAGTCGCGAAAGGAACGTAGATTAACTACCAAAAGTAACATTGTGTGAAATGCTAAGATGGTTCGACAAGAATTAAGACAAATGCAGTGTGCATGAAAGGTTTTGAACCAAGTGCAACCAAACGATAAAAAACGAACCTTATTTGGCCGAGTCCCGTGTGGAATTTGTCTGTTAACACACGCAGACCGGCGGTTAATATTCAAAACAAATTTTAAAACTTGCTGGCCGCAAATAATATTTTTGTTAAAGTGACTGCATGGGGGTCGACACATGTGGTAAAAATCGCCGGACTTTACTCATATTAAAGTTTATTCCCTTTTGCGCTCAAACTGTTTAAACCCACACCACAACGAACCCAGAACAGTCGCCCTACTTTCCTATAAACGTCCCTGTAAACTAAATCACGCCATTCGGAAACATTTACAGCATCAGCAATAAAAACTAATTGACTTAGTTGCTCACTGGCCCAAATAGTTTCACGGGGTCGCGCCCACCGACTTTGTTAAGCAAAACTACAGTTACGTGTTGAAGGTTACTGTAGGTCACAATGCAAGTTCAAGTTGAACTGGTTGTAGATTTTATCTGACCGCAACGTAAATCACACGTCTCTTTTATTGGCGTGGATGCGCAGATGCACAGAAAAACCCAGAGTAACCTTTAATCAGCTGATTCTGTTGTTTTTTCACACTTTACATGACCTTGTAGCAATGTTTTTTTGCAATAACCATTTTACAAGCTCGGTATGAAACAAGCAATAGCCTACATTTCACAGAAAACCCCAGAGTAACCTTTAATCAGCTGATACTAGCGTTCTTCACAATTGAAGTGACCTTGTAGCAATGCGTTTTTTTGCAATAACCTTTTCATGAGCTTGTAATGAAACAAGCAATAACCTACATTTCTTTAAAGTTTAAACCAAGCATGTCTTTTTATATTCAACGGCGGTTGCACCTACCAACAAGATTGCTTGTTAGGTTAGGAAGAACAAGGCATGCCGTTTGAACCTTATCACACTTTCGTCAACACAATTTGTTTACCGTCACAGAGGATACACACATCTTAGTTTGCAATTTGTCTAGTTTTGGCTTGGGCGAATTCTAATAATTACCGTATGTCAAGTTTGCAATGACGCAGGGTTTAATAACACATTCTATTTGTGTGCTAGAGATGTGTAGAACAGCATGCCTCCGCAACCTAATAAACTGAGTTTGTTTTCAGTGAATGGTGAGGGGGCAAAGGTCACATTTTGACCATTGCTACTCCAGTTCAAGTAACGCGCCACTAGCTGGTCGACTTTGCCCCGCGATTAGCTTACTTCGGGTTATTGACATCTCCCGTCTGTGACCCTGCGAGCAGTGGCGCGTAAAGACGAGGTTACTCCAGTGCATTCCGTGACTGGTAACACGCGGTTGTTGCCTCACAATGCATTGGAATCGAACGATTCATCGTCTATTTGAGAATAATTGAACAGTTTCTACATGTATTTTTGTATCAGAGGTAACCATAGAAACATCAAAAATTGAAAGCCCAGAAAAACGGTTATTTGTTTTGTTAAAGCTGCTTAAAATACTTAAATCGTGTTACTAGTCAGAGAAACATATTTGTTGAGGAATTGTATTGCCATAGTGTTGTCCAAACCCCGGTTGACAACTAAAAACGTGACTTGCGACACGCCAGTGGTATGTGGAGAGCTGTGGAGTAGCATACAACGGTCTGTTGCCATCACATCAGAGGTAACTTTAGGTCAGCTCGACGAAGAGTGGCCCGATCGAAGGGGGCGAAGTACATTTTTCTCCAACGAGAAATGAGTATGCGTTGTTTGGACGACAGAAGCTGCTTTGTGGAGGTATATAATTACGAATGTGTGGTAAATGTGGTCTGCTTGGATGCTGTTGTTTGCCTATTATTAGATACGTTTACTTGTATCACTTTAGTTTTGCCCAAAGCGCAATATATGACATCACTAGTGCCGAGCGAACATTCATGCGTCATTATATCTGTTCTGCGTAACAACTTGTCTGTGAATTTTGTCGCTTTTGTTAACAGTTGAGGCCATACCTTTGGAGGCAAATTGACGCAGTTAGCATTTACTGTTGCGAAAACCAGTGTTTAATTATGGGTATTTAACGTTAACTGACAAAGGCTAGTGTTTGGGGGTGCCCACCGATCAATGATCTACCGGGGCTTACGTATGTGTGTATGTTTGCACTCGTGGCTTGTTTAATTTGAGTCACAAATGCTCCCAACCAATAGGGTCCCAGTATTTCAAGGGTTATGTGCGTTTGTTAGACTTGGCGTGCCCTTCCAAAGACCACGAGCTTTGCGTTATTGTACAAAGTACAAGGAGTGCTCTTAGTGAAGTAAGAGGGATGGAAGGCAGGCAGGCTATTTAGTACGTTGCTTTCAGTTTGCTTAGTTGCTCCTTGGGTCGGCAGCCTTTCTTCAGAAAACAATGGGCTTTTGTGGTGTAACATAAACACCGTGTACTGTGTTACAGCTCGACTGAAAACATTTGAAAAGCTTGCTAGCTTCCAGCTGTAGAGGAAGTGACTAGCATTTGGGTTGCTATTAGCGCCGCTGTTGCATGAGGCTGCCTTGAACTGCTCAAATGGCAACATACAGTGGAATACCGAAATGGACTCAGGTTTCCAAACAAAAGATACAGAGAACTGATGAATGGATGAGTTTTACTAAGGAGTTGTTTGACAACGTTTCTAAACCACTGTTAGAAAATGGTATCCGTACATTTCATACTTTGCCTCAGGAGGAACAAAAATTGCTGGTTCTTGATGCTGTCGAGGTAATGAAAACTAAGCCAGCCTATGCTAACCTTCTTGAAGTAGTTAACAGCACTTTAGATCAAGAATTAAGCGCCGAGGCTAATGCAGCAGTTGCGAAAAAACACCATAGTTTATCAAAACTTGACTTTATAAGTTTGGAATGCGAGAATGCCGTGGAAGCCATTTTAAACAAATGGCCTGAAACGAAAGTGCACATGCGCCAGTGCCTAGGTGTGTTTTTATCTCCCAAACTGCGTTACCTGCTTTGGAAAGTCCAGTTAGAGAACGACAAGGCTAAAAAAGATTACCAAAAAGCTGTACTGTCTGGAGACAAAAAGCGACTGGTGTCTGAAATAGATTTTGAAATCTCTCAAAAAAGCCAATCGCTTTTAATATCCGACAGCACTTTAGGCCCGCTTCAAGTCATTAAGGCTGCCCAGTCAGTCATGCGGCATTTGCTGTCGTATTACCATCGCGGATCGACTGACAGAACCGGCTTGACAGATACAGAATATTTATTGGCTGTGCCGTTTGTGTATTGTACGCTTTCAGCATTTTTTACAAAAGACGACAAGGTGCCCCAACAAAAACAAGTGCTAAATACCGAGGCCTTGGCTGTACTGGCGAGCCAATACAGCATGTTTCTACGGAAAAGGCCTGAGTATATGACAACTTCGCAGGCCGGACGTAGTTTTAATGCCTTTGCTACAGAAGTTAAACATATTCTTACCAAAACTGATCCTGTTCTTGTTAATAAGCTTGAGGTGCTGGTTTTACGCCAGCACAAATCGGAACCAAACGTTAAGTCAAGAAGCTTTGTGGAAGTGGTATTTCCATGGCTACGTACTTTGTTAGTCGGGTACCTTTCTTTGGAAACTGTAATGTATATCTGGGATCAGATGATGGTTGGTTACGGGGTTGAAAACTTTGACCCTCTTCCGTCGTTTTGTGCCCTGTTCATTTTGATAGCACGAGATAGTTTAGTTGAAAGTTCAAACTGGAAAGAATTGGAGTCCAAACTGAGGTCAAGCCTTAAGAACCTAACACGAAATGACATTCGGGGCGGTATGATACAGTACAAGTTAAATTCTAGGCTAAGCGGTGTTCTTGAAAAAGCAGGGACAGAGAAACGCTTATATCCTGTCAGCCAAACTTCTACACTTAACAATTTGCCTCCTTGGAGAGAATGGTACAGCGCAAAGCTGAGTAAATACTTACGTTCGAACCAACAAAAGAAATTGGAACAGCTGCCTTTAGGTCCACTGTTGGAAGACGACAAAGACGACATATCTTTGGGTTCTTTTCAGGGTGAAACTGTCGAAGAACTACGAAACGAGAGAGACAACTTGGTGGAAGAGTTGCATCTAATGCGAGCCGAGCTAGCTGATGCTCGACAAGACTTGTCTGAAGAAAAACTAGCCAAAGCAGAGCTCCAAGAAGTCGCGGACGAGCAGATAGACCGACTTCGCCGACAGATAGAACTTGCAAGGCGACGTGCTGCCCCAACAGAACCCTTTTCAGCCAGGGACTTTGATCTCACCGAACCTGAATACACCGAAAGTGATACCTCCAGTGTGATTAGCGCCCCTTTACCAACGCCACCCGCATCTTCCAAATTAAAGGTAGCTAAGAGCCCAGAACACGGGCCAAAAGCGCCAAGCAGATCCCCTTCGCATAGAGGTTACACTGAAGTAGATGGCGCTGTGGAGTCGGCCCCGGAAGACAAAGAAGAAGATGTCAATAAAGAAGAGGAAGAGGCTTTGGATGTACTGCGAAGTATTGTGGGAAGGGTTATGTCCGGAGCTAACGCAATGGCTCACGGAGTTGGTGAAGAACAAGAACGATTGAACGCGAAAACTGCCACAGATATGAAAAACATTCGGCGCGCTTTCGATCAGGCAAAGATGGACGTTTTGGGCAAACCTATGACTGATGACGAACTAACCAGTTTGCCTGAGAAGGAACGCATGAAAATTACTCTAGTTTTAAACGAAGCCACTAAAAAGCGCCTGCAGCGCCTAAAGTTGGTGTAAGAGCTATCATGTGTGCTAAGAGACCCTGGATTTTTATATGCTATTGCTATACCAGGGGTGCACAACCTTTTTGCTAAGACGGCCGCGTCGCAGATCCTTATTTCACCAACGGCCGCCAATTTTAGAATTAGTCCAACGGGCGACTTAAAGGGGGCAAACGGGCGACAGGGTGCCCGCGGGCATAGGGTTGGTGATCCCTGAGCTAAACAGTCAAACGACCAGTGAGCTATTTATGACGTCATAATCTATATTGTGACGCAAGAGGTGACTGTTTATTTGCATTGTTCGCACACAATAGACGTATATAAAGTGTAAAGCACAGGGTTACTAGGCTGGTAATATTCTTTACAGTCTTACAAAATCTATTCAAAGCAGTTTGAAAATCAAAATATTTAGCAAAACAGTTTTTTGTACGTCACAGCCGCCAGTGCATATATTTTAATAGACATGTTCACGGCCGCACAAAATCGTCTATTCTGCCGCATGCGGCCGTACGGTCGCAGGTTGTGCACCCCTGTGCTGTACGAAAAGTAATAGTTACAAATATAGTAAGTTTGTCAGGTTTCGTGAAGTTGTTTTTCGAGACGCTTTGTTGTTTAAATGGAAAATACTCGTCTGGCAATGAGTTTGCAATTAAGGTGCTTTTTACTGTGGTGTGTTACTCGGCTAAAAAACAGCCAATCGTTCTTTTTATTACCACAAAAGTGCCAAATATGAGTGTTTGTGTGAGATGTTATATCTGTTTGTCATAAACAACCTGGGAAAAAACGTCCCATTGTGCCACTTTCATATTTGAAGTGATTCACTTATTTTTCTCACTTGAAACTCTTGACCTCCGATTGTCTGTTTTAACGTACAGGTGTATATGACATTTTTTGATGTTTTTATTTGGTACCGGAGGCATATGCGATCGTCATGTCATTGGTATACGGTTACACATAAACAAGCATAACAGACGCAGTTTTTACGGGAAAACATTGACTGTGGTGCAGTGCTTCGTCGAAACTGGGCTTCACGTCGCTCTGGGCTCTTCCCTTTGTCCCCGGTGCACATTAACCTACCGACAGTTGGTGTGCAGAGGTCACTGTAGCAGTCAGTTCGCGAAACGCCCACAATAGTGCTTCGGTAGTTGGCTTTTGAACTGTACGATGGACGATTATGAAATTTCCGATGAGTTCGAATGATATAAATACCGCTCAAATGTAAAAATCTAAATGGATTTGTGACGCATTGCATCATTAAAAGCTTAATGAACTGAATGAACGACGTGACGTAAACCCAAAAAGTTTGGTTTTGCCAATGTGCTTGTGCTGTAACGTGTATTGTGTAGAGCCATTGTATTTTTAGTTCCTGTTGATTTTAGAAATGGTAGTGTGATGTTGTTGTTGCTATTTTGTGAAATTCAGTGTTTTTTTATGAATTCTCTAAGCCATTTATAACCTTTATTTTAGCGTGTTTTAAGCCAATCCAATTTGTAACTTTACCTATGGCCACAGCAGTAGCTTTATATTTACAGCACTTTTTTGTATTTTTACAGAACTTATTACTAAAGAGCCTACGCTGAAAGTAAAAAGCTTAACACCTAAAACGAACCCGATATTCTGGCTCTGTGCCAACTTTTCATGCTATGTTTTCATCCAACGTTCTTCAAGTAGCTCCCTCAGCTGCAGGACTCTTCTACGCAAACCAGTTTGCTAACATGGGGGTGCATAGGGCCCCCACGATGTTGCTAAGCAACGAAGTAGGGAACGACGCTGGTGTTGCCATGGACACATCGTCGTTGTGCGAAACCGTCAACGATTCCTTGACGTGTCACCATTGCGCTTTTCAATGTCGTTCGGCGACGGAAATGACCCAACACAGGTGGGAGGAACATCCTCTGTTGATGAAGAAGAAAAAACACCTGATGACGTCGTCGGGGGCTGGACGAAAACGTCAGATGTCGGAAAATTTCGACAGGAAGATCAGCGAAGATGTGAACGAGGAGCCAAGGATGAAAAGAGCCACCAGCACTGATAGCAAAGACTCGAATGATTCCTCCTCTGACGAAAGGATGTCACCTCACGAGGTAATAACTTTTAAGAAGGTTTAAGTTATAGTTTTCGAGGCCTTAGGTCAGTGTTTTTCAACTTAAAACCCTCAAATGAGCCCTCGAAAGATTTTAGAGTCGACCACCTCAATAGATACTAACATACTTTTAAATCTCGTATCCTGTTTTCTTTACTTTACAATGTCCTTTAAGTTGCCGCAGTCGGTTATTATGGGGTATAGAGTCTTAGAAGACCAAAAAGGCTTGAGAAACACTGTCTTAGATTTGAGCCTTAAGCCTTAAAGGTATTATGCATGCAAGCGTTTCGTGAAAAGTGGCCAAGTTTTATTCATGTAATTGGAAGATAACACCAATGACCCAACTGTATAACATCGACCCTTATAAATTTTCAAATGTATGAGAGCATGTATTGTAACCTATTAGGCTTCAAAATTCACAAGACCCTATGTGTAAGAAATGCTGTAAATCTTTTACCGACTCAACCACATGTATGTATAGTTAAAATATATATATATGTCATTTATCTTGCTGAATTTACAAAATGTTTCTTATTTGTTTTCAGTTCAACGTTCTCAACAAAGTCAAGTCAAGCAGTCTCGGTAAGTACCCAAGACACACACATATATAAATTGTCTGTTTAAGGCGGTAACCCCGCATAGGAGCAACTAATTCGGGCTATAGGTCATTTGGTTCATCGAGCTAACGTCATCGAAAAAAATTGTCAAATATTTACCAATGCGCCTATTGTTGTGTAAGTACATAGACTTGGCGTGTTGCAACTTTGGACTTAGTGCAACAGAGCAAATATTAAATAACCTACGAGCATTACTACAAATTGGGTGTTGTAAAACATTTGACGCTAATAATATTTCAAATTTGCCGTTTTTTATGTTTATAAATAATTCTGTATAATTAACCGAAAATTTTGAACTTTGGGTCAGTTAGCATAATTTTATCTCATAGTTAATTACCACAACTAGATAACAATCTTGCAAACAGTTAAACGCATCTTGGCATCATAATCACACCTGCTGTCAACAGCCATCACTAATCAATTACGATCTTGACCGGATTCAAAGATTAAATTAGGTCTCACAGACAGCAATTCAATCAGTCGTTATTATCGTTACTTTGCAGGCGATATCCCATCTCTTGGGCAAAACATAGGAACTGATAAAACTCATCAGCCAAATGGAATCCACGCCCTAGGTACTGGCATGGAAGGCATAGCAGCAGCTCCATTAGTTGCGCTCTACGGACAGCATATGATGAATTGCATCACTACAAGGTTAGTTTTGCATTTTTTTTTCAATATCACTTGTGACAAAATTTATATTGACATATACAGTAAACCTCGGCTATTCCGGACCATTTGGACCTAAAAAATGTCCAGATTAACCGATGTCGATTAGGAAAAGCATTACATTACAAATCATTCGTACCTTAAGTTTTGTCCAAATAAGGCGAAGACCTAGGTTAACAGAATCAGGTTTACGTCTAAAAAGACAAACACGTTTTCTTATTTACCACTTTAAGTAATTTCTCCTACAGCAAACGCTATCGTTACCAAAAATTTGGTTGAGTTAATTTTCCACAACGAATAAACGATGCGTGTTTAGATAAACGTTGGTTTGCCACATAAGCTTAAACCAGTCAACAACACCTTGTTTTGCCGAATACCTTATGTTTATCATCTTAGTATATACGCATTGTGGCTTAGAACACCAAGGGTTTTAATATACAACAAATGAGACAAATACATACGGCCGTGATCATGACTGTAATGAACCTCTTGTATTTGACATCCTGCCTATTGGTTGTCGGCAATCAGCACACACAGACAATAAACATTGTTCCCACACAGCAGATGTCGTGGTCTGGCGTTCACGGCTCCCGGCCTCCCCAATCAGCTATAAATAGGGGTAAACACTTAGCTTAGTGAGCTGGGATGGCTGTGGCGTCCGACCATTATGTCGACATAGAATAATCGAAAATAAGTCCAAGATTTTAATTTTATGTCCACGGTCTTTTTAGGATTCCAAACAACCGTTTCAGTTGTTAACATACACCGAATTTGACGTTGAAAAGTTTCCAACGAGTTGTAAAAAAACATGCAACTTCTTAATTGGTGACAAATGTTTAATATTGTGGTGATAGAAACTAACCAGTATATGTTTATTTTGCAGTTTGCTGGAACCTTCCAAAGCAACTAAGACCAATTCACCTCCTGTCACACTGGCCCCAAAGCACTCTCCTGCAGCAAGCGTTTCAAACTACCCCAGTGCCCCCGCTTGGCCCCTGGGAAATCCCCCTAACCCTACACTTCACAGCACCTACATTTCGGGCGATAAACTGTCACAGGGCTTCGTCGCCACGCCAACCAGCGCCAGTATTTCTAGCGGTTATAATTTCTCGCATTTTCCGTGTGTTGTGCCTTACCCAGTTTCATCGCTTATCTCATACGACCAACTATCCAATCAACGGCCGTTGTCCGCTCACGTGACTGGCGTTCCGCACACTGGCGCTGTGGAGCCACCGAGGAGCGAAGTTGGCAAGGTCACCGGCCATATTTCCTGCAGTTTTACGCCACCAAATGGTTTGACAAGTCCTGCGCAATCCAGTAGCCCCAACCTTGGCACTCAGTACCCTAATAAGCTCTCAGCGTTGTCAAACGTAGCAAGCAGAATCCTGACCAATGACATGAGCCGCTCGCCTCACGTGATTGCAGCGTTGGTGCCACCATCTGCGTCCACTCGACCTCGAGTTGCCCATCATCAAATGGGAGAGTCCCGTGAGCCAAAGGAGCGTTCTTCTCCCATCAGTTACGCCAATACGACAGCACAGTACCTCGACGCCAAGATGAAACAACATCACATTTCGAGCCCTGCGTCAGCCATGCATGTGGAGTCTGCAATGCGAGGTGTGACTTCAAGATCTAAAGCGGTGGACAAAAATGAATTCGAGGCCATGAGATCAGGCAGAGTGGCAACGACCAAGCAAACCAGGCCCATGGAAGTAAACAACCAGCAGCACCCAGCAAGTGTTAGCCGTTCGACAGACGACCGCATGAAGTCGCTAGAGGAAGCATTGCGTAACAGCGACTGCTGTGAGGGTAATATGCACATCAGCGTTATGCCAATGCAGTGTCCTGACGGCAAGTGGAAAATGGTTCGCGCAAAGCGCATTGCTGGTGCCTGGATCATTCAAATGCCTGATAAGGACACTACTTCAGTCGTTTTGCCACGCGAAGCACCAAAGGCGCCAACTATAGGTCAAAATGGCGGTACGCAGCGTTCTTTTGCGAGGCAGTACATGCCTGGGGACGCTTGTAAGCGTCTTCTGACTGACGGTTCCACAAATGCATCAAAACATTACAATCGGGTTCAAGGGCATGAAAACCCACTTGTACCAAGTGGTGCTATTATGAGCCTTTTGCTTAAATCTTAATTTGTTTCTCAAGCTTTTGTACATTTACTCAGTTTCAATGCTTGACTGTACCTGACAACATCTTTTCTTTACTTGATATCCTGTATATGAAGAGCTGCTTCGCTCAGAGCAGGCTTTCTCGGAATCGATAAAACAAATGTTGCAATCATTTAAAATAATTGAGCTGATTTTTCTGAAGGACTGCGTTATGGCATGCGATAAACATACTTTTTGGACAAATTTGTTTCGGTAAACTCGCATCAGGTAAAACGCTTTTCATCTGTTGTTTCTCTTTTGCTATTTTTCTGCTGTGTACTTTTACGTATCCCTTACGCGCTCATGTAACTGTGCATCGAATTGTGTTGACGTCAACCCGTGGCTGTAATAATTTATTTCTTTGCCTTTCAAAAAAAGTTCCTGCCGATATATGTGTGTGAATTAACGATTGTATTATGGTGGTGCGTTGCACAAAATAATTTTGTTGTCGGTGAAGTTGTGATGTAAAATCAATAAATTACGTCACTGAAGTTTTGTGTTGGTGATGCAGATGTGATTTGCAAGCAGACAAAACCAAACCAATAAGCTGTTTACTGTAGTGCGTAGCACACCATTGACACCTAACGGCAATGGTTTATACTAAAATCAACCTCAAGGTGACCTTAGTGATAATCTAGCATATGGGTGGGCAACCTTTGTCACTGTTGGGCCAAATACAATTGCGATGATTAGATCGCGGGCCGCACCTTTATGTAACACAAGGTAATTTTTACTTCGTTGCATACAAGTAAAATTCGCATTTAATTCTAGCAATATATTGTCAGATCGCAGAAAAATTGCACCGGGCGCACTAATCTGCTCAAAAAAACTTACTAATGGGACTCGTTTGCCAGTACATTTGAAATCCAAGTGTCTCTGCGGGTCGCACAACTTTAATCAATGGGCCACATGTGGCTCGCGGGCCGCAGGTTGCCCTCCCCTGATCTAGCAGATCTAGCTCAATGACACTAAAAGTGGGTGCCAGCGCACTCCTGTAGGCGTATGCAGTAGCAAATGGGGGCGCTATACATCTAAAGAGAAATTTATTCGTAATTGTGTTTGCAAACTGGGAGCGTCCTGGGTAGAGATGGGTCGAAAACAACAGCAACTAATTAATAACACTTTCGGTACGAGTGTTTCTACTATTTGACGTTTTTATAAGCAACCACCTTTATTCTTGGGAAACCCTTCTTTCTTCACACGTTCTATTATGATTGTAAAGTCAAAAAAACGCTACATTGTTGTGCAATAAGCAAGTAATCAATTAGTAGTAAGGTTTGGCATTGTTCGACTTAGTTCATGCGACCCAATCAAAAATTGCGATGTTCGGTACCACGGAACCTGGTTCTGGCGCGGTTCGGCCTTGTTTGCGTTCTACAACGTTTCAACGTTGTGCAGCTATTTCCGACTAGGTGATTATGTTAGTGCTTTGTGTTCTTCCACCAAGCAAAATGAACTCAACTCCACAAAATTGACAAGCTAGTATCATGATAGAAGTCAAAACTTGAGATGTACCGAATCGGATTAATTTGGGTTCGGTCGAAATCGAATAAACCGAATCATTTATGACGTCATGTTAAGTCTTAAGATACGCGTTTGACATGAAAACATAAGTTTTTCTACCAGGCAAAGAGTGGTGCTACACAACAGGATAGTTGTGTAGGCTATTATTATCGTTTTAGTTCTGTGGGGTTTAAGGTTGTCTGGACCATGGTTGCCAGCCTGCAAATAAACTACTGAAACCGAACCTTTGCAAAAAAGGCCGATTCAGCTAAGTATTCGGTACATCTCTAGTCAAAAACATCGAGATATTTTCTGTTCGAATGGCGTTTTAAAATCAACAAGCTGTCAAGGGGGTAGTACAGAATAGTTCGAGAAACACTGGTCTACATGTAGAACATCATAAAGATAATGGCCCGGTAGTACCTCCCAATAACAAATTTCTGGTTACTTTAGTATGTCTGCAGACCCTTACTGAATACTGACACACAGTACTACCTAGGCCTAGACAGAACCCGAGTACTCGGTACCGAGCGTCGCTATTTTTGATGCTCGGTCGAGCAGTTGCACAAACTGGCACATCCATGCCCTGTATAGTGTATACGAAACTATAGGGTTCGAAAGGTATCAAAAAATGACTGTTGTATTAAATGCGTCAGATGTTGGAATAACGCGTATTTCTGGGGTCTGTACAGCTTTACATACCACTGATGACGTAACGGACCCAGGAAAGCTACAAATCTAGCGTGGAATTATAAATGTTTGTGACGTCACAATACACCGAATATGCCGGGGGGCCCACCACCGATCATTAACTTACGACGCTCGGTGCTCGACCAAACAGAACATTTGCAGCTTTGGCCCATCCTAGTACTACCTTATGAAACATTCTCTTTGTTTTCAGTGCACGCAATATGTATCAGTGGCATTTTATTGGTGACATCGGATCCACAAGCCATAGAAGCCGGTATTTATGCCTTGTAACCACGGCTGCGACGACGACCACGGGCCCGTTCGAACTTGCGACCCTTGGAGCGAACGTATGGCTTGGTGTGGCTGTGTGGAACACCGGGCGCCCGGCCAAAGTGGCTGTAGACCTTCCTTGAAGTGCGAACACCTGTGTAATGTAGTGAGTTATTAAAGCAGGGGTCTCAAACTCAAACTTGTTTGAGGGCCAAAAAAATTTTTTTAAGTCAGTCAAGGGCCGCACTATTAGAATTTTTGTTGGAGTAATAACATGACAACAAAAATATGGTGTGCTTAAAAATGTTGTGCATTAATCCTATAAACTGTACACACAAAAATCTGTAGTTTTATAAATAACAAACAGATATACAGTGTAGCAAAGCGAAAGAACCTTGTGTACCTTGCTAAAAGGCGTGAAACAATAGCATACAATGACGAAACAATAGAAAAATATGACACAACAATTGGAATTGCTGATTCTTAACAGGATGGACCTTGTCGATCATAGTATTAAAACGTTGCATTTACTTCTAGCCATTACTAATAAAGAATGATTGTTTGTGTACTCGGTGGTCTGACAGGGTATTTCAGATACACACCTAAAATTAAAAGTCAGTTCGCGGGCCGCACAAAAACCCTTGGAGGGCCGCGTGTTTGAGACCCCTGTATTAAAGGGTAAACTGCTTTTTTGTTGACCTTTTAGGAAAAGTTAATGGCCTTTCTCTTTAGCCAATACATATGACATAACACACTTTAGCACTAAAATTGCATATTTTTGCCTTTGCAGCATTTTTCTTTCCTACCAGTCGTGAATTTACAATCATTTTTTTAATTACAAACTACAGTATATCTATTTTCGGTATTTTTTTGATGTTTTTCATTGGAAACAGAGTTCTGTTGTCAGGAATATGTCATGAACTTTCTATTTGCTTCATGGCGTAATGACATACTACTTTATGTGATTAAAAAAGAAAGCAAAAGTTACAAAGTCATTTCATACCTTGCAACAAAACTGTGTTCTGTCCCTTGGGAGCTTGTTGAGCTAACTGATCAAACGTTATGATGTTTCCCCCTGCAGCAAGAATACGAGCTCTAGCTGCTTCAGTGACGCGCAGGGCACAGACCTTGTGAAAGCAAAATAAGGTTAACTACAATTCGTTCTAGGTAGTGAAATTGGCAAGCAACTTATAAATGAGCAAATCACTTATAAACGTAGCACACAAATGGTAGTAAATATCATCAAACTCAAAATGATCTACATATTGATACTGTTACAGATCATGCAATCTGTTCTTATGGCGTTAGCATTCTATAAAGCACCATGGCTTTGGTTGTCTAACCATCACCACAAACATTGAAACATGGTGTGAAAAAAGTTCTACCCTATTTTCTGTGAACTAAAGGAATATGTGCTCGGTTTGAGTTTAGTTTGTGGACAAATTATATACGTGGGGTTTGTGACATTCACTGTATGAAACATTTAATTTTTTGGACCAAAAGAGTTAAGTGACACCAGGGGACTAAAAAGCTTTTTTTTATGCAGAGTCATATTTTTGACAGTTTTAAGCTCCGAGGGGAAGTAAAATACCTGAAGTTGAAAATAAGTTTAAGATGAAATATAAAATTTGTATGATTTCGCTTAACCATGTTCTTTAATTAGTTTTATACTTTTTTAAAAAACCTTGATGCGTCAAATTTCTGAAACGGGGCCTCTGGACCATATCTGAAATTCTACCAATGTGAGAAGTAGAACCCAAATCACAAAAGTTTGTGAATAACCATCTAGGGCAGTGGTTCTCAAACTCGGTTTTCGGGGCCGCATGCGGCTCCCAACTACTTATTTTGCAGCTCACACCAGACATCAGAAAAACACCCAAACATTGCTATTTAGCTTTTAAAGTAATAATCTTTAGTGATTTTCACGAGGTTTTGTTTTTTTGCAGCTCCCTACACACTTAAAAAATACCATTTGGCCCCGACAATAAAAAAGTTTGAGAACCACTGATCTAGGGGTGCAATGAGCATTAACAAATATTCAGAAACAAAGTTGTGTAAAAAGTGCCGGCAATTGGGGTTATTTGGGTTGGGGTGTAATAATAAAATTAAAAACAATAAAACCAACTTAAAAACCTAATTCCCAAAGTTTAATTTAGTTCCTAAAGCTGAAAGAACCGTACACTTGTATGTACATGCCTTCATGTCAGAATTTAATAACATTTTGAGATTTTGGTTCTCTTGTTGATAGCTCTTCGGTCTACATCACAATCAACCATAAATTTTTTTTTTTTTTAAACATAATTTAATTTTTTTTTTTAAACATAATTTAGGATACACTACACCAAAGGACCTGATATACAGGAACTTACATTCAGCTTTGGAATCTTGTAAATCCTGGTATCATTAGTGATAGTTCCAACAACCACAGCAGTTAACCCATCACGTCCTGGCTTGCCCATGTTACGTGCCTGCACATAAAAGTAATTGTCAACTTTGTTCAATCGAAGTCACTATTTGTTTCTTCAATAAAGGCAGGAGGCATAAAATTTTGAATGACTAAAGATTTGAGTGGAAATCCAAAAATTCCAACTTACATGCTTGTCTTAAAACGTTAAGGCTATATTTATGCCACATACAGTTACGAATAGTTCACACATTTTTTTGGTAAAATAGTCAAACTCCACATGGTACTTGCAAAAACAGTGTTTAGAAATCACATTAGTCTAACTTGATACTGGCAATATTCGTCATTTCTTTACCAAACGAGAGATGGACAAAGGCTGGCGGTTGGCTCTGCTCATGTAAAGACGCTTCAGAATAATCTTGTTGAACGAGGAATTAGTTCGACGAGCCAAAAACCTGTACAGCTGCAGAGGGAAGGTAAAACATCAGATAAATGTGAAAACAAATACATGAAACTTGTAATTTTCCATTGCTTAACATTTTCCAAACAAAATTTAAACTAAAAGTGGTAATGTAGCTAGTTTTAAAGATGATTTCAAGAGTTTTTGTGGGATGATTGATTTATACCTTTTTGTCTCACACATTTCATTCCCAATGTTTTTATGGTGGCCACTATGGCAGTTGCGCATGCCAGTTGGTTTTTTGAAAAAAAAAATTAGCACACCAATTTTTCTGAACTACATGCGAAAGTTTAGCATCAACTACTGCTTTGTCTTGTTTATCACTTGCATTGTACTGAAAATAATTGGTCCTACATGTGTCCTCAAGAGGTAATGCATGTCGGACATAGTCGTGCTACACGGCAGGCCAAAGTTCTTGTCATGAACTGCCATATTCTGCAGACTGGCTGGGGTGTGGGACTGTTCATGTTTTATAAAAACTAATGCAACAGGAGTAATTTGCCCAGTTTGTAAAATACATTTCCACTAAATTATGTTATGAAAGACTGCATACCTTCACCAAGAGTCGAATGTAAATGTCATTGCTCTTGGGTGACTTGCGGACAGCCTTTCTGTCCTTGTTGTGGCGAATATCAACTCCCTAAAAGGACAAAACAAAATGTTCGATTTCAAAACTTTACTGATAAAAACGGATTTATACGTAAGAACGTTTGGTAATGGTTGAGTGAAACATTTACAGACTGTTTATTTTGTTTTGGGTTACCAACGGGCTCCAAAAGAGGTAATGAACTATTCTGGTTTACATGAAATAAAAACTATGATTTTTACATGTAAATAATACTAAATATTGCAATAAATACATAAATTTAGCCAAAAAACAGAAAACACACGTTACCATCTCGGCTCGTGCTAGAAAAAGAACCGCATTGGTTTCACACAGGCTGAAGTAAGAGTTATAGAAATCACATATTTTTCAAAAAATTGCGTGAAGTCAACAGGTAAAATGAAAACACATTTAATACTATTCAAAATATGTGTTTAAATGTTAATATTTTGGTTTCACACGTGTCACAAGTTTTGAAAAATATAATTAAATAATTTTTTTGCACCAAAGTATTATAAGTTTGCTCCAACCCAGTGGTTTCCAATGGGTTGAACTAAATTGAAGTCACCAACTGCCTAAAATCGAAAAAAATCAAAAAAAAAATGATCCTTAATGCTGTTTCCTCGGGCACGTCTGTCTATGCTCGACTATTGGCCGAGTTCCCAGGAATAACAACTCCCCACTTTTCACAGTCGCTTCCCAAGCATGGAGTTCAGCATTTTATTCCCACTAACGGCCCACCAGTGCACTCTCGCGCTCGTCGTCTCCCTCCCGAGAAACTCAGCATCGCTAAAAAAAATTTCACAACATGCTGCAACTGGGCATTATTCGACGCTCTTCCAGTCCATGGGCCTCGCCACTGCACATGGTTCCAAAGTCGTCCGGTGGGTGGCGCCCCTGCGGCGACTACCGCCGTCTTAACGCAGCTACCCAGCCTGATCGTTACGCCATTCCTCACATTCAAGACTTTTCGGCTCGGTTGGCAGGTCGCTCCGGAGGTTCAAGCATATCGTATCGCTGTCACTAACCTTAAGCTAGAGGACATACTGATTGATCCATCTGGAACTACAATCCTTTGTGACGTTTCCTCTGGATCGCCTCGTCCAACTTCATGGCAACGCCAAGTTTTTGACATTGTACACGGGCTTTCGCACCCATCCATACGGTCAACACGCAAACTTGTCGCTTCAAAGTTTGTTTGGCACGGCTTAAAACGCCAAGTTGGCCTTTGGGCAAAACAGTGTGTCCGCTGTCAGAAGGCAAAAGTCCAACGCCACGTCCGTGCGCCTCTAGCAAGCTACCCGCCCTGCTATGCACGCTTTCAGCATCTCAACGTCGACATTGTTGGACCGCTTGCACCTTCGCAGGGTAACAGATACCTCCTTACCTTGGTAGACCGTTTTACTCGTTGGCCAGAAGCAATTCCTATGCCTGATTCTACCACCATAACGTGTGCACGCGCATTTGCTTTCCATTGGGTATCCCGTTTTGGGGTTCCTGCTGACATATCATCAGATCGCGGCCCCCAGTTTACCTCCGATCTATGGACGGTTTTCACCCAGCTTCTTGGTGTTCAACTGCACCGCACAACCTCGTTCCATCCTCAAGCTAATGGCCTGGCGGAACGATTTCATCGCCACATGAAAAGTGCACTCATGGCACGTCTAACGGGCCCCAATTGGGTCGACGAACTACCATGGGTCATGCTTGGAATCCGCACAGCTCCAAAGGAAGACCTGCAGGCTTCATCGGCCGAACTTGTTTACGGCTCTGCCATCACCGTTCCAGGCGATTTTTTCCGCCCAGAACATCACGAGCTTTCACCCCAAACGGTTCTTCCATCGTTGAAGGCTACGGTGCGTCAACTTGTACCGACTCCAATGTCACGTCACGGTCCTGTCCGCACAACGGTCCCCGCAGCATTGGCCTCCACTCCGTACGTTTTCGTACGGAAAGAAGGCCACAGACCCCCGCTTACGCCACCTTACGATGGCCCTTTTCGCGTCATTGATCGAGGCAGCAAGGGTTTCACGCTTGCCATCGGCGAACGCAACCAGCTCGTTTCCATCGACCGTCTTAAGCCGGCGCATGTCGACCTTACGCAGCCGGTACAAGTGGCCCAACCCCCACGCCGTGGTCGCCCTCCCAATTCCGCGCGCCAACCAACGCCGACACAACCGGTGCCATCCGAGAAGGAATCGCATACTTCAGCACCGCCCGATCCGGTTCCACCCGAACCCGTTCCTGCCCTGGCGGATCCACCAGGTCACCAGCCAGAAACTTTACCTTCGGGCCAACACACGCGCACCCGTCAAATTCGCACTCCGTCGCGTTTTATGTGTTAATTTTATTATGTCCGTTTCTGGAGGGGGGTCATGTAGCGGCCTCTCTCACTACCGTTATCGTATGCGTTCATACTACAGCGAACCGGACAGATTGCCTTCTTTCTCTGACTCTCGTCTTATGCGGCGTATTCGCAAGTTGTGTCATTCTATTACGATGTACCTCGAATAAACACCTCGCTACAAGTTGACATTTTACCCAGTCATGCATGTAAAGTTTGTAATGCAATGCGTTTTCAAAAGTTATCAGGATGCCTAAATATAGGGACTGTGATGGTTGAAAGCAGCTAGTTGAAAAATTGTAGGTTTATTTGTTTATTCTAGGCTTGGTTCGTGCCCGTCTTTAAAATTATCTGCATTGTCACGATTCCTCGTTCTTTAAACATCATTCAGAGTGAACAGTAAACTTCGTTGTTTATTCGGGGAGCGGCTTATAGTCTGGTTCCTAAAAGTCTAAGTTCCTAAAAGCGCCGAAAATGGGGCTGAAATACGAGCCGAACCCTAAAGTACAAGCCCAAAACACGACTTAAACCAGAATTCTAAAAACAAACACTAAGGCCACGAATCAGCGAAAATTCGGCAAAATGTCAAGTGTACAGTTAGTTGAAATACTATGAACCCTCCCTAAACATGGCTTGAAACTTAAAATTTGACGTAGAACCCTGGTACACATCGCAAACAAACCCCCATAACCTTTTCATCACCCACATTACTTTACAAACATGTTTGTTTGTTCAAAAGATCGAATACTAAATGCGATCGGTGGGCGGGAAATATGTAAGTTAAATTGCAGACTGTACGTTGTGAAAATGAATACATGCTCATTTATAAATGTTTATGAGCATGTGAATAAGAAATTGTCCTACACACAAATCAATGCTCTCTAGGTAGGCTACCCACGTTTGTGCTTGTGTTCGAAAATAGGCTTGATTCAGTCTAAACTTTACACTCGGTCTTGTTTGTTTCGCAACTACACCCACTTTCGTGCCTCCTGCGTACGGACTTGTTTTTTGCGGGCCAGCTTCGGGCTCTAATTTCAAGCACAACGACAACTCAGTTTATTAATCAGTGGTCTTTACCGCGTAACAGAGCATGCCACAAGCAAGGGCCACTTTTGTATGATATTGTCCAGATAATTGGATATAAGTACTGGTACTGACTACAAGACGTAACATCAGCTATCTTAACAAAACTAAAATGAACAGACGGCAAAAACAGTGGGTTTTGTACCAAAAATATATTTTTTGCAACAATGTACCATAAACACTTCAATCGTGATAAATATGACCGTGTAGCGGCCTCTCTCACTACCGTTATCGTGTGCGTTCATACTACAGCGAACCGGACAGATTGCCTTCTTTCTCTGACTCTCGTCTTATGCGGCGTATTCGCAAGTTGTGTCATTCTATTACGATGTACCTCGAATAAACACCTCGCTACATTTGGTGACCCCAAGCGTGCAAAAACGTTATTTTTGCATTATGACAGAAGCCACAAACTCAGAGAATGCTGTGACAATTGTTTGGAAAAGCTTATTTTTATTGATGTAGAGAATCTGCTAAATTTCGGTCCGGCCGAAACCGCAGGCAGTTTTGCCGAATTCATAACGTCACGCGAAGTCGTACGCCATGCGTTGAAAATGTAAACATATGTTTGTCTACAAGGCAAACAGTGCAGAGTATAGTTGTGTATTGTCCTCGATTTTTTGTCAGCATTGGGAAAGACGATAACGTTTTAGAAATTACAACAAATACCTGGATCTTAGTTATGTGGTTGAAAGATTGCTTGGTACCATACTAAGCAAAAATGTTCGTAAAAGATTAGGTTTCGGCCGATTCGCAACAATTTTTCGGTCGTAATCCAATCTTTGCAAAAATGATCGATTTCGATACATCTGCAATTTTAAGGAGAAAACGACATCTTGTTGCCGGTAAATATGCACGTTGCAGACCGTGCGTTATGACATGCAAAAATAGACTGCTTTGAATGCCACTAACGATTTAACTCAACTTAAGTCAGCTTCACCTTTTCAGACTATTGTGATGACGTGCAAAGGTACGTCAAACGCGAAATTGACTATTTTTATCGACAATATACAAATAAGCACATGTCCTCTACTATCAATTCCAGTTACAACGTAGGGGTAAGAGAAGTGCTTTATTAATCACGTCGTTCAAGAAGAAGTTCCGCTGTTTTCTGTAAACACTAGTAACATTTTGGCTTAGTGAAAAATATTGGTAACACAAAGTCGGACGCACGATTTTGTGGTGTAACACGAAACTTTTTGTAAAAGTTGTGTTTTTTTCAGCTGCAATACACAATTTATGTCTTTGTTTTTGAGTAGTTGCTACACAGTACACCTCTACGTCAGATATTGGGTAAATGCATTTGTGACGTCCAGGCAGAAGAACTTTTTGAGATATCAACGCGTCTGCAACAAACGACCACAAAAAGTAAAATACAACAGAAGGATTATTGTAGGCCACCGCTTACGGACTGCTATTTTTCGTTTTTCGGTTCGTGTAACAAGCCGGGGGCCTTAGGAGACAGCAAAGGTCAAAACCGTAGTCATTATGTTGCAATCCGTCACTACATGTCGCAACAGAGCATGTTTGATCGAAAAGCTATTTTTTCGAAGAAAATTTCGTCACGTCTAACAGTTAAGTCATACGAAATACCAATTAACATTTAAATTCAGGTCAAATGATATAAAAACCAAACACAACGCCTTGTACGCCTACATGTACAAACAACTCCTTCGGTTTTGGATCATATGATTTTAGAGAGAAACGGCGTCTATTTAAAGATTTGTAACCCAGTTTTTATAAGGTATATTTTGTCAAAGCGCCCGCCGACTGTCTGTCTGTTACAATTCAAAACCGTTAATACAAACATAAATAAATTAGTATTGAATGTTTAAAAGACCGTGCTGTTTTTATTGAGAGTAATTCAATAATTTTCACTGACGGTTTGAAGCAACGCCTATATATACCTCGTTTCTTCTCCGGAAGAGAACCAGACGCCCTAAAAATCCGCGTGTACTATAATGTTGCATAGTCGTTTCTTATGTTGTATCTGTAAAAGAAAATTAGTTTACCTTGCATCTGTTCCATGTTTATTGTATGTAATCATATGCCCGAAGTTTCACAACCAGTCAATTAAAACAAAAAACTATAAAATAAAAACTAGTTAACATAAACATAAATCCACAACTGACATTAGCCCTGAAGCGTTCATGCAGACCAGCGATCACGGCACACTCATTTATTAAATAACATTATACGCCAGACAGTGGTGGGATTCAAATTTTTAGTCAGCCAGTTCCATCACAAAATTCATATTTTTCAGTCGGTTCTGTTACAAAACGTAAATTGACAGTAATCAGTTATGCTAACCGGTTCGCTGATCTCATAAAATTTCGTGAGA
Source organism: Phallusia mammillata (assembly GCF_965637545.1). Lineage (NCBI taxonomy): Eukaryota > Metazoa > Chordata > Ascidiacea > Phlebobranchia > Ascidiidae > Phallusia > Phallusia mammillata. Next base: position 5,506,447 of record NC_137259.1, on the reverse strand, counting down.
CGGTTCTATAGAACCGGTGCGAACCGGCGGAATCCTACCACTGACGCCATACCTATTGAAGGCGATGTACCGAATCGGCCGGTCACCAAACATTCCCAATTGGCAAGGCGTAGGCTAGAAATAAAAAAAATTTTATTTTATGAAAACTGTTTTAATTTTTCTAATTTAACTGTTCGTTTTTACAAACAAAGGCCACCTTAGTCTGGCAAAAAGGTTTGTCTTTTGTGCAGCATACGAGGGTTTTCTATGAAACGAGTTTATGTGCTTTAACAAATACGATTTTTTTTACAAAAACATTCCTATCAGGCCATGATGACTTTCAGGTTCGGCCGATTTAGGCTTTTGAAATCATGCTCAAATTATAGTTCAAACAGTTTTCGGCGGGTTTGGTGTATCACTCGGTAAAAGTAATATCATAATATTTACATGTAGTTTTGGATGGTGGCTTAGTATTACTGCTTCCAATAAGTGCGTCGTTCTTTGTTACGTTGAGTGCAAACACTTCGATGATGTTCGTGATTTTTCAAGATAATACTGATGATGTTTTGTAAATATTGTTAACAAACATGTGTTTTTAGGAACAATACCAGTAAGTTTAACAAGATTTGTCGTTCAACTGGTGTAACGGTAAACAAAATACTAGTTGTTGTTTCAAGAACTTGTATTTTTGCTGACGTTTCGCCCCACGGAACGGTAGGGATTCTTCAGAGCAATGAATGATATTGCGAGCACACAAGCGAAAATGTACAAGCGCAGAACAAAGGCTTTCCGTGAAGAGTTGCGTGTGCTTCTACGGACATACAGGGTCCAATTTTCCCTCGAAATATCGGACATTAGTTACGCACTGTCATAATGTAACACACGCAATTCTTCAGGGAAGCCTTTGTTCGTGTGTATTTATTTTTCGTTATATCCCGCTGCGCTTGAACATTCTCGCTTGTGTGCTTGCAATTTATCATTCATTGCCCTGAAGAATTGCGTTTGTACATTATGACAGTGCGTAACTAATGTCCTATATTTAAAGAGGAAGTCGGACGCAATATGTCCAAAGAAGCACACGCAACTCTTCACGGAAAGCCTTTGTTCTAGTGTAATTATTTTTCTTTTTCTTTATCCCACTGCGGTTGTACATTTTCACTTGTGTGCTCGCAATATACCACTTATTGCTCTAAACTTCTGAAGAAGCCCTACCGTTTTGGTGGGCGAAACGTCAGCAAAAATACAAGTTCTTGAAACAACAACTAGTATTGTGTTTAGCATTGCACCAGTTGAACTACAAATCTTGTTAAATGTGCAAACCTGCAAGACGAAACGCTTGTTCAGTGTTTTGTATTACCAGTAGGTATAATGGTGAAAATAAAGACCCAAATAGACGTAAAAGCCGACATGTTTTATTTTTCAAGCGTTTCGGCAAATGCTTGTACCATCATCAGTGATAATAAGGCCACATCAGTTACACCCGTTTGTATACACACGTGAAAATAAAACACCAGTAAGTTACGTTGATGCAATTTTTGTTAGACAAACGGACTTTTTAAAACGTTTTTTAAAATTTTTAAACTGTTAAAGATACTCCTGTAAATTGAATAAAGAGTTGTAAGTCCGGCCGATTTCGGGCTCACTTTTTTCAACAAACAGGCCCGATTTGGGCTTGACTTTTAATTCCCTAATTTTCACGAAATAAAAATACGTGTAGCCTAGTGGCTAGTTTCTGGACCTAAACTAATACCCAAACAACCCTAAACGTCCCACTTTATCCATGGTTGATTCATTTTTATTTTTGTATTGTGTATGTGTTCTATATTCTATTCTGAACAGTCATACTTTTCGCAGGCTATCATGTATAGACCTGTCCATCAAACGTTTGGGCCTAAACAGGGTTCTCAAAAACAATTCAGGTTCCGGCCGGGCTTAGGGCTTGTACTTTCGGGTTCGGGTCGCCAATTCAGATTGGTTTCGCTTTCGCTTTCGCTTTTCTAAATGTCATTTTAAAATGCCTAAATGTTAAAGCTTTTTTCCGCCTTACATAAATGACAAAACATGTTGATAAAACACAGCACAGGTCAAACGGAAAACGTCTTTCTCTTTACGGGCACACTCCTTACAACGTTAAACATTTTGCAACGTTTCTCACGTATTCCGTCATACACATGCCTCACGATATTCCAAATCTGCGCAGCTACCAACACAACGTACGTGCTCTTCGTCACATTTGCCTTTTTCTCCCGTTACTCGCTGGCGCATAAATACTCTTGCAGCAAAGTCAGTTTGCAGCAAAGTCAACAGATGCAAGAGAGGAAGAGCACAGGATGAAAAGTCCTAGAGAAAACCGCAAAAGTTCCAAGTCCGTGAATTTAACCACGAACATTGGCTGAAGTGTTAAGTGCGATTAATATTGACTTAGCGAGCAATAAGTACAAGCGGCGCCACAGTAAAACGTGACGAAGAGTTAAGTTTGAAATTTTAATTTCTGTGGGGTTTTTTTCTGAAACAATTTTGGCGATAAATAAAAAAAAGTATGCATTTTTTAGGCTTATGAACGGGTAACATGGACATCTAACCGTTTCAGGCGAAGAATAGCGAGTACAGTTATAGTACTAATTATTAATAAATGAAAGGCAAAAATATACAAGTCGTGCACAAACTACTCGTTCTGCGAGTTGTGGCTATAGGCACCCGGGGCGTTAGCTGACTAAGTGTGGGGGTGTAAACGATAAAAAATTCACTTGTTTCTTGGCATGAATAATTCATAACATGACGGGTTATATGTCCCTGATGATTCGTTGTATTGGAAAAATCCATTCTGGCTCTTTTAACCTATTTTGACATTTAGTACTTAAGTAAACTTCGGATAAGGCGGATTCGGACAAAATTTGAGGTACTATAGATTTGTGAGGTGGAAAGACTTAACCTAATCGATATCGGTTCATCCGGATCTTCGCATAATACGGACAATTTTTTGGATCCAAACGGGTCCGGATTAACCAAAGTTTATTGTATTATTATGTAATTTTATATGTCACAGAAGCGATAAATAACAAACAATCACATTTTTTGTAAAAAACATTTAACACACATCATATCTAAACATGCAACCATCATCAGTTACTCTATTCAACCTATTCGTCTTTTGGATTGGAACAGTGGAATGCAGAAGGTTAAGAGATAGAGGTACGTAAAAAACAATGCGTATGAAACTTTGCGTAATCTGATGGAAGAGTAAAATGGAAAACGCAAACCCAGGTACTAAGTCAGTTCAGACCCAGAAAGACGAGTGGCATAGTACAACCCGCTTTTAAGAAGTATTTGACGGGTCAACACTTACGCCCTGGGCGTAAAAGTTATTTGGAACAAATCAAATACCCGTTGTTTGGCCGATTAACGTTACAAATCACGCAGGGTTTGTGAAATTAAAATTCCAATGGAAAACCATAAATTTTGTTTCAATATTTATTTTTTTATTCCGAAATACCTGAACTGTTTGCTTAAATTCAAACGCTGCATCTTTAAATCGAAACGACCCAAATTACAAGCATGATCAACCGGCTAGTTTGTTGTCCCAATAATTTGTACGCAACATTACCGCGAAAAGTCTTCGAAACTGAAACCAGGAGGCAAATTTACCTGTAGGGAGCAGGACGCTGCGATGTCTCGACAAAAAATGATTAGGTTGGCGTCATTTCCCGCTCAATAGGGACAATTTTTATTTCGAGCGCCTTCGGTTTTTTGTATCACGCGATATAAGCTGTTCTAATTAAGTGATATGGCTTCTAATTACTTCTTATTAAATGCCAGAAGCCTAAAAATAATAAGTGTTTGTTTTTAAAGCAAATTTATTAAAATATATAGTCATTCATCGGTATCAACTTAATTGATATAGAATCGATAAGGATACATGACTTGTTGATTTAAAAAAAAATGAATCAATAAGCATAAGGTTCATTGTAGTCTTCATCCACCAAGCAATGAGCTGGTTAAAGTTTAAATAGATTGTATTTGTTTAAAGGTTCAAATTTGATCGACAGAGAGGCACCAGAATGGGATTATACGTCATCTAGATCACGTGAGTAAAGTTGGAAAATGTTGGGTCATGTATAACTTGCATCGTATTTTTCTGACATAGAACACAATAGCCATCTTCAAAAATGCTAAAAGTCGACCACAATAAAAAAAAGTCGTCGTGTGGTTCAGAAACACTTACAGAATATTATTTTTTCGGAAATCGTATTTGAAATGCATAGAAAGTTTACGTAATTTTTGCAGATTTTGCACCAGAAGAATGGCAGGTACTTTATCCGAAATGTGGACGCGCTGAAACACAATCACCAATCGATATAAAAACGTCGTCTCCCCCAAATAACGGTTTAAGTCCACACGTTTGCGATGGTTGGACGGCAGCGAAATCGTTTCAGAGATGGGAAATAAAAAACACAGGAAGATACAGTGAGTTAGTCCCTATATTTACAAATTCGGTTTATGGAATACAATTTAAGAGCCGACGTGAAAACATTCGGGGGATGCGCAATCGGGCTAAAATAAAACGTGCACTGTTCAAAATTACACGGTGAGATTTTATTTTGACATCAGTTTCGGTCCATTGTTCCGAGCCGGGCTTGGCGGGTCGGACCGGATTCAGATTTCAGTGTGGACGAAACAGGCTTAATTTGACCATGACACAACACCACAACTGTGTGGGAGTTTCTCTTTGTAACGTAACTCTTGGGCCCAATACGGCTTAATTTCAACAAAACCCCGGTTTCAGGCTTGTACATTCAAGTTTTTGTCGGGCGCCAGTTTAAAGCCAGCTTAGAACCCAAAAAATAATTTCCTAGCCGTTACGGGGCCTATATTGCGGAACACAATCTCATGTAACGTTGTAATGTTATCCGACAATGATCGAAGGGACATATACAGGCTGCTTTACGATCGAAATGAACCATTTTCCTTACTGTAAATTTGCCAATCGAAATTATGCGATGCAAATTTAAGGAGAAAACACTAAACGCTTTTTTTGGACCGGTAAATACATTTGACAGACTTATATAGAACGTAACCGCAACCGCGAACGATTTCAAATTAAAATGCAGTTTTACATTTTACACATACGTACATATACACAGTGCTTACATAAACGTCGACATAGGATGCAATAGCCAGGCAAAATATAATTGCCAAAAGTAATATGCTAAATTCATATCATGCTTTTCGTATGTAGAGTTAGTAAGTTACTAATTTACAAACTTTAAATCATACAGTTACGATGTGGCCAGTGCCGAAACGATCAGTTTATACGTTCACAAGATCTGCATGGGGAAGAGCTGAGAGATTGTTTGTCGACTTCGTGCATTTTAAATGGGGTGGCCGCCATAGGGGAGGCTCGGAGCATACAATCAACAAGCATCGCTACGCAGCAGAGGTCAGTTGAAGTCAGAAAGGTCAAAACTTATTGCTGGACCATAAGCAAAATTTAAAGTTGGTGTTTAAACAAACCAATTATGGTAATATTATATTTCGGGAATTCAGATTAACAATAGAAAATATATTTTTTTGTATGGGTTCCTAACCTAATTTGGTCGTAACATTTTGTCAAAAATTAGAAAATAAATACAAAAAAATCAATAAACATTTCAGTAAAAGTCTTTTAAAAGCGAACATTGTTGCATAGGTCCTAAAATGTAAGCATCGTTTTGATTAGAATAAATGTTCTTAACTTTGTTTGGCATCCGAAATTGAAGTCTTGACTTTGCCTTACAGTCTGGTTAACTTCCCAGTGAATCTTATATTCAAACAAACTTATAAAATTTGCTTACTACAGCATAAAACTAATTATATTCATGAAAGTATGTGTGGCTGTGACATATATTTTTCCGTTGACTTCAGAAATTCCCACCAAATAAATTTTTAACGCTTGTTTTAAATGGTTGAATTTTTAACGATTTTCAAAGCCGTCACATGACAAGCTCAAAAAGCAGGGCAAGGTGCCTAGTTTATAAATAGCTGATGGTGTCGGCTTTCGTTTTATACTTGCGGTCAGAAACCAAAATCCGCGCACTAGAGCCCACCGCTCTATATTTACTATACAAGTAACTCTGTTGTTCTAGATGCAAGTATTTCACCACCAAAGCCGATCCCGTGGTCAACGACATGCATTGGCTTTCCTGATTAAGGTAAAAATGGCTAATAAAACTGGCAAAATAAAAAATGCTCAGCTTCTAGACCTTAAGGGTCCAATGGACGTATTTGCGGCCGTTAGTAAAATAATGTCTGATTTGATTTTTCTGATTTTCAAATAGTCGTGCATTGGTTTAAAGAAAAATCGAAATTAAACAGTAAAAAATAACTTACAAATTAACATGAAGTTGAATTATTTTTTGGATTTTTGCAGGAAAGATCATCATCAACGAACGAACACTGGACTGATCTACTCAACAGTTTTGCTCCAGTGATTGACCATGTTGGTTCCAATAAACGCGCAAACAAGGATGGTGATCTTTTAAACAAGTTCGTTGAAATTTAACTTATATGTTGTAGTTCATTTTATGTCATTTTATAAAATTTCACTACATGACATACGGTATAAGTTTGTTTTAGCAATTTTTGTTGCAATTAAACACACCAAATTTTTGTTTTAAACCTGGTTCCAAAGATATTTCAATTCTTCCAATCAGTAATTCAATTTTTAGAACTTAAATCACCAGCAATAAGATGGGCAAGTTTAGCCTGTTGTAAACGGCTCGTAACAAATCTACAAAACAGATCGGTGTATTAGCGCAGACGACCAAAAAACGTATACGACGTGACTATTTTTTTCCCCTTTACTGACATGGCACTCGTTGTTTACCACACAGCCATGCCAGCCACCGCAAATTAGATATGACATCGTAAGCCTGGAAACACCCATCTCGCATCGGTGTGTTTAGGATTAGGACGAACTTTCCAACTAAGTTCAATTCGGAAGAATTTTCTACCTTTCGTTTTTTTACCATGAACGTGCCGAGTGCCATGATTTTGAGCAAAACACCGCATAGTGATTCAATGTTATTGCCCATACTCGGAAAACGGTGACTCGGAAAACGGTGACAAGTGACTGTTGGACCCTGTTTACGATTTCTGGGAGTTTTTGGGCCGACGCAAAACAAAAACGAACTCATCTACATAAAACTTCACCACAAGGTTCATTTTTTGTGAAAATGATGCAAAAACGTTGGTAACTGTTACCACAGGTGTAATCCGAAAAACCCTTCTCCGTTTTTTTTGTCTGCAAATTACGTGCATGTAACCTCAGGAATTTTGTAGCAATGGCTTATGTCACGTAATGACTCATGTTTGCGCTTAATGACATCGCGATGCTCCGATAGACGATCTCAGAGGGCGCCAGCTACACTTTATTTTTCGTAAACACACTACAAGATGGAACCATGGCGTCAAAACAACAAAGATATATTTTAGCAAACTCAAACAGAATTAAACTACGCAGCATAGTATGGAAGTAGCAACGTGTTTAGAACGCTAGTAAAACAAATCAATTGAAATACAACGAAGGTTGAAAATTTTTTATCAACATTGCGACAAATTGGTTCAAATTTATTAAAACATCAACTCATTCAATCTTATGAATTCAATATATATATTTCACCCTTTATCTTATTCAAATAGAATCAAAATTGCGACTTTTGAAAGGCGAACCCGAACCCAATAGTAAAAGCCAAAAACCTGGCCCGAACCCAAAATTTTGTTATGTAGGGTCCGAAATTTAGGTGAAATTATGACACAAAAGTGACCTAGTGTAAAGATAGGATTCAAAAACGTGTTATTCAAACTAAAGCCCAAACCTGACTCAAAAGATCGGAGCCGACTCATAACTGTAAGATGACCTCACCTCCTGAAATTTCTCGAAAGCGCAAGAACTCGGATCACACACAGTGATTTGTCATAAATCCCTTTGTGAAATGTGAGATAAACATTTTGCGCAATATCAAACAATAAGGTTAAGGTCAAATCTAAGCTTTTCATGCAGCGTGAATGTAAAGTAAATAAGCTGTAACAAACCACACAGAATAGTACTCTGTCATTCCGAACATCCCAAATATTCGAAACATCTACATTGAACAAATAAACTTAACCTATAAATTCTATGCACTTTAAACATTTTACATTCTTTTCCGCAGATTGTTGAAAGATTCAAGCATGCGCGGTCCAAGCGAGAGCCACGTTCGCACACGAGCCGTTCAATACGATGGTTCGTTGACCATTCCACCTTGCTCCACAAACATCCTATGGACTGTTTTTATAACTCCAATTGAACTTAGCACGCATCAGGTAAGCCCAGTTTAATCCCCTTTTTTGAGTTAAGTTGAGTTTATTTCGCTTGGTGAAAGAACACATAGTGACAAAGTTGCACTGAACCATCACCAAGCCGGAACTAGTTGCGCAACGTTGAAACGTTATGCTGGAGTACAAAACAACAAAGGGGACCACCACCGGATATGGGATAGATCAAATGTATAAATCGAATCCTTCACAACAGATTAAATGTAAATGCAATCTGCGCAGTACAAGTCTTATTTAAAAGACGAAAAGGCCGCTTATGTTCCAAAATGTGATAATACTTGATGTAATAAGGAAGACATTTATACACCGTTCACCCGTACATAGAATTAGAAATGCATTTTTTGTTTTTGTTCTTGTAACCTTATGGAACGTAACATGTTAGAGAGAAAAATAGTTTCACCAATTTCTAAACGAAATCCAATTTATTGCATTAATGGTGATATGGCATTGTCAGACGACCATAGTGATATCAAAGTATGTTTCTTTTCATAAACCATCCACGCCTGGTTAAAAGCTAAATTGTTTGTTTAGATTTAAGTTTGATTGTACCCCAACCCTATAGATAAGAAGAAAATTGTCTAACTTACGCAAATTACTAAAAACGGTTTGACGGTTTCTTATTGACGTCAGATAATAGGTTTGACCGTATCAAGCGATAAAAATATCACAAACTTGATTTATCGTGTAGGCGTAAACGGCAGGAATAATTGCCTTTTCAGTACCGTCCTACGTATTTCCCTTACTTAAAAGCTTTGGGATCTAAAATAGTTTCAAACTGTTTCGTTAAATGTTTTTTTTCCAATGTTTAAACACAAATGTTCTTATTTCGTACCTAAACGACAAAAAAACAAACTTTTTTTGTGAATGCCCTTTGGCGAAAAAATACTTTGAGTTTAAAAAATACAGATATTGTTACAACGATTTCATACGCCCAGCAAAAAAATGCGCTATTTGTGTTGTTGTGTAACGAAAGAGTTCCTTCTAAAATTTCAAAGACAAAAACTGGAACTTAATTGCGGTTAAAGCGCTTAAAAGGAAGAAACTGGCAGCGAGTTTTGGCGGAAATAACAAATTTTGCCATCATACACTTAACCACTGCAAACACTTACAATACTTGGCATACGAAGTACAACGTGTATGTTGAAAAATATTGCCCTAAGAGGTTATACGGGCCTCTTATGTATGTTTTCCATCTAAACACCTGATAGCACACATGATTCATCAATTGTTTTAGCCGGTTCTCAGCTAACGTCATATTGCTCGTTAAGGCAAACTACTTGACGCTCATAAAAGGAGTTGCGAGCTAGCTTTGTGCGATTAAGTGCAGCAATTCGACTAAAAACTGTTCCTAAAATTTAACTTGTATTGAAAAAATACATTTTTTGTACATTGCAAAAAAAAATCACCGTTCCAAGCTAGTTATCAATAAGCTTTTAAAGTATTTCCGTAAATGTAAATGATAGTTTATTAAGCATTACCAAGATGTTCGATTTTGTTGACAGCTTCGATATCTGCGCATGGTGCAAAATGAAAACGGAACAGAGATTGAATGCAATGCGAGACCAATACAACACAACACGAGTCCTCAATTCTATGTTGAAAGATCGGATGCGAAATAACAACGCGAAAAGAACCATGCATACACCGCACTGTCTTCCAAATTGATTCATACTTTTTCCTGGTCGTTTTGGAAGTGGTCGAAAAGCACGATATGCCCTTTAGGGTTCTGCCCTAAAGCGTTTATACCGCCCAAGGAAAACACAAATAACCTTTCAACTGGTTTCGTATTCGTATCAAGGACCATCTGGACAAAATGTCAAAGCAAATGCTAGTGTAGTAGATTATTTGTCTTATGAAGCAAACAAACGCCCAAACAGTAAATCGAAATGTAGTAGTAATGAAATTGCAACGTGACAATCTTGATTGCTTTTCAGTTTAAATGCTAAAAATATTTTTTGTTTTTACAAATTTTATAAGCTTTGTGTTTTGTTTCGCTGCAATTCCAATATCCAACACCTTTCAAAGTGCAATGCCTGTACGGTTACGCCCAAATACTTTTTTGACTGGCCGCTTGTTTGAGTCCCCGAATGCAGTATTCTACTTTTTCGTTTACTTAACTTGGTCATTGTCACATTCCAGGTATTGAGTCACAGCGTGAATGGTACGACCTTAAGTCCCATAGTTTACTTTGCAGCAACATTCAACACTTTCTGTGTGTTTTGGTTCAATGCAACGGTATTACAAGCTGTGAGTCACCGGTGACTTGAGGCATATAAATTCCTTGATCGGTGCCAAAAAATGAATCAAATATAACATTACCATTTCCAAGAAAATTAAGCATTGCCCCCCCAGTTTTTAGTGAACCATCACTGTGGCTGTTTAACCCACTTTTTTAAATAAAAATAATAAGATTTTACGAATTGATTGTGATTAATCATATATGTTTTGCACAAAAGTTTATTTTGTTCTGATTTGCCATTTGACATTTTCGTCACTTCTAACCAATCGCGATTGTTTACAAGTGGTAATCAGATGTGCAATGAATCATATTTCACCGAAAAACTCGGAGAGGTCTTTAATTTCTAGTTAAAAACTTTTTCATGCGAAGAAGACAGGTTCAATGTCCCCCTGTAGACAGAGTTTTTCTGCCTGTGAATCTAAGATTATTTCCAATTCTTACAATTTCCTAGAATAAGAAAACCCTTTGGCACATTCTAAAGATAATGAGCTCAATCTTGCCACGTTTTGTAAATAAAGTTTGAAACATAATACCGGTGTTAAGAATCCAATTTACTGAAACAGAAATAACACTAATACCCTTACCGCCCACTTTGACACAAATGTCTAAAAATACGAAGCAGCCTTTCGCCCACGGTTGCAATTTTTGTCTAAAAATACGAAGCAGCCTTTTCGCCCACGGTTGCAATTTTTGTCTACAAATACGAAGCACCCCACAAACGCAATGCATGACCTGGAATATGCACCGCCTACGTCTATATTTAAAACACCAAGATGTGGGCGTTACCACTAAATTTTTAAAGCCCTGCAATTAACTAATCATTGTTCATAATGTACTGTGCTTTTGTTTGCCGTAAATGTAGCATGGAATCCAATTTTAAACATCGAATTTTTTGACATGTCCTTAACGTGCGTTAGTTTTCATATGATTTTTACTCGGGGTCGATTGCTGGCTTGATAATATTGTGATATTTTTTGTGTACATGTGTCGCTTTTTCAAATTGAAACGCTGTCAACATTGTCTTTCCTGTAAGTTACAAAGCCTGTGTTTTGTTTGTGAAACACTGTGGCCCGTTGGTCTATATTTATATTTGTTCAGCGCAGACGCCTATATTTGGTCAGCCCACACGCTTGGCTGTCAGACTGTGGTTGTAGTTAAATTTCTCTTGCTCATTCTGTAAACACCATTATGGGCTTAAAGCCATTAAGGAAACCGCAAAAGGCCACAAGGCGGTTTTTCGAATACAGAACCCTCCTTAAAACAGTAGATAACCCGTATCATAAAGCCAATCATTCCGTTTACTAACAAAAAAGTTTTGTACTGTATTTTAAAATACTTTGTTGAGAAAAACACCTTTAGTTGTGGATTGTTCAAGAAAACGCAATCCGCACACGAATGTGAAGTTTTGTTCAAGTATTGTGCCTTGTGACGTGTTCCATGCGTCACAATCGTGTGTATTGGCGTGCAATGACGTTTGCTTGCGGACGACCTGACCTTTCTGTATTTATTAAAATCCAATAAACATGAAAAAAATTGAAAAACCAGTAAAACTGAAACTTTCTTTCGAGTTTAACATAGCCGGAGCATAGTTATATTATAATTGGAACAAAGCCGAAGTTGAAAAATTCTTGATGGTGAATGGAAATGAGATTTAACGCTTAACTCGAAGGATAGTGGTGTTTAACATATGATACACCGAACATTCGGCAAACTTGTTCGGCAGAATCAGCGATTTTAATGAAAATTTAGTTTCAAAATTGTATTTATGTCAAAACCAGGCACTGGCCGCCTGTTTGAGTCCCCGAATGCAGTATTCTACTTTTTCGTTTACTTAACTTGGTCATTGTCACATTCCAGGTATTGAGTCACAGCGTGAATGGTACGACCTTAAGTCCCATAGTTTACTTTGCAGCAACATTCAACACTTTCTGTGTGTTTTGGTTCAATGCAACGGTATTACAAGCTCTGAGTCACCGGTGACTTGAGGCATATAAATTCCTTGATCGGTGCCAAAAAATGAATCAAATATAACATTACCATTTCCAAGAAAATTAAGCATTGCCCCCCCAGTTTTTAGTGAACCATCACTGTGGCTGTTTAACCCACTTTTTTAAATAAAAAAACACGAGATTTTACGAATTGATTGTGATTAATTACCTGTTTTGCACAAAAGTTTATTTTGTTCTGATTTGCCATTTGACATTTTCGTCACTTCTAACCAATCGCGATTGTTTACAAGTGGTAATCAGATGTGCAATGAATCATATTTCACCGAAAAACTCGGAGAGGTCTTTAATTTCTAGTTAAAAACTTTTTCATGCGAAGAAGACAGGTTCAATGTCCCCCTGTAGACAGAGTTTTTCTGCCTGTGAATCTAAGATTATTTCCAATTCTTACAATTTCCTAGAATAAGAAAACCCTTTGGCACATTCTAAAGATAATGAGCTCAATCTTGCCACGTTTTGTAAATAAAGTTTGAAACATAATACCGGTGTTAAGAATCCAATTTACTGAAACAGAAATTCTAAACACTAATACCCTTACCGCCCTCTTTGACACTAATGTCTAAACATACGAAGCAGCCTTTCGCCCACGGTTGCAATTTTTGTCTAAAAATACGAAGCAGCCTTTTCGCCCACGGTTGCAATTTTTGTCTACAAATACGAAGCACCCCACAAACGCAATGCATGACCTGGAATATGCACCGCCTACGTCTATATTTAAAACACCAAGATGTGGGCGTTACCACTAAATTTTTAAAGCCCTGCAATTAACTAATCATTGTGCATAATGTACTGTGCTTTTGTTTGCCGTAAATGTAGCATGGAATCCAATTTTAAACATCGAGTTTTTTGACATGCCCTTGCGTTAGTTTTCATATGATTTTTACCCGGGGTCGATTGCTGGCTTGATAATATTGTGATATTTTTTGTGTACATGTGTCGCTTTTTCAAATTTAAACGCTGTCAACATTGTCTTTCCTGTAAGTTACAAAGCCTGTGTTTTGTTTGTGAAACACTGTGGCCCGTTGGTCTATATTTATATTTGTTCAGCCCAGACGCCTATATTTGGTCAACCCACACGCTTGGCTGTCAGACTGTGGTTGTAGTTAAATATCTCTTGCTCATTCTGTAAACACCATTATGGGCTTAAAGCCATTAAGGAAACCGCAAAAGGCCACAAGGCGGTTTTTCGAATACAGAACCCTCCTTAAAACAGCAGATAACCCGTATCATAAAGCCAATCATTCCGTTTACTAACAAAAAAGTTTTGTACTGTATTTTAAAATACTTTGTTGAGAAAAACACCTTTAGTTGTGGATTGTTCAAGAAAACGCAATCCGCACAAGAATGTGAAGTTTTGTTCAAGTATTGTGCCTTGTGACGTGTTCCATGCGTCACAATCGTGTGTATTGGCGTGCAATGACGATCGTGTGTATTGGCGTGCAATGACGTGAATGAGATTTAACGCTTAACACGAAGGATAGTGATGTTTAACTAGTGATACACCGAACATTCGGTAAACTTGTTCGGCCGAATCAGCGATTTTAATGAAAATTTAGTTTCAAAATTGTATTTATGTCAAAACCAGGCACACGATCTCAAATGACGCCAAATGATTCGGTTGATTCGGCAGAATTGATTCGACAAACGTTTCAAATAATTTCAATGAAAAAGGTTTGTAGTGATGTAAACACTATGTAAAACATCACTGAATAGCATCGTTGTATAAAAGGTTAAGCGTCCAGGCGAGGTTAAACGTCAAAAAAGTTTTTTTTTTCACTCAAACAATTTAACAGTATAAAGTATAAACATCGCTCACATTAATAATATGTTTTTGGTTCAATCTTTAGTTGACCTTTTTGTTCAGTTTGTTCAGTAGTATTCAGTAGTACGAATGATTGTTGGCGAACTTTGCACAGGGCGGCATTTCAAATTACGTTTACATAAATGTAAGTGAAACGACAGGCATAATAATGTATTTTGAACTTTGCTTTGTAAATTTGAAACTGAGCGTTAGGAAAAATACGTTTTTGTTTGATAAAGGTCTGGTGCCAAGGGAGAAATAACGGGGATTCGCCCACATTTCGAATAACGTTTCTTTACACTTAGCTGACGTTCAAGATGATAGCAAAGTAATATACAACTTATAACGTCCACTTTCCGACTACAGCTCTTAAAACATGGAAAAAATTTGGTGACAAAATCCTAAATGGAGAATGGCCAAAATGATTTGACCGACTTTTTGTATAAGTGCTCTAGAATATTTCCCTTTTAAATTGTCTCGTCGATGTCTGTCTGGATGTTCTGGCGAACAAATTCCACCTACTTGTCTCATACAAGTGGCACCCAGAGTGTCTGAATAAGATGTCAGAACGTCCTAAGTCTAATGACGAATATAACGGCCCAAGTACGCACAACGCGACGTGTTTATATGCCGCAAGAATGACATCGAATACACGTTAAGAGTTCCTCATTGATTGAATAATAAAGCATATCGCTGTTTACGTTTTCTTATGCCGTTATATTCGTCATTAGACTGAACAGACCCGTGTAGTTTTCCAAAGAACGTCAACGTTACTTCGAAAAACGGTAACCAATCGAATATTCGTGCCTACATGGTCGCCTCCATGACAAAATATCAAGAGGGAGGCAAAGACTGCAATATGAAGATCAAGATAAACATGCAGTGAATGATACATCATTCGAGGAGATAAATAAATGCTGCTCGAGTCGACTGAAATGGAAAGAAATCAGGACAACGTGTAACAGATGACAAGCAGATGACACATACATAAATTATTTTCACATATGTTATACCACACATTTCCGGCATTTTGTTACACATGTGTCTCACTAACAAATGTCGGTTTATTGTTTCCTGCTTTTAGCCAGTGCGTCGTATAATAAACTTCACCAATCTAAGGAGAAAGTATTTGATGATTCTATTAATAATACTCTTCCCATCATTATGCAATATGTAATGCAGGGAGTCTGTTTTTTATGGGTGGTCCACAGGACACCTTTTATGTTTGGCGATAAACTACAAATGATCGCATATAGTTTGTTGAACATTCACCACCAATAAATTTCATTACAATAGTTAAAATACTAAAAAAATAACCATATAACCCCAAACCAATTTAAAAAAATAAAAACATTTCACAATCAGCCCGTTTCAGGGAAACTTATTGAGGTGTAAATGTAATTCAAACAACATACAGTAAATGTCAACACGTTTACTGCGGAAAAAATGTGCTTTCGTACATTGTTTAACAACATACTTGTTCTCTGATCAACAATGAATTATCCAGTTTTACATTTATTGCGCCTTATTCAAATAGAATTAAACACTTAACTCGTGTAAAGTCGTAATGTGGTTAACAAGACGGGACCGCTTATTTCGTTGGTGTAACGAGGATTCGGGTCCAATGCGTTACCTCATTATTTTCAGACTATGTTTAGTCTGCCCGAAAGACGGAAGCCACACAGCTTGAATAATGAGGTCGTCAGCAACGGTCTAATATAATGTAAACATTACGACAGACTGATGACTGTACTTTCAATCTTGAATCGTAAAATCACTATAAAACAGATCAAGTATGTCAATGGGAACATTTTATTGCTTATAGCTTGTTCGGTGAACGTAAATTCCAATGACTAAACCTAATGACATTGATATGACGCAAGCATCTCCGTTTTACTTTTACGAAAAGCGTCACAACCTGTGTGTAAAGTAAAAAAAAAACGTTTTGTATTTTTACCTTAGACATAGCAAAATTCCATTGCATATTTCGCATCTTCAAATAGCACAGAAGAGATAAACAAAGTTACCATCTAATAAAGTTGAAAGGTCAGCCAACGTTAAAATACTTCACCAGAGCAGAACTGAAACATGGCCTCGCCTCTTTTCGACCATCACATGCCAACAGTAAACACTTTGTTCAAATGAACTTGAGTGTTAGTGCCCAAGCGCACAGAAATTCAAAACAAAATGGCAGAGTTTTATTTCAGAAAAAGCCGAAATCATGGCATTTGTTTTTGCGCACGTACTTGAGACACGTCAACAATATTTTATGAGAAACGAAGAAAAAAAAACAGCATCAAATTTCCTCAACATAATTCAATCATGAAATTTTAGGGTTGATTAGGCAAATACGCATCTTGATTACTGATCCGTCTGACAAACGATAAGGTCATTGAAACTAATTTTCCTTTTACTTTTTTAGGTCTTAAAAACAAAGTTTAGCCAGTGTGTTGCTGTCTTGGCTACATAATCGTGAGAGTTTTTGATAGTCATGTTACATTTTTCCTGGAACGTTTTTCACTAAATACATTGGTCAATATTTTCCTGTTTTATCCAGGGTAACAACGTGTGTTATTTCTATGCTTCACTGTCACGATTTAGCAGTTACACGTAAGCATGAACAATTTAAAGGGGGTTTTCAATTTAAATTTGCGTCATTACGGACGCCGTGCGTGTTTAAAGTTTAGAGAAAAAAAAAGAAAAAAAAAACTATTAGTGTCTATTGGGGTTTTTCAAAACGTGCAGCAAAACTGTGCAGCAAACAAGTGCGAGGAAACCAAGCGATTTACCCCAAGTCGTGACGCACCGGTAAAAACATCATAAATCACTCAACCGTTTACCTATACGTCACATTACTTGTCGTGTCATCGCACCACAATGCCAAAATACCCTTGATGTAACAATACCCTTGTAGTTTCTTTCTTTTTACTGTGCTTTAGCTTGTTTAATGTTGAGTTTTGTTGGGACCACCTGCAGTTCGTCAAGTTACTGGCTTAAATTTGTTAAAGCAATCGAAAGTAAATGAAAAAAATCTTGCCATTAATAGACCATAAAGCTAAATAGGAACACTATGATGAAACGAAAAATGTTGCTTAGTTATTCAGTTTGTCTGTTTTTGTTATCTGTAATTCCCTGGTCCGAAACTACTTTACTTCTGAATCCCATTTTTTAGTGACTGTTTTCTTCACATATAACCGTGGTTAAAAACTACTACGTCAAAACTTTTTAAAACTATAAAGACTTCACGCGTTTTAAATTTTTTTCTGACGCGAATTCCTGACGTTATATTGAAGGAAAACAAAAATATAGCAAAGAAAACCCCATTAGATTGAGGTTAACGACATGTTACATTGATTCTCCCTATAAGTGAAACTTGAGTTTAAACGTGCTCTCTTAATCGCGTGATTATTAACACGTAATGGTAGCACGAACACGTAACGATGATTGACTAAATGCATTATAAATTTTCTATTTACCACAGACACAATATATCTTACTTCTTAAAATGTGAGTTTGTAAACTTGCATCAAAGGTTAACTGCATAAGAAAAAATTCAAATAATCAAAAATCTCACACAAATGAATAAATATTTGTTTAATAACATCACTATCGTTTGCGTCTTTTAGTTGGGCTTAAACTTCAAAAATTCGAAAATTTGTAATACGACAAAAACTTTACAAACGGTTGTTACATTACAATTGAGTATTTTTCTGTTACTGTTTTCATAACCATGATGGCTAAATAAGTACCATATAAATTATAATTTGGAAAGCACCACAACCCTTCTCATTGTGCCGACTATTAACAGGATAAGGGTAATTTAAATCAAGACTGAAAAAACTTACTTTTATGCTGTGGTGTTTATTTTTGTATTTTTACGTAATAGCTTATTTTCATTTTATGTACTGTTTTTATTTCACATACCGGTAGAGTGAAAATTTTTAAAGCGTCTAGCCACCGCGCTGTACTTTTCTGTTAAACTTTTCCGCAACAAATAATGGCATTTTATGTTATTTTTTGT
The DNA here is from genome assembly GCF_965637545.1 of Phallusia mammillata. NCBI lineage: Eukaryota > Metazoa > Chordata > Ascidiacea > Phlebobranchia > Ascidiidae > Phallusia > Phallusia mammillata. The sequence continues at coordinate 5,488,049 of NC_137259.1, read as the reverse complement.
ATTCAATCTTAAATTGACAGTTTACCCAAAGTAGTGATTTTTCTGCCAGTCCTTTTGTGTTTCCAGGAAAAAGAAATGTGAAAAATAAACCATAGTGTTTGAAGGGTAAAGGTGAAAAAACAACATTTGTAGCATTTACTGCTACAGTTCATTCAAACGACGTTATACTTTGCTGCATCATTAGCATTTATATTTAAATTCAAAGTAAAGTGCTTGTCTAGAACAGCGATTTTAACGATGTTTGCTTTATGAACATATTTGGTGTTGTTTCCAGATCCTCTTCTGCTTTTTAAACAGACAAAATTGTACACGTAGTATATGGGTGGCCGTATGGGGCTCCTGCTTTAATTCAAGCTACTTTAAGTCTGTCTGTGAAGTTCAAGTCTCCTGTCAAGTGGAACCGGTAAATTGTGTAATAATACCGCAAAGCTATTTTTAGTTTAAACGAATCTTGCTAAATAGACATGTCACAATGGAGAATGGGGTCAAGGACAAGATTTTCCTCCTACGATGGCACGCGTACTTGAACCATGGCCGGCTTCAGAAATTCTATAAATATATTAGACTTGAGCCATTCAGTTCATGGGCGTCGAAAAAACGTGCGAGCAGAGATTTCTTTTCGTAGCCGCAAGAAAACATATTTTTCGGCTTCATTAGTTCGTATTGCGTGCAAGTATTTATAAAGATGTTTGGTTGCAAAGAAGAGACAAAACTTTTGAAACATGGTAATGCAACGAGAGGCCGGATGGTAATATTTCCTAGAATTGCATCTCAAAATGTATGACAAATCACTTCTATGTAGCGCTTGAGTTCATTACACTAGAGCAGGGGTCTGCAACCCCAAGGTTGTTACGCGGGGTGATTATTCATGGCACACCAATCCGATTTGCGTGCTTATATTGAAGTACTACCTGTTATTTAACCTGTTACACTGTTGTTTTAGTTTTGTATCATGCCATTGTCTTAGACCAGGAGTGGGCAAACTTTTCAGTGCAAGGGCCGCATTCAAAGGTTTTTAATCTTATGGGGCCGCATAGTATTTCACCAACGGCCGCCAATTGTTTGCTTGTTTTTTGTTTTAAAATAACTTGTGTTAAGAATTAGGTTTATATCCTATATATACCATTTAAAGTCGTCTAAAATGCTCAGATTAATAACTTCTAACTTGGTGCATTAGTTTAGCTGAACGGAGCTAACTGTTTATGACGTCATAAACTGTATTGTGACGATTGCGGTGCCTGTTTTTCGCATTGTTTGCACACAATAAGCAGGTAAAAAGCCTGGCGTATGTGGTCACTAGGCTGGTAATCTTTTTTCCAGTCTCACGAAATCTTTTTTTAGCAGTTTGAAAATCAAAATATTAGGCAAAATAGTTTCAGTTACGTCACGGCCGCCAGTACATGTATTTTAACATACATGGCCACGACCGCACAAACTTGTCTCCGCGGCCGCATGACGTTGTGTACTCCTGATTTAGCTCAAAATGTTAACATAGTATATTTTCAGCTATGTGCAAATACGTTTGTTGTCACTTTAATGATTGTACACACATTGGTTGAAAAGCTACAATTGTAATTGATTTAAAAAATAAACAAGCATTTGTTTCAACATAGGCTACACCACGTTTTTTTTTGTTAATATTCCTTGCGCTAACATTAAACAATGCGAGCCGCTTTTAGTAGCCGTGTTTAATGTTCGTTTGCAAAGAACTGCAACGACCTAAACTTGATCCAAAGTGACCAAAGTTTTTTGCAAAGTTTTTTGCAAAGTTTTTTGCAAACATTGCAAAGTGGGCTGTGTTTGAAAACGTAAACCGCTTTTACTTTATCGAACAAAGAAATTGTGTCAAGTGACGATTTGCATGGCAGAAACAACAGGCTAAAGCACGTAAAAAGTATCTGTGTTTAGGCAAGTCGCATCCCCGGTATTTTTAAAACTCTACGCCTGTGCTTATAATTCTATTCAGCGTTGCTCGGTAACTTTCTCTTCAAAGTTTGCGAACATTTGGAGGGCCGCACAAACTCCTTTGCCGGCCGTAGTTTGCCCACCCCTGTCTTAGACCAAGCCAACACTGCTTTGTATATGATTTAAAATAAATGTGGACATTTTATAAAGCAATCTTTTCGACAAAAACAATTGTCAATAACAGTGAAAATGAATAAGGCACAAGCGGAAACAAGCGGGTTGATTGCTGGCAATTATTTTCTTAGTAAAGCTACAATTCAAGTCCATGTATTACAGTGGTCACAAACTGAAATGCCAATGAGCGCCACCAAACGAATATAAAACAAACTCAAAACAGACACCCACTAACGCTATAAGGACATGTAGCATAACATCCCCGAGTATTCTAAAAACATCTTCTGTTGCTAAACGCTAAGAAGTTAACTTATATAAATTAGGTGTAGACATATATCAGAGAAATGAGAACAAAACGCGAGCGTTGGGAAAAGAAATGCAACAAATGTATGCCCAGCGGTGGCATCGAACAGATTTGGTGAGGCATGGCTTTTCAGTAGTGCACAAAATGTACGAGTCGTACACAACTTACTCGTTCAGCGAGTTGTGGCTATAGGTTCTCGGTAGTTAGTAGACAGAGTGGCCTTTTACTTGTTATTGAAGGATTTATAGTCACTTAATAATTGTGACTTGAGACCGTATGAATGTAAACCAGGGGTTCACAGCTGGTGCTAATCATATCCCTTGGGGGTACAAGATTGGACATTAAGGGATACGAAGATCCTTGGGCCACGGAGCAGCTTTTCAAACATATTTCACAGCAGTAAATTTTTATTTCGGAGTATGCCATTACGGTCTTTGCTTTGAAAAAAATATATACAAATAATTGTTGTTATTTAGTAGGAAGCCTCATTTGTCCCATAGCAATGCTTTGTTACTTGCAGCCAGCAATAACCAACACAGCATAAAGTTAGGAAAAAATACACAGATAAAACAGGCATTCAATGAAGTCTGCTATAAACCTGCTATAAACGGTCTACTATCCACTTCTAGAACTAGAGAAAGTAGTGAAATGCCGGTTTAACGTTGAATTTAGCTATAAAAGCAATTGAATTTACCAATATATATCTGAAAAATTCCATCAGAATTGTTTTGGGGTACGAAGAATGCTCTGACCTGACAAAGGGGTATGAGCAGCAAAAAAGGTTGGGAACCCCTGGTACAAACGATAAAAGATTCACTCGTCTCTTGAAACAAATTATTCATAACTTGACGGTTACGTCACTGGTTATTTGCTTTATTGCAAAAAATCTCTTTTTACGTTTTGACATTTAGTACTACAGCAAACTTCGGTTAAACATGACTCGGACAAAATTCAAATGATTTATAACGTTGTAGAACTTAAACTAATCGACATCGGTTAATCCGGATCTTCGCATAATACGGACAATTCTTTTGGTTCCGAATTAACCGAGGTTTACTGTATTATTCTATAATTTTCTATGTCACAGAAGCGATAAATAACAAACTATAACATTTTTTGTAAAAAAAAACCCATTTTAACACACATCATATCTAAACATGCAACCATCATCAGTTACTATATACAATCTATTCGTCTTTTGGATTGGAACAGTGGAATGCAGAAGACTTAGAGATATAGGTACGTAAAAAACAATGCGTACGAAACGTTGCGTAATCTGATGGAAGAGTAAAATGGAAAACGTAAACCCAGGTACCCAGACAAAAGACGAGTGGCATAGCACAACACGCTTTTAATAAGTATTTGACCGGTCAACATAGAATCGATAAGGATAAATAACTTGTTGATTTAAGGAATTTGAATCATAAGCATAAAGTTCATTGTAGTCATTATCCACCAAGCAACGAGCCGGAAGATTCTGGTTTAAAGTTTGAATATACTGTACTGTTTTTGAAGGTTCACATTTGATTGATAGAGAGGCTCCAAAATGGGATTATACGTCATCTATACGTCTTCAGAATGGGATTATACAATCATGTAAGTCAAGTTACGAAAATTGCTGATTCGACCACACGTTTCAAAAAAGTCAACTTGTGGTTCAGAAACACCTCAACAGAATATGAAGTTTTCAGAAATCGTATTTGAAATGCATAGAAAGTTTACGTATTTTTTGCAGTAACCCCACCAGAGGAATGGCAGAAACTTTATCCGAAATGTGGACGCGCTGAAACACAATCACCAACCGATATAAAAACGTCGTCTCCCCCAAATAACGGTTTAAGTCCACAAGTTTGCGACGGTTGGACGGCAGCGCAGTCGTTTAAGAGATGGGAAATAAAAAACACAGGAAGATACAGTAAGTTAATACCCATATTTACCAATTCGGTGTATGGAATACAATTTAAGAGCCGACGTGAAAATTTTGAAAATTCGGGACATGTGCAATCGACCCGAAATACAACGTACACTGTTTTAAAAAGAAACTCTGAGGTATTATGTTGACATTAGTTTCGGTCCGGCGTTGCCGGGCTTTGTGTGTCAGGCCGGGTTCGGGTTTCAGTTTGGGACAAAACGGGCTTGATTTAAGCATGACTTCATACTTGACCACACCTGTGTCGGAATTTCTCTTTGTAACGTAACTCTTTTGGGCCCATTACGGCTTTATTTCAACAAAACCGCGGTTTCGGGCTTGTAATTTCAAGGTTGGGTCGGCCGCCAGTTTAAAGCCAGCTTACAACCCTAAAAATAAATTGTTGTCGGTTGCGGCGCCTTTATTACCGAACACAATCTCATGTAACGTTGTAAAGTTATCCCACAATGATTGAAGAGACATATACAGGCTGCTTTACCATCAAAATGAACCATAGAAAACACTAAACGGCTTTCTGGACCGATTAATATATTTTGCACACTTACATAGTACGTAACCACAAAGCCCTATTTCCAGACTGTTTTGTACGATTTCAAAAAAATGCGGTTTTACATTTTACACATACATACCTACATATGCATAATGCTTCATAAACGTCGACATAGGATGTAAAAGCGTTGTCAGGTCAAAGTCTAATTACCAAAAGTAACATGCTAGATTTATATCATGCTTTTCGTAGAGCTAGTATGTAACTAATTTACAAATTTTGAATCGTACAGTTACGATGTGGCCCGTGCCAAAACGATCAGTTTATACGTTCACAAGATCTGCATGGGAAAGACCCAAAAGATTGTTCGTCGACTTCGTGCATTTTAAATGGGGTGGCCGCCATAGAGGAGGCTCGGAGCATACAATCAACAAGCATCGTTACGCAGCAGAGGTCAGTTGACGTCAGAAAGGTCAAAACCTTTTGCTGGACCTAAGCAAATTTCAAAGTTGACGTTTAAACCAACCAATCATGATAAAGATATATTTCGGGAATTTAGCTCAATAATTGAAAACACATACTTTATTTTATTTTGTATGGGTTCCTAACCTAATTTGGTCGTAACATTTTGTCAAAAAATTAGAAAATAAATACAAAAAAATCAATAAACATTTTAGTAAAACTTTCTTAAAAAGCGAACACTGTTGCATAGGTCCTAAAATGCAAGCATCGTTTTGATTAGAATAAATGTTATTAACTTTTTTTGGCATCCGAAATTGAAGTCTTAACTTTGCCTTACAGTCTGGTTAACTTCCCAGTGAATCTTATATTCAAACAAACTTATAAAAGTTGCTTACTACAGTATAACACTATATATTCATAAAAATGTATGTGGCTGTGACGTACATTTTTCCGTTGACTTCAGAAATTCCCACCTCAGATTTTTATCGCTTGTTTTAAATAGTTAATTTTTAACGATTTTTAAAGCCGTCACATGACAAGCTCAAAACGCAAGGCAGGAATAGCTGATGGTGTCGGTTTTCGTTTCATATTTGCGGTCAGCAACCACAACTGGCGCACAAGAAACCACAGCTCTACAGTATAACTATATTTACTACACAAGTGACCCTGTTTTTCTAGATGCAAGTATTTCACCACCAAAGCCGATCCCGTGGCCATAAGCGACATGCATTGGCCTTCTTGATTAAGGTAAAAATGACTAATCAAACATAATATGCCCAGCTTTTAAATCTAAGGATCCAATTGACGTATTTGCGGCCGTTAGTAAACTAAATGACTGCTTTCTGATTTCCATTAGTCGTGCACTGGTTGAAAGAAAAAAATCATTTAAACAATATAAAAATTACTTGAAGTTAAATTGTTAAATTAATTTTTTTTTAATTTTTTGCAGGAAAGATCATCATCAACTAACGAACACTGGACTGATCTACTTAACAATTTTGCTCCAGTGATTGACCATGTTGGTTCCAAGAGACCCGTAAACAAGGATGGTGATCTTTTAAACAAGTTCGTTGCAATTTAACTTATATGTTGATGCTCATTTTATGTCATTTTATGAAACTTTATTACATGACAAATCGAATACAAAGTATATTTAAGCATATTATCGATTTGAAAATTTTCACAAACGTACCAAAAGTTTGTTTGAACCTGGCTCTAAAGTTATTTCAATTTTTAAATCGGTAAATCAAGTTTAAGACCTTAAATCACCAACAATAATCCAGGCGAGTTTAATTTGCTGTAAATGGCTTGCAACAAAATTTACAAAACAGATCAAAGTATTAGCGCAGCGGGTGAAAAACGTATACGACGTGACTAATTTTTTCCCCTTTAATACTGAAATGGCAATCGTTGTTTACCAAACAGCTATGCCAGCCCACCGTGAAATACTTATGACATCGTAAGCCTGGAAACACCCGTCTCGCACCGCATGACGTGTTTACGATTAGGACGAAATTTTTCAACTAAATTTTTGTCAAGTTTGAAAGTAATTTTCACCTTTTGTTTTTGGACCATAAACGTGCCGAGTGCCATGACGCTGAGCAAAACACCTCATAGTGATTCAATGTTATTGCGCATAGCCTATCTGGAAAACGGTGACTCGCCTAAGAGACCGTTGGACCCTGTTTACGATTTCTGGGGAGTTTTTTAGCCGACGCAAAACAAAAACGCAATCATCTTTGAGACCAAAACCACAAGGTTTATGTTATTGGTGAAAATGAGCGGATAGCGTTGGTAACTGTTACCACAGGTGTAACCCGAGAAACGTTTCTTTTTTTTACTTTGGCTGTAAATTACGTAGATGTCACCTCAGGAATTTTGTAGCGATGGCTTATGTCACGTACTGACTCATGTTTGCGATTAATGACATCACGATGGTCCGATAAATGATGTCAGAAGCCGTCAGCTACACTTTTCGTAAACACACTAAAAACATACGATTATACCATGGCGTAAAAACAACAAAGAAATATTTAAGCAAACTCAAACGGAATTTAAACTACGCAGCTTAGTATGGAAGTATAAGCAACGTGATCAGAACGTCAGTAAAACAAATCAATTGAAATACAACGAAAGTTGAAAATTCTACACCAAGATTGCGACAAATTGGTTCAAATTTGTTTAAACATCAAGTCATTCATCTTTACGAATTCAATATATATGTATATTTCGCATTTGCGGAGTCATCGGTATCGTATTCAAATAGAATCAACATTACCACTTTTAAACGCCGAACCCGAACCCAATAATACAGCTCCGAAATCTGGTCCGAACCCAAAGTTTTGTTATTTTGAGTCTCAAAGTTAGGTTTTAAGGTGAAATCAAAACATTAAGACACATGCATGGCCTCGTGTGAAGACAGGATTCAAAAACGTGTTATTCAAATTTAAACCCAAACCTGACTCGTATAAGATCGGAGCCGACTCATAACTGTGAGGTGATCTTTATCTCCTAAAATTTCTGGAAATTACTAAAATCGCAAGAACTCGGATCACATAGTGATTTGTCATAAATGTTTCCTCCCTTGGTGAAATGTGAGATAAACATTTTGCGCAATATCAGACAATAGGGTTAAGGTCAAGTCTAAGCTCTTCATGCAGCGTGAATGTAGAGTAAATACGCTGTAACAAACCACACACAGTAGTCATTCCAAACATCCAAAATATTCAAAATATTTACATTCAACAAATAAACTTAACCTATATGCTTCATATACTTTAAACATTTTCAATTCTTTTCTGCAGATTGTTGAAAGATTCAAGCATGCGCGGTCCCAGCGAGAGCCACGTTCGCAAACGAGCCGTTCAATACGATGGTTCGTTGACCATTCCACCTTGCTCCACAAATATCCTATGGACTGTTTTTATAACTCCAATTGAACTTAGCACGAATCAGGTAAGCCCAGTTAATTCCCCTTTGTTGAGTTAATTACGCTTGGTGAAAGAACACATAGTGACAAAGTTGCACTGAACCATGACCAAGCCGGAAATAGTTGCGCAAAGTTACTGGAGTGCCAAACAATGGAGGGGGACCATTGAGGGAAAATGGATAAATCGAATCCTTTACAACAAATTAAATGTAAATGCAATCTGCGCAGTACAAGTCATGCATTTAGTGTTGACGAAAAAGCCGCTTATGTTCCAAAATGTGACAATTCTCCACGATGTAATAAGGTAGACATTTATACACCGTTCACTCGTACATAGAATTATAAATTCAATTTCTGGTTTATTACTTTAGTCATGTTGAAAATAACATGTTGGAGAGAAAATTAGTTTCGCCAATTTCAAAACGAAATTCAATTTATTGCATTACTGGTGATATGACATCGTGAAATGACCAGTAATATCAAAGTACGTTCCTTTTTATAAACCATCTACGCCTGGTTAAAAGTTAAATTGTTTGTTTGGATTTAAGTTAATTGTTTATTTGTCCCCAACCCCATAGATAAGAAGAAAATTGCCCAACCTACGCAAAATACCAAAAACGGTTAAGTTTGATTTCTCACAGGCGTCAGATAATAGGCTTGACTGTTCCAAGCGATAAAAATATCACAAATTTGATTTATCGTGTAGGCGTAAATGGGAGGAAAAATTGCCCTTTTAGTGCCGTCATATTTATATCCTTTACTTAAATAGTTTTAAACTGTTTCGTTAAACGTTTTTTCCAAGGATGCCTAAATTTATAAAAAAACACGAATGTTCGTATTTTGAACCTGAACGACTAAAAAACATTTTTTTTTATTAATGCCCTTTGGCTAAAAAATGACCTTGAGTTTAAAAAACAGAAATTGTTGGGCAACGAATTCATACTTCCTGGAAACATGTGCTGTTGATGTTGTTGTGTAACGAAACAGTTTCTACTAAAACCTCAAAAGCAAAAACTGGGAAATAATTGTGGTTAAAGCGCTTAAACGGAAGAAACTACTGACAGCGATGTTTTCGAGAATACCTGATTTCGCCATGTTGCAATTAACCACTCCAGACGCTTACAATGCCTAGCATACGATGGAATACATGTAAGCTTATAGAAAAAATATTGCCTTAAGAGGTTTTAAGGGCGCCTTAAGTATGTTTTCCATCTAAACATCTGATAGCAGACATGATTCATCAAGTGTTTTAGCGGGTTCTCAGCTAACGTCATGTTGCTTGTCAAAGGCAAACTACTTGACGCTCATAAAAGAAGTTGCGAGGTAGTTTCGTGCGATTAAGTGCAGCAATTTGACTAAAAACTGTTCCTAAAATTTAACTTGTTTTGAAAAGATACATTTTTTGTACATTGCAAAACAATTCACCGTTCCAAGCTAGTTATCAATAAGCTTTTAAAGTAAAAGCATAGAGCCAATAAATGATAAGCTGCAGACAGTGCACACTGTTTCGACCTATAAGGTCTCATCAGTGCAGCTGGTGACGAGAGATCGGCCGCATTGGCTAGTGTATGCCCAGTTGTGGCATCGCACAGACTGGGTGATGTATGGGGTTGTACCCTGTTGCTCACCACAAACTGGAGTGCCGTTTGATGGCTACACTAGCCAATGCGGCCGATCTCTCGTCACCAGCTGCACTGATGAGACCTTATCGGTCGAAACAGTGTGCACTGTCTGCAACTTAGCTTTTAAAGTATTTCCGTAAATGTAAATAATAGTTTATTAAGCATTACCAAGATGTTCGATTTTGTTGACAGCTTCGATACCTGCGCATGGTGCAAAATGAAAACGGAACAGAGATTGAATGCAATGCTAGACCAATACAACACAACACGAGTCCTCAATTCTATGTTGAAAGATCGGATGCGAAATAACAACGCGAAAAGAACCATGCATACACCGCACTGTCTTCCAAATTGATTCATATTTTTTCCTGGTCGTTTTGGAAGTGGTCGAAAAGCACGATATGCCCTTTAGGGTTCTGCCCTAAAGCGTTTATACCGCCCAAGGAAAACACAAATAACCTTTCAACTGGTTTCGTATTCGTATCAAGGACCATCTGGACAAAATGTCAAAGCAAATGCTAGTGTAGATTATTTGTCTTATGAAGCAAACAAACGCCCAAACAGTAAATCGAAATGTAGTAGTAATGAAATTGCAACGTGACAATCTTGATTGCTTTTCAGTCTCGGTTAAAAATGCTAAAAATATTTTTTGTTTTTACAAGTTTTATTAGCTTTGTGTTTTGTTTCGCTGCAATTCCAATATCCAACACCTTTTAAAGTGCAATGCCTGTACGGTTACGCCCAAATACTTTTTTGACTGGCCGCCTGTTTGAATCCCCGAATGCAGTATTCTACTTTTTCGTTTACTTAACTTGTTCATTGACACATTCCAGGTATTGAATCACAGCGTACATGGTACGACCCCAAGTCCCATAGTTTACTTTGCAGCAACATTCAATACTTTCTGTTTGTTCTTGTTCAATGCAACGACTTTACAAACACTGAGTCACCAGTTACTTATAAAAAAAAATTCCTTGATCGGTGCCAAAATTATGAGTCAAATATAACATGAACATTTCCAGGAGCATTACGCATTGCTCCCCAAGTTTTCAGTGAACCACTGTGGCTGTTTAAGACACTTGTTTAAATAAAAAAACACACTAGATTTTACGAATTGAATGTGATTAATCATATATGTTTTGCACAAAATTTTATTTTGTTCTGATTTGCCATTTGACATTTTCGGCACTCCTCACCAATCGTAATTGTTTGCAAGTGGTAATCAGAGGTACAATGAATCATATTTCACCGAAAAACTCGGAGAGGTCTTTAATTTCTAGTTAAAAACTTTTTCATACAAAGAAGACAGGTTCAATGTCCCCCTGCAGACAGAATTTTTCTGCCTGTGAAATAAGATTATTTCCAATTCTTACAATTTCCTAGAATAAGAAAACCCTTTGGCACATGCTAAAGATAATGAGCTCAATCTTGTCACGTTTTGTAAATAAAGTTTGAAACATAATACCGGTGTTAAGAATCCAATTTACTGAAACAGAAATTCTGAACACTAATACCCTTACCGCCCACTTTGACAGTAATGTCTAAAAATACGAAGCAGCCTTTCGCCCGCGGTTGCAATTTTTGTCTAAAAATACGAAGCAGCCTTTTCGCTCACGGTTGCAATTTTTGTCTATGAAGCACCCCACAAACGCAAAATACGAAGCACCCCACAAACGCAATGCATGACCTGGAATATGCACCGCCTACGTCTATATTTAAAACACCAAGATGTGGGCGTTACCACTAAATTTTTAAAGCCCTGCAATTAACTAATCATTGTTCATAATGTACTGTGCTTTTGTTTGCCGTAAATGTAGCATGGAATCCAATTTTAAACATCGAGTTTTTTGACATGTCCTTAACGTGCGTTAGTTTTCATATGATTTTTACTCGGGGTCGATTGCTGGCTTGATAATATTGTGATATTTTTTTTGTACATGTGTCGCTTTTTCAAATTGAAACGCTGTTAACATTGTCTTTCCTGTAAGTTACAAAGTCTGTGTTTTGTTGTGGCCCGTTCATGTCTGTATTTGTTTAGTCTATAGGCGCTTGGCTGTCAGACTGGTTTCAGTTAAATTTTTCTTGTTCATTGTGTAAACACGATTATGGGCTTAAAGCTATTAAGATTAGGGAAACCTCAAAAGGCCGCAAGGCGGTTTTTGGAATACAAAACCCTCTTAAAAACAGCAAATAACCCGTATCAAGAAGCCACTAATTGCGTTAACTAACAAAAAAGTTTTGTACTGTATTTTAAAATCTTTTGCTGAGAAAAACAGCTTTAGTTGAGGGTTGTTTAAGAAAACGCAAACCACACACGAATTTGTGGTTTTCTTTGAAGTATCGTGCCTTGTGTCGTTGTTCATGCGTCACAATCGTTTGTTTTGGCGTGAATCACGTTTGCTTGCGGACGACTTGACCTTTCTATATTTATTAAAACTCAATAAACGTGAAAAAATTAAAAAAAGTCTTCTTTTGCGTTTAAATCAGCTGGAGCACAGTTTAATATATTTGGGACAAGATTTATAAATCGTAAAAAGAAATAGGATTTAACGCATATCACTGAGGATAGTAATGCTTAAACTATAGCGATACACCGAACGTTTGGACTGAATCAGCGATTTTAATGCAAATTTTGTTTCAAAGTTGCATTTTTGTCAAAATCCTGGCACACGACCTCGAGTGACGTCACAAAATGATTCGGTTGATTTGGGCGAACTAATTCAACAAAACTTCCAAATAATTTCAATGCGAAAGGCAAATCAGTAACATTTTAGTTTTTTGTTCAACCTTCAGTTGACCTTTTTGTTTATACATTTGGTAAGGCGAATAATTGTTGGCGAACTTTGCAAAAGGCGGTATTTCAAACCACGTTTACATAAATGTATAATGGAGCGAAAGGCATAACAATGTATTTTGAACTTTGCTTTGTATATTTTAAATTAAGCCTGAAGAAAAATACGTTTTTGTTTGATAAAGGTCTGGTGCCAAGGGAGAAATAACAGGGACTCGCCCAAATTTCGAATAACGTTTCTTTACACTTAGCTGACGTTTAAGATAATAACAATGTAATAGATAACTTATAACGTCAAATTTCCTACTACAGCTCTTAAAACATGGTCAGAATTTGGTGATAAAATCCTAAATGGAGAATGACTAAATCCTATAATGATATGAATGATTTTTTAAATTTGTCTCGAAGATGTCTGTCTGGATGTTCTGGCGATCTACTTGTCTTATACAGTGTCTCATTTATATTGTTTCCTGCTTTTAGTCAAAGCGATGTATAATAAACTCCCATCAGTCTAAGGAGAAAATATTTCACGATTCTATTTTTAATACTCGATCACAATGCAAAATGTAAAACAGGTGGTCCGTTTTTATGCGTGGCCCAGAGGTCGCCTATTATGTTTGGCAATAAACTAAAAATGATTGCATATAATTTGTAGAACATTCACAACCAATAAATTTCATTAAAATGTTTAAAATATTTTACATCACTTATCAAAATTCTGTTTTGAAGAAATATATTAAGTGTGAATGCTTCTCCTGTATATTTTACCCCTAAAAATGGTTTGAGATATTCTCTCAATTGGTTGCGTGTTCTGTGGCCGGAAACAAGTTGAAAACGTTTGGAATACGATTTATTGGTCGGTTTCCAAGCGCCGAATAAACATGTCAGCAAAATGACTAGAACCGAATTGTCTGTCCTCATTCCCAGTTGAAGTTTACCCACTAAATTAACCACTACAGGGAGAAACGAACTGAAAGGAGCACGTTATGAAAACATTTGTTTCCGTTGCTATCAAGCGAATTTCCCGCTACTATCAAAAAAATAGGAGAAATCACAATCAGTCCGTTTCAGAGAAACTTAATAATGTGCAAATGTGAGTCAAATTATACAAATGTCAACACGTTTATCTGTGGAAAAAATGCATTTTCGTACATTGTTTAACAACATACTAGTACTCTGAATGAACTACCAGTCTACCATTATTGCGTCTTATTCAAATAGAATCAAACACTTTACCCGTGAGAAGTCGTAATTTGGATAACAAGAGGGGACTGCTTATTTCGTTCATGTTACGACGATTCGAGACCAAGGCGGTAACTCATTATTTTTTAAGACTATGTTTAGTCTGCCCGAAAGACGGAAACCACATAGCTCGAATAATAAAGTAGTAAGTAACGGGGTAATATAATGTAAAAATTACGGCAGACTGATGACTGTACTCCGAATCTTGAATGGTAAAAGCACAATAAAACTAGGTCAAGTATGTGTCAATGAGAACATTTTATAGCTTGTTCGGTGAACGTAAATTCCAGTGACTAAACCTAATAACATTGATATCACGCAAGCATCTCCGTTTTGCTTTACGAAACCGTCACAACTTGTTTGTAAAGTTAAAAACGTTTTAGGTATTTTGACCGTGGACATTGCAAAATTCCGTTGCAAATTTCGCATCTTCAAATAGCACAGTAGAAATAAACAAAGTTAACATCTAAAAAAGTTGAAGGGTCAGCCAACGTTAAAAGACTTCACCAGAGCAGAACTGAAACATGGTCTCGCCTCTTTTCGACCATCACATGCAAACAGTATAAACACTTTATTCAAATGAACGTGACTGCTGTTAGTGCTGAAACGCCCAGAATTTCAAACAAAATAGCAGAGTTTCATTTTAGAAAAAGCGAAATCGTAGCACTTGTTTTTGTGCACGTATGTCAGCCACGTTAACAAAAACGTGTGCTATTTCAATGCTTCATTGTCACGATTTAGCAGTTACACGTGAACATAAAGATTTTGAAGGGGGTTTTCAATTTAAATTTGCGTCGATACGGACGCCGTGCGTGTTTAGAATTTGGGGAAAATCTTTAAAAAAAAAACTATTAATGGGTCGATTGGGGTTTTTCAAAACGTGCAGCAAAACTGTGCAGCAAACAAGTGCGAAGAAACCAAGCGATTTATCTCTTGTCGTGACGCACGGTTAAGGTGACATCGTAAACCACTCAACCGTTTACCACGTCACACCACTCTTGTCGTGCGAGTGCGCCACAATGCTACATGACGTACCAATACCCTGGTAGTTGGGCAGGAACTTGACCAAATGGTCTGGCGCGCATGACCCACATACAGACATAAAAAAAACCTTGATCGGGATTGGTCCCCGGGAGTGTCCTGGGTTCGAACCCCGCGAAAAAATACCCTTGTGGTTTCTTTCTCTTTACTGTGCTTTTGGCAATTTAGTATTTTTAGTTTTGTTGGGACCGCGTGTAGCTCGTTAAGTTGCTGGTTTGAATAATTTTAAGAAATCGAAAGTAACTGAATATATTTTTCTTGTCATTAATAGATCATAAAGCTAAATGTAAACACTATCATAAAACACAATATATCTTGTGTTAATGTTAACTTGTAAAAATGTGTGTTTGTAAACTTGCATCGTTTTTATTTTAAAAGGGATAAAAAAATTGATGAATTTTTGAATAACTAACAATTGAAAAAAATGAGTAATTATTTGTTTGATAACAGTCCTATTGTTTGCGCGATTTATTTGGGCAAAAACTTAGTAAAACTGGCGAACATCGAAAACTTGCAATAACGCTGGCATCTGTAGGGGATATTAAATTGCAAAGGTAATTTGCAATTACAATAAACTTTTTTATTTCTACTGCTTCTCATAATAACCATGATGGCTGGAAAATACACAAAATAAATTATAATTTGGAAAGCACGTCACCACCCTTTTTAGTGTACCAACAGGATAAGGATAATTTAGATCAAGGCTGAAAAAATGTAACTGTATGCTGTGGCGTTTACTATTTATATTTTGACATTAAAAATCGTTTTTTTGTAATGTTTTTTTTTCACACCGTGATGGCGAAAAAAACTTGGTGTATTCTGAAAGCGTCTAGCTACTGCGCTGTACTATATGTTTTGTGCTTTTCTTCTTAACTTTTCCGCAACAAGTAATCGTATCTTTATTTTCGGCTTTTTAACAGTTTACCGAAAAGCAGTGTTTTTTACCAGTTCTTTTGTGTTTCCATAAAATAGAAATGTGAAGAATGATCCAGTTTAAGCATAGAAGACCGTTGCGCTATCTAACCGATGTTCATAGTGTTTGAAAGTTAAACGTGAAAAAAACATTAGTAGAATTTACTGCTACAGTTCATTCAAACGACGTTATTTCGCTGTATCATCAGCAATTATATTCAAATTTCAAAAAATGTTTGAACTGCGGTTGGTGCAAACTTATACTTTATATTTATAATTGCGCATTTCAATGTATCTCAAAATTAACATATTTTCTCGAAAAACCTGATGGATGAAAAAGTATCCAGCTCTAAGAAGTGAAGTAGATTTAGACTTAAGTGATTGTCTTACCAAGCAACTTTAACGATGTCTGCTTTATGTATGTATTTGGTGTTATTTCCAGATCCTCTCCGTTTTTTTCTGCTTTTCGAACAGACAAAATTGTACATGTAATATATGCGTGGCGGTATATAAGACTTTGCTTTTATTTAAAGCTATTTTAAGTCAGTCTGGCAAGTACAAGTCTCCTGTCTAGTGGAACCGGTAAAAGTGTATAATAATACCTCAAAGCTATTTTAGTTCAAACAAATCTTGATAAATAGATATGTCATAATGGAGAATGGTGTCAAGGGCAAAATTTTCCTCCTACGATTGCACGCGTGAACCTTGACCGGCTTTGAAAATTCTATAAATAAGTTGGACTTAAGCCATTCAGCGCATGGGCGGCGAAAAACGTGTGGGCAGAGATTCCTTTGATGGCCAAAGAAACGATCGGGATTGTGTAGAAACCAAATATTTTTCAGGTTCACTAGTTGGTATTGCGTGCAACTACTTTTCACGACTTTTGGTTCCAAAAAAGAGACAAAACTTTTAAAACATGCTAATGTAATGTGAGGCCGGATGGTAATATTTCCTAGAATTGTTGCATCTCAAAGTGTATGACAAATTACTTGTCTATGTAGCGCTTGAGTTCATTACACTACAGTAGGGGTCAGCAACCCCAGGGTTGTTACGTGGGGTGATTATTCATGACACGCCACCGATTTGCGTGCTTTTATTGAAGTACTAATTTAACTTGTTACACTGCTTGTTTTCAGTTTTTTTTTATCATGCCATTGTCTTAAAATCCAGCCTACAAGCACAAAACACTCTGTTTATGCTTCCTAAGATCACCTGGCACTAACCACTTTTACCCCCAAAAAGTTTGGCACGCGAAGCCATTACCGCATGAAAAAAATTATCAAATCGACACGGGCCCTTAAGAGGTTGCGCACCCAAACTATAGTGTTCAACTGTTTGCCATTATGTTATCCCCAGAGCTATGGTGATCAACTGTTTGCCGATATATATTATTGCTTATATTATCTTTTTAGTCACCTTTGATATTAACATTTACCCCACATTTTTTATGAATTAATTATGAATATGAACAAGTCATCCGACGTTTCGACGTCCCATAAAGGGCTTCATCAGGGTAATGTCAGCTACCCAACACTGTTCTTCTTGTAACAAAGGCACATAAGTTATCATTTTTTATGAAAGTTGCACAAATAGCCGTCGTTTGCCGCAATGCTCTTTTTGCTAAGAAAATTGAAAAGCTGTGGGGGAGCAAAACCACTGCTAGGCTAAGTTTAGAAATAACGTTGTTTAAAGATACGTTCGTGCGAAACGAGCTCATCAGCTGCATTTATCACATTGTTTTCGGATCATAACCCCCGCAACATTGGTATGCAACTTTGAACTTCAGGTTATAAGCATTAAAAACGCCTACGTTTTGAACCGACAGAGAGCGCTAGAAATATCATAAATCACACTTCAGTATTTTTAGGATAAAATCAGTATAGACCAGAAAGATACGATACGGTAGGTGCATAAAGGGTTACTTTCAAGTAAGAGGTAGTGGGCGGAAGGAAAGATAGGTTTAAAGAACAACGAACTTAAAAGATCACTCGTTCGATAAACCCACTTAGTTTTTGAAAAAAAAATTTTTAACCGGATTATAAAACTATGAAAAGAAACAACAATGCGGTCAAATTCCAATTTCGGGACATTTGGTCCAACCCACTCCAGCAATTCCACACGCTTGACTTAACTTTTCATCAAAACACATCGGTGACTTGCTGCCGAAATTATGTTTTACACCTGCCAAACAATACTACGGGCGATTAAGCCTGCTATAAACAATACAGAACTACTTTGTCAGCTACATTACGTAAGATTTATATCATCTTGAAACCAATTTAGCGACATACTCTTGTTATGTTTCGGTTTTTCTGCCTACGCATTGCGGAAGCAGCATAATAATGTCGAACAAAAATTAAAATTAGAAGATTAATGGCATTTTTTTCTTTGCTTAAAAAAGGGAGTCTTAAGCATACTTGTAAGCGGGTCCGAACCCTATCGAAACCTACAAAAGTACTGCTGTACAGAATTTAGGGCTGTTGGGCATTAGGTTAAGTCCAGCAACTATCTACTTCACTGAGTGATGACACTTAAATATTTATCGGCACAGAATGTTAAAAAAACAAACCCGACCTGAATTAAAACTCTGGTCTAATTGTGGAATTTGACAACATAGTAAAGTGATCACAACCTGATTAAATTGTCCACGAGCGCCACCAAACGAATGCAAAACAGACCCATTAACGGACACTCAGTAACGCTACAAGGTCTTGCAGCATAAAAACCATGTGTCTTCTGTAAACATCTTCAGTTGTTAAACGCTAAGAAGTTACCTAATATAATTCAAGTGCAAACATATATCATAGACATAAGAATAAAATGCGAGCTTTGGGAAAAGAAATGCAACAATTTTTCTTGGTGATTGTGGATCTGTTTCTCTGTAGTTTATGCCCAGCTGTGGCTTCAAACAGTTAGGTGAGGCATGGCTTTTCAGTCTGCTGCTACTTATAAACTAGACTGCAGTAATGGGAATACACTGCAGTTAATAACTTGTCACCTGAAGCTTGCTTAGTAGTTGTAAATGACACGATTTTCGCAACGTATAAGGTGTTGACGGAGAAGTTCTCTCTTTGAGTTTAACAATAGAAAGTTAAACCTAATTTTTGAACAGTGTCAATGAGCCGCCGTCTTTCGTGTTCTTTTGAAAAGTGGTATACCAAGCGTTGCCCGAAACTGCTGAAATTGTACTGCTGCAGTTAGTCAGAAAATTCGATGGTGACAACGTTATTTAACATGTGTAAATGAGTACTGTATAGCAGCAAAGTTTACAAGTTAGAGGTGGATACATATTATGCAAATTGCAGTTTTGCTTTTTGTAAAAATGGCAAGTTTTTACTGCTAACACTATAACGTCTGCGGCATTGATACATTGCCACGAGTGCCAATTCTAGTTGGTTCCATGAAGGCGCAGTTAATGCAACATGACATCTCTTTTCTTGCTTTTTACGCGGGTTTTAAACAGCAGAAAAGCGTATGTGTTGATACTAAAACCAAGGCAGTTAAAAACATTCAAGCAAAATTAATAGCAGTCAAATATACCTTGCCCAGTTATTAAAAAAAATCATACGCTTTGTAAACTTTGGTTAGTGTAGAGACCAGACTTTCTTAGCAAAAAACAACAACCTAAAGAGTGGTATGCGATACTGTTAAATTGTGGTCGGTACCATTTACAGGTAGTAGTTTAAGAAGATGCAATTGGAGACACTAATTCAGCTCAATCTGACAGCAGCAAAAGCAATTTTCATATCGCAGACAAATGCATAAAGAAAAGTCCAAGATTTAAAATAACGTGCTTCTAGATTTAGGGGTGAATAAATCTCCTCGAGAGCTAAAGGTGACCTGGTCATTCGTCACAGTTGAGCAAAAAAACGGGTCACAAAATAAGTCGAAGAAAACATGAGACAAGAAAAAGGCGTTACCAGAAGTTTTTAACGTATATGACTGTTTTGTTCGGGATGTTTGTTTTAATTTCAATATTGAGTACGTAGGTAACTAGATGTAGGGTAATTTTTCATCAGGCTATTGTGTATTATAGTAGTGACAGTTAAACAATTGGTAAATTAAAAAACAGTTGCCTAAGATAAAAATATAGCAAAGACTAAAAAAGTTTTCGTGTGACGTGTGAACCTTTTCTGGTAAATTAGTAAAAAGTTCAAAAAGCGTTGGTAAGAAGACTAAGTAAAAATATGGAATGAATGCAAAAACGAAATTGTAAAGTTGGGCAGAGTGGGCAGGTCGGATCACTATTTATGGCTGTTGTTCAATGAAAGACAAAAATCACCCGATCTACGAACTTAATTGTTACAGATTGTGTCGAACTCTCACTAACGTCGGTGCAAATTCTTTCTGCGGTTAATTCGTCTACACATATTGTGCATGTCCGAGCTTGTAGAACCAGTTCTGTAGCAATCATTCGGCAGGATTATGAGTCGTTGTTAAGAAAAACGTAAGCTCATTAGAAAAAACTATAATGAAGTAGTAATATTATGTGATAACGGAGATACCAAAAACTGGAAACTGATACAAAAGACTGCCTTAAACTTGACGTAAATAAACCCGCATGGTGAACTTAAAATTCGATCTAGTTGTGAGGTATGAGAATAGTTTTTGTTTCGTTTTGTGATTTAGTGTATTAAATAAGTGATGACGTTGCTTACAAGAATTCGGCAAATTTAGATCCGGCATTCGCGGCCTGACCTTTCGAGTCAAGTGCCTTTGCGGCCATCGTAGATTCTCAACGGTTTTGGGACCAACTGAAAACATTATGTTGCCTTTTGCGTTTTTGGCGATTTCTGTATCGCTATAGTGATGGCCGTCTTCTAAGCATGTAAGGAATCGTATTTTGGCAAAGCTTCTTTTTGTGCAAAATAATCTCAGTGAGTGGCCAAGTTATTGTTGAAATATAGACTTATTCAAGAAGTTGCATGTTTAAACTGTATTGGTTTTTAAGGTGGTTGAAAGTTAGATAACAGTGTGTTTGAAGATATTCAATTGTTTAATAGGTGAGAGATATTTATTTTCATTCGAATTATTTTGAATTTGCAAGTGTCATTATAATCACGTAAACATTTAATTAGAGGTGACAGGTAGGCTAAAAGTGAAACGCAGATGATGGTGACAATGTTTTTAATTTTTTATACTTTATTTGTTTCTAAAGCATTCATAGTTTATTTTTTGTTGCCTATAGCTTTGTTATTACTTTAGTGTGTGTGAAACCACAGTTGTTTATTGGGTAAACATTTTTCCTTAAAAATAAATATAGGGCTCTTACATTGCATCGTGTGTTAGTATATAAATTGCATATCTGTTGACTGCTATTTAAATGTGATATTATTTGCCCTTCAATGTTAAATGCTACGATTTTTCATTTTCCTAACATGGATTGTCCTAACAGTTTAAACGTAATACTCTTGGTGGTCATAAGTTGTTTTTGTTATAAAAAAAACCCTTCCTTTTCATTTAGGACAAGAAAAACAATGAAGAGTTACAAAAAAGGAACATTTTTTGCTTTTAAAAGAAACCTGCTAAATGACCTAAAAAGTCCTTTATTTTGCAAAAACTTTGTTAAAATAAATCACGTGTGTTTTTGTGTTTTAACAATAAGAAGAAACCTTGTCATGGAACCTAATAAGGGAAAATCCATTGACGTAACAAATGGTGTAGTTTTAACACAAGATGACCACGTAAACAGATGACCACCACCCCACTTAAGAGCAGAGTTCATGCAAGGGAAAATGTCCACTCAGCCATGTTAAGCCAAACACAGACTGTGCTCTCAATAAAGGGCCTTTTTCGTTATGTTTCTTGCTGACAAGTTAAGCGTAACGCGCGTGGCGAAATGAGGAAGCCACAATCATACCGTGCAACAAATTGTTACGCCCTTTGCCAATACTACAAAGCAGTACGTTACATAACAAAGCACAAAACTATGTAAAGGCATTATTATATGCATCAAATGCTATACCGTAGATGTTGATGTTAGCATTAAAACCATGTTTATTCCAATGTAAACTTCTTAAATTAAAACAAACCTAAATTTCCACTGAGTTCAAATCCAAGAGGCTCCCGAGGACAAATCCCAATAAGTATTTTGTATGACTAGAACCAGCCCTCAGTTGATGGAGCGCCAGCCCGGTAAAGGCTCCTGTCGTGGGTTCGAATCCCATCCCATCCCAGACTAGATTTTCAGGCTATGCCTTGTCATATGGGAATGCTTGGGAGACTTTCAAGGGCCGCATCTGGGTTCGTGAACGATGCAGCGTTTCCCTGCTGAACTCGACGAAGCCACAACCCCAGCCTCGCCATAAAACCATGCATGGCATCGATATTATTTATACGGTTGATGTTTTTGCTATGCCAAAAAACATGCCAATAACATTTAAAACCCCTTTGAAGTAAATCAAACCGAGAGATCCTGTTTCCCCTGACATTCGAGAAATATCTTTGAGGTTACAATTGCACTAATTTTAAAGCAAGTTTTAACGCTATCCTGTTTTTAATGAATTCAAAGGCAAACAATTAAACACTTGAATGTCTGGTAATTGGCCTCATATCCATGACCTATCGAGATTTTAATTTCGTTTGTAGCTGGAAAATTCAATAGTTTAATTTTTTCCACCAAACAATTTAGGTCCAAAAGGCTTAAAAAATAAAGAATAAAACTCATTCATCTCCATCTTGGTAGAACATTGAGACCTGAAACTATTTTTATCTAAGCACAAAAATGTCACGGCAAGTCTAACTACAAACGCACAGAACCGAATCGTAAATATTTGCAATGGCGTCTCACGTTACTATGCCAGTGTTCGTCGTGAAATGATGAGTGCGTTAGTCTAGAGTTGCAAGGCTTGTAATGGAGGCCTGAACACAATAATACAAGCATCCTGCCCGACCTGAACCCGGAGTTTTACGAAACTAACCCAGAGTTGAACCCAAACGTTAGGGAAATTAGTGCCCAGTGCAAAGTCAGGCCGGAATCGAGCTCGGTTTATGAACCCGACCCGACATAACACTCTGCATTGGTGTTCATTGAAGCGTAGATTAACACCGGAAAGCGTATCACAAAGAATCGGTGCGATTTTTAGAAAATTTAGAACAGTAGTTATAACTTTTACGATACTCTATACTGTTTCTAATTCACCCCTTAGATTATTTTAAGATAAGTTTCATTAAAATCCTGACCATTCATGCCTAGAAAATATTTTCTTTCTTTTACCTCCCGGCGTATTAAAACCGAGAACCGTCGTTTGAAAGAAGTATTGAGACTGCAAAGTCAGCATTCAATAAAACATATGTAATTTAACATTATAACCAACCTCTTATTTACGCCTTTCATATTTCAGGATGAAGTAAGAAATTTGCTATTCCAAATTTTCTCAGTAAAAAACCTTTATGGCACCAAACGAAAAAGAAACTGAAAGGGAAAAAAGAGCAGAGCTCCCGAAAGAGGGAAGATACAAGATAGGATGCTGGGCTCCCTCTTGTCTCCAAGTCTGCAATAATGCAACTGGATTTCTCGTGGCCGCCTGTTTCTTCTATCTGTTCCAATGTAATTAATTATTTGACGCAAACTTCTCGTGTATCTAATTAACGTGCTTGCGAGCCATATGTTTTTGTTGCTTTAAAGTTAGAGTTTCAAAGCGGTGAAAACGTAAGAATACTACATGTAAAAGATTACACCAAAGCTCATCGTCTGCCGCTCTTTTTGAGTAATTTTAGACATTTTATAAGAGAAGACGGATCCGTCGGTCACCTGCTATATAGACTAATTGCTGTGGTCTGTTATGAAATTTTCATTTACTGTATAAGAGGGTGCAAAATACCAATCCTAAAGTAACCTTTTTCTTGCTGAAAAATGAAGGTTATTAGTCGGGTCACCACAAAACTGTGCCTCCAAGGTTGTAGCAAGTGGAAGCTTACCCACAAATTCTTATTTATCTTTTCCAGCATTTTTGACCGGAGGAGTTGTAAACTTGAATGTAAGTTCGCTTGAGAGGAGATTTGGTCTCAGCAGCACGCAGTCAGCACTGATCGTCGTTGGTTACGATATTAGCTTTTGTGTTCTCGCCATCTTCATATCATACTTTGGAGCTGGTGTAAGCAGGCCGAAAATTGTGGCTATTGGTTCTGCGGTGTTTGCCCTTGGCTCCTTCATCTACGCTTTGCCACATATTGCAACTCCATTGTACGAATTCGGAACCAGAAGACTTCAAGGTAAGGCCGCATTTTTTGTTTTTGTTTTATGCACTATTTTTAGAAAATCATGTAAGATCTTCACCTTGGTATCATGTATGCTCTGATGTAAACTTCCCGGTCATAAATAATCTACATGTATATGTCTATAATTTTAACGAGAAAATAGTATAAACGAGAATTTTCCGACTGAGTTGGAATAAACATTTGTTTGTTTGTATTCTTTGGGATAGTGCTTTTTGAAATGACTTAGATATGTGACTGCGAAAGAAAAGCACACTGCGTAGTGGCAGGTTCTGATGGTCAAGTTCAAATCCTGCAATAAAATAACTACTTCTTGACGTTTAAATATTACTTGGATCAGTTCACAGCAGTTACAAAACTTTAACTGTTAAACCACTTTTTACGGCAGTTTTCTTTTGACCGTACTTTCAATGATTTAAGAGGGAGGATGATTCCTGTCCTACAGTAACACGAGCGACTCATACAATTCTGTCTATTATTATTATTATTTAATATGGTGTAAATGTTTTCTACGGGATCAATCTAGAAATGCATGCAAGTGCAAATTATATTATGAGTGTTATGCCGAAAGTCCCGGATCATTTCGACAAAAAGTGTAAAAAAATGGAACGTGTTAAACGTGTTATTCCACGTGAGCGGAACTTCACGGAGAATTGACTTTGTATGAGACCAGCAGGTGTCCGGTTCATTTTAGGAGTGGGCACGTCTCATGGTCACGATTTGTAATGAAACCTTTTGACAGACGAGATTAAGTTTATCCATAAAAGGGACTTAGTTTATCTATCAGCAAAATCGGTTTGCACACTTGGCCACACAACCATAACGCTATAGGACACTTCAGGTGATTTAAAATGGCTCCATTCTTTCACACACAAAATACTGTAAAAAGTAATCGGTCAAAAATAGTTTTAAGTTTTATGAACCAAAAACGTAGGTAAAGCAAAACTTATTTTTCTGATTTAGTTGTATGTGCGGCTCCTAAAAGCAATTAAAAATTCACAGAAAAAATACCTTTAAAAAGGTATTCAGACATAAACAATGTTAAACTCCAGGAACCACATCAATTTATGTAAAGCACAACAACTTATTGGTCTTCTTTAGTTGTATGTGCGGCTCCAAATAGCAACGCAACCAATACAGGCTGCACACAATCTGAAGATCTCAGTTGGTATATGGGAGTTTTGCTGCTCGGTACTTTACTTATGGGATGCGGAATGACCCCAATGTTTACAGCTGGGATTGCGTTCATCGAGGATAGCGTGTCAAAACACAAAGCTCCCTTGTACCTCGGTAAGTTCATTTTTAAGACCAATTGTACTTTATACCTCTTTTGTTGAAAACCCAAACCCAAACTTGACCTCTAAGCGTGATAAAGTAAAAAAGGTAGTCCCCCGTTATAAACTTTAGAGAACCTTGGTTATAACTCGAAACAAGCCAAATTTCCAAAACCAGGGTAAATGCCTTCATGGGCATTTTTATCGAATGACCAACAGATTGTTTTGACATTGAAGTCTTGACCAGTAAAGGCGATGAAAGAAAAAATAATTCCTCTTTTTGAGACAAAATTTAAAGAATTTACTTTACGTTAAGAGCATGTAATTTTGTACATAATTTGTTTGTTGAAACAACGTAGATTTCAAGTTGCCTAAGCTGCTTTGGATATATTTTGCAGGGATAGTAAACGCGTCCTCCATTGTTGGTCCAATCGTCGGATTTTTGGTGGGAGGAGAATTTCTGTTGAAACTTTTTGTCGACTTTGACAAAGTTGGCTCGTAAGTGACGATGATTCGCATAAAAGTTTCCATTATGTTATTGTTTTACGAAACCATGTCCTATTCGATCAAACGGAATATTCGATTATCCTGAATATTTGATTAAACGGAATACTCGATTAAACGGAATATTCGATTAAACAAAAAATGGCCGTATTGGTGGATAATGACCCAAATGTTAAAACCACTGATTGAAATTGTCATTCAGCCACCAACTTTTACCTACATTGCTTCATTTCAAAGGTTTTCTGTGAATTATAACTTATCTTTCAGACAAGGCCTTACATTTCTTGATCCTCGTTGGGTAGGTGCGTGGTGGTTGGGTCCTCTTATGGCCATGGGTGCTTGCTTTCTAGTCTCCATACCTTTGTTTGGTTTCCCTAAACAACTTCCAGGTGAGAAAGACGGATTTGTATTAGTCTTAAACGTGACATTTATTTCTAAATCTTTTTATCTTAAAGATGACTTTATTGTACGACCTGATTCGGACTTATAAAGTCATTTTCACACATAATATCCTGTCACAAACGTTTTCTGTTCTTTGCACAATGTAACAATGTTAACAAAATAAAGTTTTTGCAAAATGTAAACTTTATTTTAATGTTCACTTTTTATTTCTGTACCTCAAACAAGTAATTTGTTCAAATTTTGCAGCACTTATTACCTCCACTGCTTTTTATTTCTCCAGGTACCAACGCAGTTCGGGCGAAGCGTCAAACCGAAACTCATCAAGACAATGGAGCTGTGATGGCAAATATAACTGGCTTTGGAACATCAGTTGCAGACCTTCCGAAAGCTCTATTGATAATCGTAAAAAACCCTGTATTTATGCTTACCATAACAGGTGGAATTTTCCAGGCTATTGTGATCAATGGCAACTCAGCATTTATGACAAAGTTTATTGAAAACGAATTTCACTTGTCAGTTGGAAGAGCGGGACAGTTGGCTGGTAAGCATAAGAAAGTGTATACATAGTCGCTTTACGTTTTGTGAATTTTGTGTTTGACGCCTAATAGCCTACTGCATAACTTTTGTGTAGTTTATGCCCAAACTAAGTTATTTGCTTGGTCATGCTTTGTCTGACAACAAAAAGTAGCTAAGCGTGTTTTAATTTCCTGTCTTTTAAACAAGAGGACAGGATTTTTCAACATGGGTCAACGCCCACCTGGGGGCGTTTCCATGGCGCTGAAAGAAGTTTAAACTAGCGATGTACGACAAACCGAATATACCGTACATGTCTATTTTAAACACCCGCGGTACCATGAAAAGGCAAAGATTATCATAATTTTCACCAACAAAGTATCTATGAACAACAATATAAATAGTTTGGTCATAAAATTTTTTAACGAAATACAATGTATTTTTGGAGGCATTTGAAATCACATAGTTCAAAAGACTGCCCTCAGTACAGGAAAAGTGATTAAGCAACACTGCAAGAAATTTCAAAGTGAAAACACCCAATCAGTCGCTGCGCTGTATTTCTTTTGTCTACAAAATTAAAGCATTTTGCTTTCATAAGTATCATTAGTTTCTGCATAAATACATAAATATCTAGTAGCGGAATGTAAATATCTAGTAGCGGAAAGCGCAAAAATAGCGTATAAATACATAAATATCTAGTAGCGGAAAGCGCAAAAATAGCGTATAAATACATAAATATCTAGTAGCGGAAAAACATAAATATCTAGTAGCGGAATGAATTTATAACCCTGTCGTGGAAGTCCTTTGCAATTAGATTTCATTAATAAGGAAAGGTTTACTAAGCAACACTGATAAGGAAATTTACTAATTATAAATTTTTTTCTATAATCTAGGCGCAGTACTGGTGCCCGGTGGAGCGCTGGGACATATTGTTGCTGGAATTGTCATCAACAGAATGCAATGGAAGATTCCTGCTATGCTGAAGTTTGGCGCCATTTCGTTGATGATTGTGGTCGCACTCTCCCCTATCGGTTTTACTCACTGCAACAACGCTAGAGTTCCAGGAGTGGCCGTTCCCTATCAGTATGTTGAACACATTGAAATACGTTTCTTCTGTCCCATAGCTAATACAATAGATAAAGACCAAAGTCTGAGACAGTGTTTCCCAACCGGAGAAGAATTTACATTTATTTTGACATGTGGTTTGTAAGGAAACATTTAAGCTCCGGAAATATAACCTGCGAAGTTGATTAAACATCCAATTTTAAATGTTCTGACTATGGTTTAGCATCTACTCTGTAGTATACTAGGGAGGAATGAAAATGTTTTGAATTGGAAAGAATTAGTCGAAATAGGTTAGGAACCGCTGGCTAAAGAGAATTGAAGATTGGTTTAGCAGAATTTGGACAATTTAAGCATAAACGTTGCTATTGCAACATACCGCTTAGGCCTTAGGTGAAGGTGACTTCAATCCGGTTAAGAAGGGACATTTAGTGGGCTACATCAGAAGAAAAAGTGTTTTTATTTGTTAGGGTTTACCTACTAGATTTAAACAATATAAAACAAGTCGTATATTATTAATAGGAACATAAGAGTTAGTTTTGGCATTTAACTGATAGCATACAAGCAACCCAATTACAAAAAACAAACTTCTTGTTTGTTACTAGGCTTAATAAACTTGATAGGGAAATTCAGACAAGTATAACAATATTCTATGACAACAAATACACAAGTCAATATGTTTGAAGAGCATTCTAACATTTTAACAATGCTTTTGTGTTTTGTTTGAAGGTTTGACAGATTGCGAGCCGGAAACATAACATCGCGGTGCAACTCGCAGTGCAGATGCCAGGAAGAGTTTTTCATCCCAGTGTGTGGAGCAGATGGCAATACATACTTTTCACCGTGCCACGCTGGATGTTTTGTACCTATATTTGAGGAGAACGTTACATTACCAGTGGTAAATAGCATCAGTGAAGTTATACATGGTTTGAAACCAAATTTGACAAACGAATATTAATAATCTAATACTAACAGTAAATTTGGATGGTAAGTTTACATTAAATTAGTTTTGAAAATCTAAAAGCATTAAACACATATATGTGAACAAGTTGACTGGCATGATGAGGCCTTTAATTAAGCTGTGTAATACAAGTCATTTAACAAATAGCTTTTGCAATAATCTATGTGAAAAATCCGCTCGGTATGAAACCTTCCACATGACGAAAGTTTTTGTCTCGTGAGTTGAAGAAATTTAAAGAGAAAGATTTAGTGTTAACGTATATAAACAGTTCGCAATGATAGGATAAGGAAATTACAATTTTCAAACAAACTTTCTGTCAGCGCTTAATTGCCCTTCTAAACGCTCATGACCGCGACTTAGCAGATATGGTAAAGGGTCATGGGGTTTAATTTTACGTTGCACACATCATCGACATTTACAACTACACATTTAATTTTCAATTGGCGGAACCACGAATGACTAGGTGTGCCATCAACCAATCTGCTACGAAGCTTAATGTTGTCGCATGAAATACTTTTAGTTTTTTGGGTTGTGATGTTAGTAAATTAATCTTGTCCCATCTATCCCAGCATTTTTAATATAGTTTTTATGCTCGAAAAAATGCCGTACTCAAGACGGGTTTCATAACCAATCTTGCAAGGAGATTTGTTTTTGAAATCTTGCGTACTTAAGCATTACAACAGCGTTGTGGCGATTTTTTTAAGAGTTACTCCGTATGTTCTTGTATCAATCCCAACATTTCTAACCCGACCGGAATTCCAACCGGAACAGCAACTCCCGGAAGATGCGACGAATCGTGTACAACGCTCGACGGATTCCTAGGCGTCATGTTCTTTGCCATCATGTTTTCATTTATTCCTTTAACACCGGTGCTTGTGACACAACTAAGGTACGTGATATTAAACTGAGTCTTCTGTTTGTGATTAATCAATATTAAGGTCAATTTGTTCACGTACTGGTTGGGCAAACTAATAATACCTTGTGGTTTATTGACCTTTGAGGTTTATAACTTTATTGACCACCAACAAACCGTTGTATAAATCAATAAATGTTGTGCGGGCTTTTTATCTAAAACAAACTATTCTATGCATTAAAGTTTAATACAACATCCGTTAACATGAATCTGATTTTGTGGAAGACATGAGGTGTCTTACTCGCAATAAAGTGATTTTACCCGGTAGTTAATAACAGTCAATAAAAACAGAATTACGTATAATTGAAGTCCAACCTACATAGTATATTATCCACAGCCCAATATATAAACTAGTCCTCAACGTAGTGTGCTAAATCAAGCTTTAAACAATAGGAGATGTTCTTGCAATTACACAACGAAATATTTTTTTAGGGCCGTTCCTGAATCTTTACGAACTTTTGCTCTTGGTGTTTCGTGGTTTTTCGTCCGTGCGGCTGGAACGATTCCTGGTCCTTTTATTTACGGAGCTGTTACGGACACAACTTGTTTACTGTGGCAAACTCGTCAGTGTGATGGATCACGAGGATCCTGCTGGATCTACGACAACCGCAAGATGGCAATAGGGTTCATCACTTTGTGTAAGTTTATTCGTGTCTTTTTGTACTTTAATTAATTACCAGATTTGATCAGACATGATAAGCCTCAGACAGTGCACACTGTTTCGACCTACAGGGTCTAATCCAGGGGTGGGCAAACTTTTCAGTGCAAGGGCCGCATTCAAAAGTTCCTAATCTTATCGGGCCGCATAGTATTTCACCAACAGCCACCAATTTTTTTTTAAATAACTAGTGTAAAGAATTAGGTTTATATCATGTATATACGATTCAAAGCCGTTTAAAATGCTCATATTAATAATTCCTAACTTGGTGCATAAGATTAGCTGAACGGAGCTAGCTGTTTATGACGTCATCATCGGTATTGTGACGATTGCGGTGCCTGTTTTTGTCGCATTGTTTGCACACAATAAGCGGATAAAAAGCTGGGCGTATGTGGTTCTTAGGCTGGTAATTTTTTTGTCTCACGAAATCTGTTTTTGGCATTTTAAAAACCGAAATAGTTGGCAAAATAGTTTTAGTTACGTCATGGCAGCCTGTACATGTATTTTGACATACATGGTCACGGCCGCACAAACTCGTCTCCGCGGCCGCATGTGGCCGTACGGCCGCAGGTTGTGCACCCGTGCATGATTTAGCCCAAAATATTAACATAGTATATTTTCAGCTATGTGGAAATACGTTTGTTGTCAATTTGTTTGCACAAACATTGGTTGAAACGTTACAATTATAATTGTTTCAAAATAAACAAGCATTTATTGCAACATAGGCTACACCACGTTTTTTTGTTAATAAATTCCTTGCGCCAACATTAAACAACAATGTACTGCAACGACCTAAACTTGATCCAAAGTGACCAAAGTTTTG
Organism: Phallusia mammillata; assembly: GCF_965637545.1. Taxonomy (NCBI): domain Eukaryota; kingdom Metazoa; phylum Chordata; class Ascidiacea; order Phlebobranchia; family Ascidiidae; genus Phallusia; species Phallusia mammillata. Next base: position 5,456,923 of record NC_137259.1, on the reverse strand, counting down.
GCGTCAACAGTACAAAGTAGGCTGTATTTGAAAACGTGAATAGCTTTAACTTTTATCGAACGAAGAAATTGTTTTAAGTGAATATGTGCATGATAACGTGGCAGAAACAACAGGCTAAAGCACGTAAACATCCCCGGTAGTTTTTAAAAACTACGCATGTGGTTATGACACTATTCAGCGTTGCTCGGTAGCTTTCTCTTTAAAATTTCCCAACATTTGGCGGGCCGCATGAACTCCTTTGCCGGGCCGTAGTTTGCCCACCCCTGGTCTAATCATTGCCGCTGGTGACGAAAGGTATTGGATTGATGCTTTTATATTGATACTGTGACACTGAGCCGAAATTACTTGGTTTTTAGACAGTTGTTTGGGCATTGTGAATGAGTTCTTCGGTCGTTAAAGCCCAGTTGTGGCATCGAACGGGTTGGTGAGGCTTGGCTTCTTAGTCCTACACTCCCAGCAAACCTGGAGTGCTGTAAGATGGTTACATTATCTCATCCAGCCGATCTCTTGTCACCAGCTGCATTGATGAGACCTTGTAGGTCAAAACAGTGTGCTCTGTGTGCGGCGCGTCTAAACCATATACAAACATTAAAAAAACCTGATCGGGATTCGTCCCTGGAAGTGTCCTGGGTTCGAACCCGGTGAAAAAAAACAGTGTGCTCTGTCTGCAGCATTGGCTTGATGTTTTGTATTGATTACACATGTTTTAATAAATACACACTCTCAGACGAAATATTAATAATTGTATTCAGTTAAACAGACTTACTTTGGTGACATCTGCGTTAGTTTCATAGTTTTGTATGCCAAATGTATTCATTCTCCAAATCTCTAAGGCATAAAATTTGTGCTATACTAACAGAACTATTGGTTACAGGACAATACAAGTATTAAAATAGAAAATATTTTATGTTATTTTGCTTTAAATCTTAGCCATGGTGGGAAACTTTTTGGCTGGAGTGTTTTACTTCGTCGCCTGCCTGGTGTACAAAGCACCTCCCGAACCGAAAAACGGAAACAATTATAAAGAAATGGAAAATGAGAAGCCAAAGGTTACAGTGGAATTGAGTGCGGATAACCCTGCCTATGAAAATGATAGGTTATAAATAATGTTCTAAAATTGAACAATAACTCAAACTAAAAGTCGTGTTTGATTTTTGTCAGTTAAAAAAAATCGAAATCTTTAAGTGGGAAAGTGGAACTGATTTTGTGTAAATTTTTAAAATTCGTTGTTTTTTAAAATCTTCTTGCTAGCAGTTATATTCTATATGTGTTGTAATTGGGGCATATTTTAAGTTTTCCCATTGCCAAAAAATTGTAGAGACTTTTTCGTGTTTAATCAGTTCCTTACTCATGCGCAAATTAATTTGTTACACTCTCTCTATGCATGTTGTACATTTTTTACTGATTTTCGTGCAGTTACTGTAGCAAATATATTGGAAGACTAACCACATCAAGCAAAAAAATGAAAAACTACCCACATAATTAATGAAATCAAAATAACACCCAAACTAAGCAACACGAGCTTCAGAATAAAGCATCTCTATCTGTTTTAGTAAACGCAAACAAATAGGTCATTACAAAAAAAATGCTTTAGACTTATATATAAGTCTACCTAAAGGTGAAATCAGTTGAAAGTAGAGGCTTTTTATCGAGGAGGAAAGACTCATTGGAATGGTAAATGCGGTTTTGGCTGAATGTTGTGCAACACGTATTCTTCTTAAAACTAACCACAGCAGGCCAACGTGGAGTTTTAGGCCTTTCTACGCTGCTGGCCTCAGGTTCTTGCTCGGTTTCGGGCTTGGGCTCGGTCAAAGTTTTTGAAAACAACATTTGCAGGAATGAACATGTGCACATGGTGTGTATTGAATTTTTGTGAACTGAACATTCCATAGGTCTTTACGTTGGCGTCTATGCCATTATTTTGAAATCTCTACTGGTTTGACTGAAACGCCATAATAGTGACGTACCGGTTTTAGATGATTAAACCGAATTTTGTCACAATTCCGATTAAACTCAATCAAATATTCCTTGTAAACGTCTGATGTAAAAAACGAAAGGTAATCAACTGAATTAAAACTTTGTTGACATTGGGAACATGATATTTCTTGAAAGCATGCGTGAGCAAGTGTTTGTTCCTTGCGTGTTTTATGACGTTATATATTTTCCGCTACATGTCGTTAAAGCGCAAAAACGTTAGTGTTGCCCTAAAACAGTGGTTCTTAACCTGGGGTTCGCTGACCCCCAAGGGGTCCGTGAGCTGGTTTTAGGGGGTCCACGGAGGGAAATATCTTAAGTATCATTAACCAACAGAAGAATATTTTTAAGTTTCTCAACCGTTTTTACAATCCTGCATACGAGTGCACGCTGTTTATTACACCTTAATTGGGCCAAGAACATATACTTTTTGTAATTGTTTTCGCTATTGTGACATCATAACACACATGGACAATAGACTTTATAGGACAAGTGATTTGTAAACTTATATATACAGTACCAGAAATTATCAATTCGATGCGTTGGCCACTACAATACAGAAACGTCATTGATTTTGAAGGACTGTGAAGGCGGATTTAAATGCTTCAAGCATGACAGGGTATAATGCAAGAAACGTGAAACATGAAAAGACTTGTGGTAAGTTGCGTTGGGGGTCCGCAGACTTACAAAATTCATAAAAGGGGTCCGTGACTACGAAAAGGTTAAGAACCACTGCCCTAAAAGGTTCGGGCCGAATCGAATATTAGGCCGAATCAGGCCAAAACTGAAATCCTCTTTTTACAGAATGTTTTTAACTAAAATGTGCGTGTTTGATGGAAGTAAACTCAGCTATGACACTTCGATACAACTGTTGCAATACGTAAGTGGAAAAATCATATAGCTTACACGCAACGTGGCTTATGAACACTAGGTACAGCAATTAGTAAAAATTTGACGTTTTGAATTAGTGGGGAAAACAGCATATTCGGACAAATGAAACTTCGGTGCGTTTCTACAGTAAAAATCACAATAAAAAACTAGGCAGTTGTTGGAATGATTCAAAGCCAATATTCAGCAACACAAACACATGATCGAATTCTTCATCGGGAGCATTCTGGGTTCGAACCTCATTAAAAGGGTAAGCCTGTACGAAAGCATTAGCCCCAAAGCCTTCAAGCAAACCAGAGATACGAGTATGCACATTTTTAAATGGTGCATATGTGATTCCTGTAGTTGGTTCGAAACTCACCGCAGGTTCTTCTACTTTTCCGTATGCCGGGATACTGATTTAATTACTACCCTTAATAGGCCTGGAGTACTTTGATCCAAAGAAAATCGTTCACACGGACAATACAAAAGATTAGAGAACTGGTTTCAAATATCAACAACTTCATTTTTTGCTTGGGAAAAAAAACAAGCAAAGGCCACAAGTTAGGTCATGACATAACTAATTCTTCAAAAGTTGTGCGTCATAGCAATACAATACACTAGGATCAGATTGCAAAAAGTTTGCAGGTAGTATTTCAATGACGCTTGTACGCAGTGTTATATCTTTTAAAGCAATTGGTCAGTTTTTGTTGCTGATACAAAACCCTGCGACCTTATACAAAACGGGTAAACAAAATTTAATATTCCACATGTGCAAACGGCAATCACCTCTGTTGTAACGTTTAGGAGACGGAAGTGTGTTCCTTGGTGTAAGAGGGTTTATGGTGTCCCAAACTACACAAAAACTAACTACAACAAAACGCTCAGGTCGGAGGACAAGAGTACAATGGGTATTGACGTCAAAAGCTCAAGGCTTTTGTAAGATTGTATTCTTAGTTGATTCTGATCCTATTATTCCAACTAGGTGATCTCCATCCATACTGTTGACAGCAACTTTCGTTAGAGTGCCGAGTGAAAAATATCCAAATTTATCGCATGTAAAATGCACATTTGGTAAGTTTATGGGGGTATCAGACCCGTTGATGCAAATTGCTGGCCGGGAAAATCAATGTCATTTGAACACACAATCATTCCTATATTTTAAAGTAGAAGCATCAAATTTCGGTGTCAAATGTATGGAGCGCTGTGTAACTGTGTTAAAGTGTATATTTGCATAAAACGTGCACTGTGTATTGTCGGATTTCCTAACAACCGGAACATAATTGCTATGCTATTACAGAAACTTTGGTTTCGCTCTTCAATCAAAACTCAGGTTGACAGGAAACCAATACCGGTAATTGCATTAAATTAAAACAACCGCTTTCCGCACAGGAACACAGAATAAGCCTAAATTTCAAGCCTAAACAATTTCAAATATTAGGACATTCGCATAAAAAAGGCTTTTAGCCCAAAATCGTATGTTTAAACAGGGTTGCTGGTGGGAAACCCCGGCGAGCGGAATAGAGTCTCACTTACCTCTCCGGCGGGAAACTTGTTCTCTTTTTTCACTTGACAAACAGCAACCGTTAGCGCCCTGTTGCCAAGAAACAAAGGCGCCTCTGGGCTAAGCTGAGCAGCGAACGGGGGATTAGCCTTCTTAAGCGATAAAAGATAAGTTGCTCGTTGCTCGAAAGCTGCTAGGTTGTTTTATGTACAAGTGCAAAAAGATGGTATTACTTCTGCAAACTTATAGTGTGTTAAAGCATTGAAACAGATGCAGCTGTTTTGTACTAACGTTTTCTGTTACTTGAACAGGATTAAAACTTGCTACTTAAACAAGGGCTTACAAGGCATTGGCTTAGCCGTCGAGTTGTCTGTATTACTGCAATGGCGCAGGCATTTTTTGTTACAGTTTTTACACAACTACTCATGATTTTGAGCGATATATTAAAACGTAAATACCTTAAAAGGTTTTTGTAATAAGTTCACTTGTAGTCAGGTTCAACTAATTTCAAATGTGTTTTGTGAGTCAACATTGCGAATAGGTACTGGGTGCGGATTGTACAAAACAAGCGCACATCTTTCTCCAAATGCGTTCAAGCGTTGAAAAAAAAGTTGTTTGCGTTGCGCTGGGAGCAAGAGCGAGACGGGCCGTCGCTCAGCAAAGTATAAGGTCAAAATCCGGCTTCGCTGTGGTCTGCGGAAGTCTGCACGCTATGAACGACAGGCTTGTTTACTTGCGCGGCGTCTCTCGCTTATCGTTGAGCTGCTAAGCACCTGCTGCATTTGCTTGCGAAGAGATTAGGCTTTCATCCAACAATCAGGACCAAAAACTCTATTGACAAAAAATTACTAATTCGTTTCATTGCAACCATGTAAAATTTACTTTTTTTCGAAATACCTAACTCAATCCGTGTTTTGTGTGAATTTTTTTATGTTTATGTATTCGTGCTACTTAAAAAATGCAAAGCATCGTCATACGTGACTTCATAAAGCTCGTTCGGTCACCACTAAAATTGTACCAAAGTAGTCTCTTTAACGCAACTAGTCTCGTTAATGCAAGCACCATAATATTTACATTAGTGGTTCAGGGTACAAATCAGATCAAACCACTAGGGAATAAATTAACCTTTATCGAGCTGGCGACAGCTGCAATGATTGTTGATTACTTATTGCTAGGACCAGATCAGCAGTTCGGGTCAAGGCATTTTGCCAACATAGACTAAACAGAAACTCTTGAGTTAATGTAGTCTTTAGTACTTAGTCTTTTGTTTTTGGGGTTAGAAAGTAACTATGCAAAAGACGTGCGGTAAAACTCGTTAATGTAGGTAGCACAAAGCGTTTGTGGCCATTTACGAGAGTGGCAAACACTATTACTGAAGGATGGATGTCTATAAATTAGACGCTTGTACCACCTGCGTTGCTCGCTTTCTTATATGCTTCTCGGAATTTTAGAAAGAAAATGATTTGGTAAAACCTGTGTCAAACCTACGCTGAACATAAAACACTAAACGAAGTCCACTGTTTTGAACAGTGTGACACTTTTAACACCGTCGGAGTACTTTGTTATGTTACATTTTTGCAGGCTTCTATAGCTGCTTGGTATCTTAGAATATATAAGTTGCCAACAGCTTGCAGCTAACTATTAGAACACAGCTTTAATGCAAACGGGGGAAGATGCGTTACTTGCAATTGATTATCGCCAAAGTTGGAGTCCTTGTGTGGATCGAATGCACATTTGCGTACAGTTGCAAAGACGGAACACCGAAAAGAGATAAGATGTAGGTGGAAATGTTTGTTAAGATAACAAAATAATTAGTTATTGCGTAGGTGGGGTTCAAACCCCACCACAGGCTTGGTTTTGCTGACCTATGCTTGATATAGTATAATGCATGTACTATATGCATTGTGTACCGTAAACTGTGTAAACGTTTTGGTTGTGCAAAATGCCTATTTATGATTAGTTTGTACGTTGATCCAGACCGAATTCTTGTCAACCTTTCGCCCAAGAAAAGGAACCATTGCACTTTAGTTTTCTGAAATTGAATAAATCTATGAGATATTAAAGGCTCACCAACTATATAAGCAATTTCTCCTTTGCAGGTGCTATGTTGATTACAAGACAGAGGAGATGTGGTGTGACGATTCAAATCTCACACAAATCCCTGATCCAGACACTATTCAGGCTTACATGAATCCAGCTTATAGCATGCGTCTGTTTTTCAACTCAACTTGTCTCGAAAACCTCCAAAGTAAGTTGTGTTTGGTTTCTTTTCTAACTTTAGATCTTTAGCTGACAACAAAACTTTGTGTCGTGGATTTTTATACGTTAGGACAATTTTTAACCACAGCAAGTTAAAATCGCCATTAGTTTAAACACGATCATATGGTGTCAATGTTGCAATAACCGACCTATTCGTCTGTAAAAGTAGGTGTGTTTATTTCTTTTTGTAATACTTTGGGTTGAAGAAAGTGGATTTGAATTGAAGAAAGTGAGTGGATTTTTCTGTTTTTTCCAAAGGCTGACACAGTTTGTAATAAAAGTAAAACCAAATTTATATGTCTTAAAATCGGGTTAAGGGGTTGACCCTTGTTAGGTTGATAGGAATATGCGAGTAATGAGATATTCGTGTTTGATGCTGTAAACATTTGAATAAGGACTAAAATCTTTGTCGTTCTATACACACAAAAGCAACAAAGGCCATTCCACTGCAATTCGACTTTCTGATTTGAATTCAATAAACTCGATTGGTTAACAAAACAATCTAAACCCTGAACCGCACAGTGTGCACAAAGGGTCGCAATTCCATACGTTGGTATAACAGTAAACACCGTGAGGCCATTGTCAAAATCAACAGGGGGTCTTTGAACAGTGGGGTAATAGCAAAAGGTAAATATAGGCGCAAAGAACTACAAACGCCAGGGTACAATCAATTGAAAGTGACTTTAGTTACTTATTTGCATTTTCGTTCCAACACCTGCACATGTTGTAGCATAAAACCAAAGTTCGAGTGACGATAACAAAATAGTTAATAAACAAACTTCGAATCAAACCCCGTAAATGTGTTGCCCTGCGGTGCTAAAACCAACAGTACAACTGTTATCTTAAAATTGTTACGCTCAAAGACCCTGTATCTGTCGATATTGTAATGCATAATAAAGTGTGCTCCATTTTTTCACTAAAAACATGGCCTTTTGCGTTTACTTGCATCACCCTTTCAGTGAGGCGAATCGTAGGCTTTTTTCAGCTACAGTTATTAGTTGTTCAGCAAACAAGAATATGGTGCAACGATTCCGAGGTTCGTGCGCCAGGTTTAATGGTTGAATGGGTCTTCAATATCCTGTTCCGTTAATCATTAATTTAGATCGGTTACATATAAACTATGTCCTGTATTATGAAGTCTTTGTAAAATATTGTTTGCAAAACTCTAGTTTCCACTTCGTATGGCTTCAACAAGCTAAAATCTTTCGCGGCACGCTTCCGCGGACTGAAAATACATAAAACAATTGCCCAGAAATGAATTTTCAACTTTCATGTGATGGGTACACACAGTTTTTTTTTTAAGGTGTTTGAATTGACTTGAACTAAATATATATAACAGAAAGCTACTCGCGTACTTTTTGAAACGCCACTGGTTAACCACTGCACTAGCGGGGTTATCATGCACATCAACATTTTGTTATGTACCGCCAAAACATGATGTGGGGGATACACTTCGCTAAACTCCGTTTCAATGGTGCATTTGTGCTTGTTCCAGGTGATCTGGTGCCATACACTAGACTTCAAGTTCTCAACTTGGATGGCAACAAGATGACACGCATCAGTGCACAGCCGTTCCGCGCTTGCACCAAGCTGACCACCCTTATTCTCTCCCACAACCAAATTGCTCACATTGACGACAACGCGTTTAATGGTAGGTGAAACTACGTTAAGGGTAAAATTCTATCAACTTAAAAGTCCCATGAGCTTTAAGAAATGTTTTTTTTTTCAATTCGAAAACCAACAACATACTATATGCAGTATAACGGGTCTTTTTAATTATATTGTATTTTAAAAGGGTTTTGTGCCAAGTTAGCCCTTTTTGAAATTTTTTTGGCAATACCGAGACATTTCAGCAAATACTTGTGGTCAAATTCGTGTTCTGTCCTCAGGACATAATTGAAACCAAACAAAGAATTCTTGGAGAAAGACTACGAACAAGCGTGCTAAGTTGCCTCGGGCACTATCGGTCTCATGTCTGTGCTACTTCCGTGCCAGGCCAGAATAAAATGTAAAAATAACAAAAAATATTTGATTGGCCATTGATGCAATCAGTAACACGGAACAAGCAATGAAACCAGTAACAAACATTTTTTGGTGGCCTTGGACCATGTTATTCCGAAATCCTAGGTTTAGTATCCTACCAAGTTGCGTTGTAGATGGGAGCAGTGTTTCGTGTTTAAGAATAGACAATACTACTAACTTTTAAATAAAACGTGCTAGTACATTACAACACATAAAACACGTCAATAGGACAAGTCCCATTGACACTTTGGACGTATTAACTAATCACAAAATCCCCAGTCTTTTCTTATCAGCCTAAATTGTGTGCTTTTAGTCTGAATGTAGGGAGAAAATCACTGCACTGTGGTTTCCCAAGTGTTTGCTTAACCTCTTGGTGAATGCTAAGAGAAACTCTTCTCCGTTATCATTGCTTCATAGCAACCCACTGGTTAACCCACTTGTTTTGTGTGCACGAGTTGCAATTTACCTTGGGAAAACTCGGTGATCAACTTTATGTTTGTAATTCCTTATTGGCTTCATTTTATCCTCTAGTTGTTGAATTGCACTCTATGATTAGAATTTAACCCCTTACTGAAAACAAAGATATGCGTAGTACACGTTTAGGTTGTATGAAATTTAAAACACAATAAACTTCAACCTGAAATCACCAAACGTTTGTTTAGTTTTCTACAATAAAACATGTCTTGTAAATCTAATGCAGAGAAGAAGTGTCTTATGTTAAATCTGCTGGGCATTAAAATTTGGCTGAACGAATTCATATTCTATTAACAAGGCTTTGTGTTTTTAGGTTTGACTGAACTCGAAGTCTTGTCTCTAAGCAGCAACAAATTAACTCGGATCAGCGCAACGTTGTTCACCGAACTCGGAAACCTTAAAACTCTTACTTTGGCAAATAACGCAATCGAGGTAATAGAGACAAATGCATTCAGTGGATTGGCAAAACTGAAGAGTTTGGACTTGAGTGGAAACAAAATTCGACGCCTTGATTGGGGTTACGAGACTGTGTTTCAAAATCTGGGGTACGAATAAAGTACTTTGTTCATCTAAACTAGTATTCCTTTATGTGGCCATCGCAAAGTGTTGAATAAACAGGCGCATAGAATTTACTCATAAAGTGAATTTGAAAAGTTTTTATTAGAATACTGATTAATGTTTAAAATAGTTTATGTGAAAATAAAATAAAGTCTTGATTTCGTTTTTAGTGCATGACCACTTTCTACCATTAATAAAAGTTTAACAAAATAAGAGGAAAAAGTAATACGATATTTTTGTATTTGCCTATTTGCAGAACTCTAAATTTGCAAGGGAATCTACTTCAGTCGTTCAATGGGGGCGAGCTACGAGTATTTACAAAACTGGCGAACCTTAACCTGCAAGATAACAACATTTCATGCATTACCGGCTCCGAGAATTTCAAAATGAGGTTCGAAAGCAAAATAAATAAACTTGGTTTTGTTTCAGGCGTGCCTGCAGTATTTTAAAATGTTGCACTAAAAGTGTTTTTTGCAGAGTATTTTAATGTTGTCTATTCAACTATTTGCAAAGTAGTGTGTTATGACGACTTTAAAACAAAAAGTCGTTATAGGTTAGAGCAGGGGTGCACAACGTCCGGCCAAACGCGACGGCGGAGACGAATTTATGCGGCCGTGAACATGTGTGTACATTGAAATACATGGGCCAACGGCTGTGACGTAAACAAAACTCTTTTGCTAGATATTTGAATTTCAAAACTGGTCTGAATAGTTTTAATGGGGGTGGAAATAAATTTTCCAGCACAGTATTCACATTCGTCCAACTTTTTGTAGGCCTTTTATGGACTAACAATGCGAAAAAATAGGCACAATAAGCGTCACAATGTAGATGGTGACTTCATGAGAGTTAGGAATGATCGACATCCTGTTCAGCTCGATCTTTAAATCAAGTCAGAAATTAATTTGGGTTTTTTAGGCGCCATTAGATGGTATATGTATGGGAAACCTTTTTCCTTACATCGGTGATTTACAAATAAAAACAAGAACACATTTTGCGGCCGTTGAAGAAACAAGGATCTGGAATGTGGCCGTCCTTGCGAAAAGGTTGTGCACCCCTTGGTTAGAGCAATGTCGCTTAAATGTTTCGAAAAGCCGCAAAACACTGGACTTTAAACACTCCCCTTGTACGCAATGGAACTACTAGCAAACCATCACCAGCAAGACGCCATGGCGTAAACCTTATCAAACGCCTTAGCACAAGCCCAAACCGCCACTACAGTAAACTTGGCACAAGTACTTAAAACGCATCTGCTTTTGCAGGTTGCTGGAAAGCGTGCAAATGAGCGGTAACCAGTTGGCTAGCTTGAACGCCGATTGGTTCCGGAGCGTTTTCAAACACGGCAAAGAGCCCGACGCTGCAACCTACGTAAACGGAAACCTGTGGAATTGTGATTGCTCTGCGTACTTCTACTGGGTACGTGAAAGTTGTTGTTTTCCTTTTTGGATAAGGTTATTTAAGTGTCAGCTTTGGGGTGCAGACACTAAATCTACCTGCATGTTTACATTGAAATCGGGTTGGTGGAGAATTTTACGCATTTAACCGTTATTATAGATTCAAAACGGTTGTATGCAAACGTTTGTAAGCCTGAATTCTTAGATTGGATTGACGGCGGCCCTATTTACACCCTTTTTGCTGCAAATTTGTAAACAAAATTTATTTGAGGGTAATACATTCAAATACTGGGTAAATTTCAGAATTTTTTCAGAAGATTTACTGTTTGGAAATCAGACTAAACAGGCTACACGTTTTCTTAAAAAAAACTTTTTTTACAGCATATGTTGACAAGCGAAATCGTAACTAAGAAATGGAGGAGTGCGCTCGACGTAGAATGCCGTTTACCAGCAAAGTACCAAGGAAGAAAGCTTAGTCGGTTCAAACAGTCCTACTTCGATGTTTGTGAGTCAAAGGAAGAAAACAAAAACTGTTCAGCCCCACCGACGATCAAACCACCAACTACCAAGTCCTCCACCACCACTACAACAACCACTACTATAGTAACCACCAAAAGTACAACACCAAAAATAGTTCTTCCGAAAATAACTGCTGATAAAATGGTTGACAATAAAAAAGAGAACATGACTATTGTAGCAAGCAATGACAAAGCGCCAACGGGCACATCCCCACCTAGAGAACTTTGGATTGTTATAATGGTTGTAATAGGTTGTCTTGTAATGATTAGCATATTGGTTGCCGTAAAACGCTTGAGGTGCAGTGTAAGTCGGGTGAAACAAGACAAGGATGAGGAAAAACAGAATCCAAATTTTGTTCAGGAAAACCGGGAAGACATAATCGAACAGACAACACCGAATATGCCTCTTAATGCGCAACAAAATCAGTCGCAACAAAATCACGTCTATTCTGATCCCGAATCGAATCCGAATAACAATTGCTGTCCGAAACGGAACCGGAACGACAGCGGGTGTTATTCTAATCACGAAGACGAGGGTTTAAGTTTTCTTTCCAATTTGCAGGATATTCAAGAGGGGGTGTTTGAGCAGGGCGACACAGTTCCCAAGCAACATCACGTGACACAAGAAGGCCACGGATCACCGACGCAAATGAACTCGTTCGTGAAGTTAGAGTCCTCTCATCCGGTGAAGATAGTAATGGAACTTCCTCAAGGCTCTTGTATGCATTGTGGAAATATCAACAAGTGATTTTTCGCCGCTAAAACACCAAGTGACGAAAAAAACGCTTTGTATATTTTTCGGATTTCCGAACGGTTTCGATCCACGGTTCAGTAGTGATCGGAAAAAAGACCCTCGGAAAACAAGTCGTGGTTTGCTTAGCTCTAAATTCAAAACCAAATAATTTCGGCAATAAAGGGGAAACAAGATTAGCAAGCGGCTATTCATGCTCTACTTCTTAACAATGACAATCAAGTTTTAGCAATGACCCCCTTCTAACTTTTTTGTGTTTTTGTTATGGTTATGGCTTTCCATAACGAGCAATTGGAAAACCATAACCATAACAAAAACATAAGAAGTCAAACTTATTTCAAAACACTAGTTTGGCAATTATTTGTAAACGAACCAGTCTGTTCTTATCTTTTGTAAAAAATGCTTCATTTGTTCGAAACTTTCAATGCAAATAATGTTCTAGCCTAGCGGCTATTCTGATCTAACGCAAGCCTGTAACGCCTGCGCTTTTAACCCACGCTATGCAGACGCAAACGCACTGTACTAAAAACAAAGGGGGTGGATCCAACAATTTGTCAAGCAAAATTGGGGTAAAATTAAACTTCAAGGCTTAAATGGCTTTTTACATGAGATGCATCGTGTGATCATTAGATCAGCACAATTTTCACTTAGCGAAACGAAAGTCTTTTCATGGCCCCCAAAAGCTCTTGAACGTTTTGTCCAATTTTTATGTGCAAAGGCGTTGTACAGCATACAGGGATGGTTCCAAAGTTTTCTGAAAAAAAAAACCCTTTAGGATTCGCTCCTCTTTAACTGAACAAAAGAAGCTTTCGTGGTCAAATACAGTCTTTTGTTTTTTATTACCATCTGCCGTTCAATCCGTTGACTAAAATGATCAAACTTGGTAGTTCTTGTGTACTTGCGAGACGACCATGTGTATGGGTCTGCCGTTTCGTTAATGTCACTACTTTCGTGTTGTTTTTTATTCTTGTATAGGTGCTTTTACAAATGTTTTAAATCATTTGTGGATCCAAGCTGGGAAACTATGAACAGTTTAAAGTCCATCAAACTTAATATGTCTTACAACACACATAAAGTACTTCCATTCTAGGTCACATGCTTTCCAATAATGTTGTTGCACGTCAATGTGAGACGTTAAAAACTTAGAGGTGTAAATCAACGAAAAGACGTCGTAAGCGCTATGTCAGCATCAAATGCCTACCCGTAACCGAATCGAATTATTCGAACAGTTGAACTATCATTTTCGTTCTACTATAAACGTAGCATGAATGCTGTGTTAGAGCCTTTTGCTAGAAAAATGCTTGAGTGTCGGAAAAAGTTCCACTTGTCGTTGAAGCCGCCTAGTTGATCAAAGCAAAACTGCTGGTGCGCTGTACAGAATTGCTTTACCCAAAAGTACATCAGGAATATTCCTCTAATTTGCTATCACAGTGCTTTCTATTTACACGTTTTGCGACATGATACTATACATACGTTCAACTAAACAGCATTCTCCAAGTTTTGCTTGGAACAAAAACGAACAGTTTTTGCGTTCATTTTTTATGGCTATGGGTTTTCCCGACGTAATTTCATATTTTGTACAAATCGACTTTCAGAGGCCAACTGTACTTCGAACAATGTTTTTTCATTATAATGCTGAACATAGACCGTCATATCGTATTTTTACTTTTGTATTCCTTGTTCAAATTTTGAGGGTGCTCTACAATCGACTACGTGCCAAAACTATCCATTCGCTTTTTTTCTATGCGACAAGGGCCTAATTACAGCATGTAAACATTTGTATGTTTATTCTGCGTTCCACTAACACTGTATTTTCGTCCATTTTCATTCACAGTATGCTTGTCATGTTAATTAAAGTTCAAATCGTTTTTTTGCCGAAATAATGCGTACACTGCTTCCTGTTTGTTCAAAGTGCCTGTTAATAAACTACCGCTTCCATGCATTGTGCTTGTTGCGGAGATCAATTTAATGGCGGTAATCTGTGCAGTTAGGTAAAATTTAGGTGATACTACTATCCTTTCCGATTGTTGTTAAATTTGCATTCGCTTTTTACTAATTTCTTCACATATACGCTTAGAAAGTTCCGGTACAACTTTATGGTTGGCAGGAAAAAATCTGTAAAGGAGACAGTCGCCATGGTAACAAATGCCCTAAATATACCTACATTACAATTGCCGCTGAAATGGGCATAATAATTGTATACCCTGTCATGCAAAGTCTCATCTGAAATTTGCACATCAAAGCGTTTCAGAAAATTGCGGTTTTTGCATCGCAAGTGCTGCTTTCGCCTGATGAAATAGATCTGGCGAAACCAAATCGACTAAACTAAACATAGATTCAAATAGTTTGCAGTTATACGTAAACCACGGTCATTTCAAGCGCGGATGCTTTGTTTGCTTAATTCCCACAAAAACAAATTACCCATAAAACGCAATCGGTACCAAAGACTGCAATTTTACGGTCAAGTAGACACAAACCAAAGACAATGTTAGTTTTTCGTATGTTTATGCCAAAAATGTTTAGGTTGAAAATCCTGTAAGTATGAGAACACTAAGGAACAGGATTATAATAAATCTTGGTAAATTGTCGGTACTTTTTGCCTCTTAAAGTAAGCAGCCTTCTAGAAACACGTAAAGAGCACTTCTGTGGGAACTTTTTGCTGTAAATGATTAAACTTACCAGTTTATTTTGAACAATCAAAACTTATGTCTGCAGACAAACAATCCGACCAAAAAACACAGGGTATACACTAAAAAAAGTAGAATATTGAAGCGTAGAATAGCTTTAAAAGCGTAGAATATTGTGTCCAAATTTCAGTATCGTATCTTTTTTAGTTTTAGCGCAAAGCGATTGCTCACTGGCTTCACTCTGGTGGTATACAGGTATACCTGAGAAAAGGAAGTTTTTAGGGTTCGCGGACCCCAAGCGTTTTATTAGGGAGTTAAAATACACCTAACTTGTTTTATTTTTATTTTTTTTATAAAACGTGAAAGTAACAGTGTACAAAAGAAATGTAGACTGCACCTGTGTTTCGTCAAAAACATTACCATAAGAAGGCGCGCGGAGTTGATATATTATAAAAGGGTTTGGTACAAAAAACCATTAGGTAATGGCACAAAAGCGATCATTGGATATTATGTACGCTTACGTGTAGATTAGCCAAGCTGGTAAACACCTCAACGGCGCCAGCATAAAGAGCAACTGCTGCGCCCATATCTTAACTTCACACAGCGTGCAAAATTAGTCGAGGGTAAGGTCGGAGCACAGTGCGGCAAACACATCCTTGACAAATCCTGTGGGGTTCTCTTTTTTAAGCCTAAAATGTTTTCAAGCCATAAAGGTAACTCGATATGCTCCATAAAATAACAAAGCACGAAAAACAAAACAAGAGCAAACGAATATGTAAAACAGGTATTCTGGACATGTTCTTTGGATTTGCTGCGCTTGCAAACTAAGGTTTGGAGGAAGCGAATATAAAGTTTCGGTTCCTCATAGACTTGTTGTGTTGAGTTGAAATGCGACCTTGGGTTGTTTTCGTGGAAAGCAACGCTGCTAACTTTGTAAGTATCTTTGCAAACGCAACATATGCAAAACTAATAGTGATTGTTTCTGTATTTGTGCAAATGCAGTAACTGGACAAATCAATTGCCTATAGTTACCAAACACGTAGACCATTATACCTATTTAAAGTGTTCAAATAGCGTTTAACCGAACCTTTTGCAGCATGCATACGTTCCTGCAGACAACAATCGTAACGATACCACCCCCAATAGTTTCGTAAATGGTGTTCCAATGCGATTGTTCAAATTTCGGAAATACGTAGCTGCTGCACGAATGGACGACTTTGTTTGGCCTGGGTTTCGCGAACTACGGTCAACTTGGGCACGTCGACTTTGGTAAACAAGTAAATAACAGGGAGAAGTGTAGTATGGGCCCTTTGGAACCACTGCATTTGTTACCCGTTAAAGAGGGCATAGGGTTGCAACATGGAAGTGATTAAAATTTCGGTTCCTCTTAGATTTTGTGCTGATTGCCAATTCGACCTTGGGTTGTTGCGTGAGGAGCAATTCTGCAGCTTTGCAAACAACTTTGCAAATGCAACATATCCAAAACTATGGCCGAGTGTTAAATTTTCTCTGTTGATTTTAATTGCAATTGGATATAGCCAACAGTTACCAACCACGAAGACCATACATTGCACTATAAAATAGCAAAGTACGAAAAAGAATACAATCAACCCTTGTCGAAACTGTCCTGAACAGGGGGAAACAGAATAACGTTTCGGATTCTCATAGGCTTGTTGAGTTGAAATTCGACCTTGGGTTGTTTTCGAAGAAAGCAACGCTGCTAGCTTTGTAAGTATCTTTGCAAATGCAACATATCCAAAACTAAGTGTTGAATTATTGGTGTTTATGCAAATGCAGTAATTGCAATTAGCTAGCCTACAGTTACCAAACACAGAGATCATCTGTTAGTGTGCCTATTTGATTACAAAGTGTTCAATTTGCCAATGCATTAAAGCGAACCCCATGTAACATGACCAAGTTCATATAGCCTATTATAATAACCGTATTTCTGTAAAACCGTCCCAATGCAACTACAGTAGTTGCACAAATGGAATTTCCAGTCCATCGCTGAAAAGTTTGCGACAATACCCAGGTGTTGCACAATTCAACGACTTTGTATGGTCTGCGGATTCAAAGAACCAGGGCTAGCTTGGACATGTACCACGTAAAAACTTTGATCAACGAGACGAAATAGTAGGTAGAAGTGAAGAAGGCAAACTACTGCGATTAAGCAACGAATTTTGTTGTCAAACTTCTTTGTTAAAATGATAGATATTTTCATTACATTGACCACTCAATTCCAGCAACACCACAAGCCAATTGTCCATGAGAGATAATCCTTAATAATAGGGGGGTCAAAGTCTACAATGTGGCAAAGTAAATTTGATTAGTTTTTTCTTGAAAAAGTGGTAACAGTTCAAGGCTTAAGCAAAATATTTACAAGCGGACATTGCACGTGTAACTGTGCCAACAACATTTGTTAAAAGTCACTAAAAGACGTTAAAGACTTTAACGACGTTTGGTAGTGATTTGAAGAACATAACATGATTTGCAAAACACCTCATTACATCCTGCAAACGTACACAAAAGCGATCAACATAATAAGCCTACAACGGTGGTAATCTACATTCATACACTTTCAGTAGGCAACAATTAAGTACTTTAGTAGTTGACGTCTCTTTGCCTTCCCGCCATTCTCGGGCTATCAAATTTACGCACACAACGCGCACTTGTTTACAGTGGGGAGAAACGCGCGGGGAAATAACCCACTTTAAAAGGAGCAGTCGAGCGTAGCGAAAAAGAACCTCTCTTTCACAAGGTGAATTTTCAAAGCCTAGAATAGCCTGTGCGTTGGCGCGAATAAAACAAAAGTTCCGGTTTATAGAAACTAAAAGTACGTCTCAAGTTTATGCAGATTGGAAGGAATACTGTAAATGTTGTAGAATTTCCCTTTGGCTTGGACTGGTTGTACAAATGTTAGCTTTGATTTGTTGAATGTATTTAGTCACATTGCAATGACTGTCTAACTGCAGTATTCTTTAGCTTTATCCAGATGAGTCTTTTAGGCACTTTACTAATTATTGAATTGTTTAATCGTACTGTTTTGCTACCATTTTTATCTGAACCTATAGCAGTTTTTAGTTCAAGCACTTGCAAATGTAAGTTACGAACATGTGACTTCCTTCAATCTTGTACATAGGCGTTGTGTACATCAAGTTATGTCAATACGTTAAGTAAAATGTAACTAAAAGTTTGGTTTGTGTTTTGCTTTAACGGGTGCGGTAATGTGCTGCCCTAATCGCAATAGCATTACATGCGAATATATCTGGTTGCAGGAAAAAATCGTAATGTAAAAATAAACAGCAGTACAAGGCCATGGCTAAAGTAAAAATGACATTGGCGCAGTGGGAAAAAGTCATATATAATAATAATGCAGTAAAGCAGAAACGAAAGTTAGCCGCGGCAACGGGAAGTTTTAGCAGGTCAATTTAAATACAAACAAGTCAGTTTCGTCAACTGAAGGACCAGGGGTTTTCCAGGGACGGTTTGTAAAGCGAGGAGCTCGTACAAAACGATTTTACAATTTCGGAGGAACCAAAAACTTTCACCTTTGAGATTCCTTATTTGGTATTTCGTTGGACAACTGAGCACCTGTGATACTATTATCTTTGTTTAAATACTAAAAAAGGACATCTTTAAAAAAATGTACAAATAAAACAAAGCCATCACTCATGCAGTTTCAAGAAATACTAAAACGTAACGAAAGCTATCAAAAGATTCAAAAAATTCCTTTGGAAGGCCAACGTAGATTTTTTTAGATTTAAGTCAATTTATTGCAACTTTGGTAGAACATTTTTTTAAATAGCGTTACGATGGCACCTGCTCACAGTTACGAATCGTTTAACATAGCTACGTTTGTGCTATTAATTCTTGCAAATTGTCAAAAAATCCATATTAGGTAGTTTTACCCGGAACTAATTCGTTTTGCGTTAATATTTAAAACCTTCCCACGAACACGTTAATATAAAGAGAAACAATGTTAGTTCTTTGGCCACAGTCATAAGAAATACAGCACTTAGCCAACAGTGGAACTATAAACTTGACCGCAAATGTAAATAGATTACGACCTATCCGTGGAAAAAGTAAAATGTATATTGACTCAAAGACAATGCGTCCCATAAGAGGAACTGTACCTGATTTATTGTTCTATCAGGTAACGTTGGCATTGTGATGAGTTCAGCCAATTGAAGAGATTCTGTCTACAATCGCATTCTTCCAAAACCACCTTTTACTAAATTTATTTCGCGTGTCAGGAGGTTTCACCTCGTTTACATCAACTTTAGATCAAGGGTATATAATTATTATATGACAGTGGCATTTTGGTTTAACAACACATACTTGTTGTTCATTTTTGCTACAGTGTGACCTTTAAATAACGTTTTCTTTTACGTTCTTTCAAGTGACAAGTGAGAGTTGGTCAGTTATCAGTGTTTATTGCAATATATAGTCAAGCAGAATGTAAATAACTTGAAGAAACAGAAAGGACGTTTAACAACGTTAATTATGCCGATAGTTTCAATCCATCTGATATGGCTCTACAACTCCCCACGGAAAATCTAAGCTTTTAAACCCAAAGTTTTGTGACAAATTTTATTTAAAGTTAATGTTACTAATACTAACACGGACCAAGCATATGTGTAATCTTCAATGCATTTGCCGTTTTGTGTTTGCATTAGATAGCCGCAATTGATCGAGAACGCACTGTAGCCAGAAATCGCTCTTATAGTTTGTGTACACATGCACTGTCGCGAGAAAAATCCATTTGAGCAAACATTGGTTCCCAAAAGTCCCATACCAGTTCTTAGAATTAGGTGTTAACTAGTTTTCGACATGGCAGGTGGCCTGTTAAATGCTTAGGGTTTTTACCATGCATTGACAGTAAAGGCCATGTAACGGTTGTATTACATTTTGTAGATTTCATCAAAAGATATTTGTTCACGAAAGCTTTTGATTAAACAGTTCTGTCTTTTTGCAACAATGAATGATTTTGAACTTAGATGTTGTACTTGTAAGTTACAGATCAAAGTTTAGACAGACATTAAGATATTTGCAATGTTATATTGTCAAAAACAACATCGGTCTATACAGACCGTGATGTTCATGCTATCTGTGGCTTGGACCACGATGAGCCTAGGCAACGCTGGAAGCTGCACCGGTCGTAAATCAACGTAAGAGCTTCACATAATGAATCCCACAAGATAATAACACTAGTTTGCCTAGCTTTGTTAAGGTTTTGCTTCATTGCCTCGGTTGCAGTTTCGCCACATTTGCAAATGCACCATTGATCCTTTAAGTTCAAACTGTCAAATAGCAAGGTTTGGTTTATGCCAGCGTGAACCAGAAATATATTTGAAATACTATTCACGCAATGTTAAACCCTGCGAAAGGAACAGAATTATCAAACATTTTTGCCAAACCTAATTTGTTTCATGCAAAATATGACGTCATCAGAGTCAAGCATTTGTCATCATTCCTTTTATACATCATGCATATCAATGCGGCTTAACAGGCCTGCAAATTTAACAGAGTGCCATTGTGCCTTCTAGGTGTTTTTACAACTTTAGAAGCTGGAGAATTCTTTGCAACGGAACTAGCATCGTTAGAATTCCCATACCAGACAAAATAGTGAGTCCAGCTCCACCACAGACGGGCAAAATTCTATGGGCAAACGGTACTTGCATCGAAAGAATATATCCTCGTGAGTCAAAAATCAGTTGATATTTTCATCAATTAACGCAAATGTAAGTGTAATGTCATAGCAGACTACAAGAATCCGCCTGTGTAACAGGGTGGTGACCCACGGATCTGTCTTCACTTATCAAATAATCTTATACCAAATATACTCAAAAAGAATGGCAGACAATAAGCGTCAGTGTAATCTTTTATTTAAAACAGAAATATTAATTTGATTACACTGACGATCCCGTCTGCCACTCTTTTTGAGTTGATTGGGTTACGCAAATGTTTTGACTTTGAATTTACGATAACTACTACTAAGTGATATTTCTTGCTCGCTTTGGTGTTTAACATCAAGTATAACATCGAATATCAAGCATAGCGTACTCTGTTGAACATCTAGTACAAGGAATTCTACACTTTGCAGAGGATCTGGCTCCGTACCCACGTCTCCAAGAGGTAAACTTGAACGGAAACCAAATAAGATATGTTGAAAACAACGCGTTCAAATATTGTACTACAGTTCACAATATCTCTCTCGCTAACAACGAAATTCAAACTATCCATCAGCATGCATTTGCAGGTATTGTAAAATTCTTTCTGATTTTTGACAAACTATTGTTGTTTCGTTTAAAAGAAATTGTCGTAATTTCTAAAAGCCTAAACTTTTGTGTTCTGGGTAATAGAGCACCAAATTGGTAATAGAGCAGGGGTCGGCAACCTTTTTTCTACTGCGAACCATTTTTGAAACTAAAATTTTATCGCGGACCGGCCTTCAAAAAACTACAAATATTTAACAATGAAAACGCCTAAATTACTTTATCATCCCCGGGATACTTGGGCAAAATGATTTGAACCATTTAACCTAAAAAATTGTACGGCCCGGTAACGAACTCGTCGCGGACCGGTACCGTGCCGCGGCCCGGCGGTTGTCCACCACTGTAATAGAGCACTATTTGGGATTAAACAATCGAATTGTCTAAACACTTTTAAATTTGTGTTTATCGTATAAGCTCGGCTTCTAAATTCATCCTATTGACTATAAAACGAAAGCTTACCAATTCGAAAATTTAAGAGCAACTTATAAGTGTAGACTGTTATTTAGCTAAACTTCAAGTTAAGTGAGGAATAAAAATCCCAATATGTTTTGTAGGCCTTCCAAATCTCACTTTGATTGATCTCAACGACAATGTCATCACTGAAATTACGCAGTTTGCATTCAACGACTTGGGAAGCCTTAGGGAACTTCGGTTGGCAAACAACCGTATATCTGTTATTCATCCCGATGCGTTTCGGTCTCTAAGATCAGTGGAAATTTTGGACCTCAGCGGAAACCAATTAACAAGCCTTCCCTGGAACGGGGATTTTAAATTTCCCAGTCTAAGGTGGGCAAATATATGCCAACTTGGTCATATTAAAATTGTGGAATTAGTTTCGACCAATATAGCTTTTGTGGATCATTTAAAAGAACTTATCATTACTAATTTAAATAGGACCAAGGTCCATACACATTTTTATTTATACGATTTTAATATAATTTAAATACAGTTTTTGTTCTAAGCGCATTTAACTGAAATGTTTATAAATGCTGTTTTCATATTAGTTTCGATTACGTTGAAAGAAATTGTTGTTTTTCCACCCCAGTCGGAAATTTTTGTGCGGGCCTTAGTCGAAATATCTTCGAGTTTAGTATGGCCCATAATTTGATGATTGGAGATACCCCATAGATTTATCACTGGCGGGAGACAGGAAAGGTAACATCGGGCCCATGTTAGATTATCGCTGATTTCCCTTGGTAGGGCCTTATGTATGGGCCTAACGTGGAAGTAGCCTGGCCAAACGTATCCCTGCTTTACACCAAATGCAAAATACCCGCTACAATTATTTATTCTCATTGTACTTACGCGCACACGGATATAATAAACAAACGAACAGTTTAAACGGCAGGTTGGGGCAAAAGTCGTTTAGGCAGTATTTTGCCATTTTGCCAGATGCAACTTTTGCCCCAAACTTGGATTTCATTCCATGTCATCGCAGTCTTCACATGGTGTGGTGTCCGTACTGGTGTTGCTGTCACTCTCATTTGTTAAATTTTCAATTTTTTTCTTCTCTCCTCGCGCCTCCCATTCCAATCCCCAGCCAGAGAAACGGTAACTTCATTTTCGATTTTGTCAATTGTTGCATCCTTGTAAGATGTGAATTGCAATACTCCTCAGAAAATAAATATGGTTGGATAAATGAACCCAACTACACGTACAGTACAAATATTACAAAGCAAAATGACATTTTAAGTCATTGCAGTTAAGTTCGCATTTATTGTAGTAATTCACGTTTTGGAGTCATTAAACACATATATATACAAAGTGACTCACCAATAATCGTCAACACGACAACAAACGGCTTTTCTAATAAAACCGACGCAGCACCGTGCTCCACGGAAGTCAGCAACGAAAAGGACTAAATCACGCTGCGTTATCACACAAAACTGGTAGTCGATTATTACGTCACACAACGCAATAGATTACAACACAAGTTGTACTGAGGAAATGCGGGAATCAATAGAAATCGGCAATTACTGGCAAATAAGATTTAACATATACAGAGTAAGTTGGAAAATGTAAACATAGTGTTGCTAGCAGTTAACGTGGCCTACATCTAAAAGACTTTTACATATGTCATTATACATTCCACAAACCTGCTGCCTTATGGCTTGTTTCATGAAGCAATGTATTCCACAAACTTTAATTAATACCTATAGAGTCTAAACAAATACACTAAGTATTTTATGCACTAACGGACTTCAAACAACTTAAATCCACGTAAATACGCGCCACCCGCCAAAACCTAAATCGTTGTAGTGAAATCAAGTCTGGTCCCTTGCCAAACTCTTTCAAAAAGATAAAACGCGGGAATAACTGGACTCACAGTGACGAAACCAGCCAATAATTTTAAAATAGTTCGCATAGTTTGTGTATTGTATGTTTCAACAACGAAAAAAATGTGTACAGCGAGTGTAAAAAAAAGCTCTATTGATAATTTATATGCCCACGCGTTTTATGTCGGCCTATAGGGTATTAGTTGTGTAGGCTAGATACAAATTTAAACTTATTTAAACAGTAAATTTGATGTAAAGTCATTGATTTGGCAATAACACAGGATTCCGAAAATACCATCGGTACTTCCACGATTTACCCATGGGTTATCGCAGATAATCATAGAAACAGTTTTCCACAAGATTAACATAGTTTGCAATAACATGAATTAAAATATTGTTTACTTGTTAAAACATCGTCTCCACAACCTCAAATAAGAAAAATGTGTAAGAACACTTATCTGAGTTAATCTAAGATAAACCACTGCTAATTCGAACAGTGTCCCAAATCCCTAGTTTGGCCCGGGGATAACTCCGAGATATTTTCTGACTGGGACAGCACCAACATGTATTTAAACAGATAGCATAAATTTGATGGTTTGTATTTCTGTGTAGAACTCTACTTCTTAAAGACAACAGATTGACTAGTTTCGACGGAATGGACCTTCATTATTATCCGAAATTGAATAAACTTGATCTTCGACAAAATAACATCAACACTATAAACAACACACAAAAGTTTCGAGAAAGGTTAATGAAAATTTGAAATCGATTTCCGCTTCATTTTGATTTATAAAGGATAAAATCATTTAGAGTTTTACGTGTTCATATGTATGTGACTAAATAAAACTACAAGGTTTTCGACTTCGTCTACGAGATTAAGCTTGGTCATTTAAATTACCTGTTTCGGTTTAGGAAAACTTTTTTGATTTTTTTGTCCTAGGTAGCTAAAAACCCTTGAAAGTGAAAACACCTCAAAATTCCTACATGCATTTAGACATCTAAGTCAAACGCATTTTGGTGATTTTATCAATCAAACAAAATCGCTTGTCACAAAAAAAACTATAACACTACAAATCAAGCCACCAGAACATTTGTTTTTTTCGTTTGCAGACAATTCAAGTACGTTCTACTTGCTAACAACCAGCTGACCTACCCAGACCCCGATTTATTCAGGACCTCGAGTCATAGCGGAAGTTTGCCTTCATTCTCATCCGAATATTTCGTAAACGGCAATCCGTGGTCATGCGACTGTGTCTATGAGTATTGGGTAAGCTTCAAAGTTGGATACGAATTTAACTCGGTGGTCATGCGATTGTGTCTGTGACTATTGTGACTCTGGTATGAGTGCTTGGTATTAAGCTTTAATGGAAGGGTAAACTAATGACATTTTAGCTGTTGTGGTATATACGGAGCTACAACGTCACTTTGAACATCAATTTCCAATGTAAAATGACCTTTGTACTTCTTGTTAGTATTTCCTTAAAAACGGCATCACAAGTCCGCAGTGGAAGACTACTCTGGACATTCAATGTCAAACTGGAAACGCTGCGGGAAAAATGCTTAGCACGTTGTCTCTTCCGATATTTTGTCCGAAAGAACAACCAACGTCCACAAAACCATCACCGGCTACAAGCAAAGCAAGCATCTCAACCCCGGCTGTGGTAATCGCAGCACCGGAAAAGAAAGATTCGATCCCCAAAGAGGATGTGGAGCCTAAAAAAGAGGAAACTTTGCCACCTGAAAATGTTAATCCACTTGCAACATACCCCATAAAATCTACGACAGAACAAGTTACAGAACCGGTGGAGCAACCGTCTCCAAAAGCGTTTGGGACTGAAGACGAGTTTAAAATCAGTGTGCTTTTGGTATTGATTGTAGCATTTGTTGTTGCCAGCATTGTGGTAATAGTTGTAATCGCTGTGTTTGTTAGCCGGCGAAAACGCAAAAACAAACTTAAAGAAAAGCAACCTCAAAAAGAAACACCACGCATCCAAAAGAAAGAGGACAAGATACCAGCAGGATCAGCTAATACTAATCTTCCTTTACTATCTGACCCAGAGTCACAAACGGAACCTAAAGCCGTGGTAACAACCACAAGCACTCAACTTGTTTTAAACGACCCCCCTCAAGTTATAACCAAAGACCTGAATGGTGTGCATTACAAAACGCCGCAAGCCAGATCCCCAAAGATCGCAAGACACCGTTCGGACAGCGCCTATCATTCGGTGGGCGAGGGTCAGATTGCTTACTGTGAAGACGACGGCGAGACACCTTTGAAATTACCGATACAGGTGCAAACGGTGAGGGAGGTTGACACACAAAGTATAACAACAGATAAGAATTCGGCAATGGAAATCCAGGAACATTCAATTACTGTTGTGTGATTGGATGCTAAATAACAATAATAGCTGGGGTCTTAACAAAGTTAGAGCTTCCAAAGCGCTTCTTCACTACATCAGAACTCGCTTTACATAAGAGTAAACATTGCTAATTAGGCTACTACCCTTACAATCCACGCCCCACGCGGGAGTTGTGGCTTGTGTTGAAATTTAGTTTTGCAACACCGCTGAGCCTGTGCAGCACAGCTTGGACAAACACCTCAGCATATTTTGAAAGGTTCATAATGGAACCCTAAGCAGAGCTGCAAAGAGAAAATGGCAAGGAGTTGTTTATCAGATAGTAACAATAACATTAATTTTTAACATTAATATACCCTGAACGTTTGATCAATTGCATTTGCCAAATCTAACCGTTTAACGTGTTTATTTTATTATTTTTGTGTTTTTTCTTGAGTTGTCGTGTATTTTTCTTGTTTGTTTTTTAATGGCTAGTCACACTTTGCGCAGAATATTACTTCAGTTCGCATTAAACTAAAATCTAACATTATTTGTGCTCGAACTTAGAGTAAATTTATCTTCTGAGAGAAATTTCTCCCGTTTTGTCAAGGTTTGTGGTGACACATTAACACTGTTTCGCTCCAATCATATATTAACTTTATTAACGCACTTACTTTTTTATTTTATTTTTCTAATCCGAATATGCAAGGAGTTATAAGGTTTCATAAGTAAAAGTAAAGTTCATTCTATACATCGTCTCTTTGCCAACATCATTCTGTTGTCCGTCATATCGCCTTGTATTTTGTTGATTTGATTAACAACCTTTTAATCGAATTAATGACAAGGTTCCACTTTGTGTTGTTTTCTACATTTAAATGTGTTTGTTTCGTTTTGTAAAGGCAAGCCAAAATAGAACAAGCTTTTGAATCAAACGTTTTATGAGTATTGAAGATATAACACGATTATTTGTGAATTGCAACTTTTTGGGGTGCAATTATAGTTAACCCAAAGAGTGTGCGAGTTGTTTTCTGGAGAGAGAGGATGTATATTATCTCGATTTTGGAGTAATGTGTAATTGGTGATTGCATCTGCATAAGAAGGTCTGTCAAAACGGACCAAATATATTTGGTACAAACCAAAGATATTTGGTACATTAAAAATTTGGTCTAAATTAATTTAAAATATCACACGTGAGGGTTTGAAAATCAGAAATTCTTGCGTCAATCTCCCTTGGGAAACTACTAGGTTTTAAGTTAATGTACCTACATGAAATTTGACATGACTTATGACTTAAAAATGCCAGTGGGCGTTTTAATGCAAACAATAGTTTCTTTGCTTTGAATAGCTTATTCTTGGATTTTCTTGGTCGGTTAAAAACAGTTTGGAAAGTAGCGGCTATCATACGTAAAACTTTAGCACAACGGTCATCATTAGGTAATATTGTTAATTTGTGCACATAAAAATCGTTCCTTTTAAAGTAGAACGGGCCACGAAATAACGTATTCTAGCAATCTACAGGTACTTGAAAACAAATCAAACCATGAACATATATTCTTCTAACCCGAATTAAATTTTAGCGATGTCAACTTAATTAGAAACCTGGCGTTTTTGTTCCGAGTTGAATTGCCACGTATATTACTACGTATATAACGAGGGTCACTTTTACCTATAACAAACAATTAAATGAAATGTGGGTCAAAAATTGACAAATAACCCAAATACCCATGCATTTATTACTATAAGCGCAATAACGTATGAGATGGTCGGGATAAAATAAGATACTATCTGATTTTTTTAAGTTACATCGTATACACAAAGGTGGTCTCGCATACACTAAGGTGTGTTTTCACTGGAATATAACGGAGAAAATAACTACATTTATTACCGGACGCAAAACCACTTAAGCCTTCAGGTAGTTTCACTTATCCTTTCGAAAAGGTACGGAAAATTACAAAATTGGAAATAGGAAACGCGTACTTGTGTTTGTTCGATCATAGTCTATTTTAAACTCTGGGATCTTTCTGGCATCAGTTTCTTGTAATACCAACAAAAGGGTAATTTAGAATTCCTGTTCAAATTGCCAGCTATGTTCAGGTCGTCTTTATACGTTTTTGGATCGTGTTACCAACTTGCGTAACGGTATATTTTTGCGAACAAACTTTAGAAATAACTAAACCATGAGTCGCCAACCTTTACTACTCAAAGAGCCACTCGGACCAGTTTCACGTAGTAAACAAAATACTGGGAGCCACAAAGTTGTTTTAAAATGAAAAATGAAATGCGAAACGTTTTTAGTCTTATGACTTTCGACTTTTTGTTGTTAGCTAGTGTTTCATTGCATATTAGACACACTGGTATACTAGTCTCGTCAGCAGAGAAAACAACTTTACGTAGCGTTGCATATTCTGTTTTTGCAGATTTGTATTCCTTTGTTAACGCGTTTGTTACGTAACAATTAACAAACAGCTATTGTTACGCGCGCACACACACTGCAAACAAAAACAGTATTGTCTCATATTGCGTATTAACTTGCGCGCCGCCAGGTTGCCTCTTCAGACTTCACGTTTGATGGTATAGAGATGGGCTTGCAGGTAACTACGACAAGCGAGTACAGTCATGTCACTGCACTTCAATTTTCGTGTTCGGCCTAATCGTCACATAATTTTTATTCAAATGTACAACATTTGGTAAATTCAAAAACTGAGCCGCATCAGAGGGATCAAAGAGCCGCATGCTGCTCCGGAGCCGCGGGTTGGCGACCCCTGAACTAAACGAACGACGATTAAGATACAGACTATTGAAATATATAATGAGGTAAACAAATTACCACGATCGAAAATAATTCGTTGCGGAACTAAATTGTATTGCTTCCAGAAACCGTTACGTCATCCATTCTTACCCAAGCAAAACTAGTTTCGCGTTGGTAACCTTAATCCATGGAATTTTTGCCGTCACAAAGAAAACTTGCAAAATGACACGGTGTGATAAATTTATAATGGTTATTTCGCGAGTGCGGTAGTAGTTCCTGAATTTCGCCACCGGTGGTTCTTTTCGCCACAGTTTGAAACGTTTTCTATAGAACATTTTACAATCGCAATGTGCTGATAAAAAATGGTAGTTTGTATGCAAATCCTATATACCAGGGGGTCGGCAACCCTGACACGCGTGTCAAGGTTGTTTCGCGAGGTGATTTTTCATGGCACGCCAACCGATTTGTGTATATATTTAAGTACGAATTTAACCTATTACACTGCTTGTTTTCAGTTTTTTTTATCACGCCACTGTCTTAAATCCAGTCCGCATGCACAAAGCACTTTGCTTTCTGCTTACTATTAAGACCACGTGGCACAAACCACATATTACCCACAAAAATATTACCACGCGAAGCCATTGCCACATGGAAATAACAAGTAAACCGGCACGCGCCACTCTAAAGGTTGCCGACCCCTATGAGTTTCTTGGACAATAATTACAAACGTATTAGTCACTAATAATTAGTGCATTCAACTTTGTCTCTCGTGGGAAAACGTATGTGCCAGCCAAGCGTTATTGCAAATTATAACTTTTGTAGTTACAAAGTTACGCATAAACGTACATTATCTGAGCGTCAAGGAAAGCAACTGAGTCAAAAAAGACCGACACGGTAAGCCACTACGAACAATTGCCTGTGTTTACGGTTTTGGCAGTGAAACAAAGGGGGGAGTTTGCGACATTCCGTTCCCTCACCACGGAAAACCCCAATACCCCCACAGCGCCGGTTCCTCTTTTGCTAATTTGGGCCAAGCTACTCAATCGGTGCACTTAATGTTTTTTTGCCAAATAAAGTATTGTTCAAAACTTGGTCGGTTTTATTTATACAGGATGGCAAGGTTCTTCGTACGTTGTTAATTTGTAACATCGTTCTGCTTTCGTTTTAAAGGGTTAATTTTTTACCACATACAATTTTCTTTCACTTTGAAATTACAACCACCTTTGACGTCGATTTAGTAGGTTATCTTTCATTGATTTCATTCTTGCTGTGCCAAACAACACCACTATGACATTGGCATATTACGATGCATGTAACGAAATTCACGTATATGCTGCTGTAAAGCGTTTAGGAAACTAGAATAAACTGTTTTTGTCTACATTGAAGGTAAACCAATTAGATTTGAGTCGGATTCGGAATAATGTGACTAAGCGGATTGAAACCTTTAACTCGACTTCACGTGATAAGTGATCCGCTTTTATAGGCGAAACAGTGGCGACATCATATTTCTCAGACTGTATTCAAATTACCCAATGGGTCATATGCCTATGATCTTAAATATGTTTTGAGGTGATTTGTCGCAAATACAGGTTCCCAACACCAGTTGGAGTAATCTAAAGTGGATTACTCTCAGGTACAAACTTTTACCGATGTCGACCGAATGGTCCAGGGCGCCTGACTCACATACAGACATAAAAACATTGATCGAGATTCGTCCCCGATAGCGTCCTCGGTTCGAACCCCGTAAAAAAGGAAGTAAAATTGTGAGAAACCGATCAGTGAGAAATTGTTTTTACACAATGTTATTCAAATAAGCAATGGTGTCATGAAGTAAGTCGCAAACGTGTCTTATCATTGACAAGATGTCTTGTTTGGATTACTAAAACAAGTCCCAGACAAAACTTTGACAATAATCCTGATAAACACAAAACCACCGCCAGCAGACAAAACCACAAACCCAAGACAAGATGACTCCGTTGGTATTCCCAGCGGATAAGCGATTCCGAACTCTTATGGAGGCGTTGCGGATAACATTCTTATTGATATCATTTTGTTGAAATAGATGCAAAAAATGATTACTTTGAAGAAAAAAGTTGTCCCGGAAAGTCTGAAAAGCACAACACGATACACGCAAATCGACGAAGATTGGTGGTATGACGTCCGTCATTAAAATATACAGTGCCGAGATAGCAGTGGTGCAATTCGCTGCCAATGTGGTTGTATGGAGTAATACGTAAAAATACAGTTTTACACACACAAAAATATACGCAGAGTTAAACATGATTATTTTTGCTTGAACACGTTGAGTATATTTTAAAATCCGCCATAATACGTTTTTGTAGTGCAAAATGTAAGCACATTCTATTTTTGTCAGCTGACGATGGTTGTTTATAACACACCTCTCATCACAGCTTAACTGGGGTACGTTAACCTTAGGTTGTCTTATCGCAAGCAAAAACAGTTTCTTATCTGGATGTAGTAGGACATTACGTCGAGAGTATAGGGTAGGTTTGCTAGACAGGATTTGCACCCTGTCACTGTGGGTATGTTCCCTAAAGTTTAAAAAGCACCAGAAAGATAGTGCTATGTTTACTTTTTGATCTTTGGGGATTTTGTCGCGTGTTGAACATCTACTTCCCTGTATCGTAACGCTATTTCTAAACTTAAAACGAAACATGTATATGGACTAAACAATTTAACCTAAGTAAAGATAATGGCAAAAATAGTCGGAATTGACATGTACCAAAAGGTGTTTTTTGGAGTCGTATTCAGCTTTTCGGTGAAGCAACTATAGACACTGCACAAAAAACATGCTCTATTTACGACACTCGTTTGCCTGGACCGAAACGCGGTAAGTTTCAGCAAAACTACAAACAATGGAAGTGTTGTTTGGCAAAACGTTAAATGTACTGAAGCACTTACGCAACGTCAAACAACCGACGTGGACCGTAAATGTGGTTTGTTGTTGGGTACGGATCATCAGTGTTTATTTTTAGGTCATATAACTCTGGTCGTTTATGCACTGCGAGTAAAACAACTGCTAGTAGATGAACAGTAAATTCTTACACTTTAAAAATTTCAACAAACATCGTCCAGCAAATTATATGTGTATTGCATATTTA
The DNA here is from genome assembly GCF_965637545.1 of Phallusia mammillata. Taxonomy (NCBI): domain Eukaryota; kingdom Metazoa; phylum Chordata; class Ascidiacea; order Phlebobranchia; family Ascidiidae; genus Phallusia; species Phallusia mammillata. Next base: position 5,425,220 of record NC_137259.1, on the reverse strand, counting down.
TACATATGTGTATTTATAGAACGGATATTGTACTTTGATGTAAAAAAATTTTACCTATACGTCCGCTTATTTGTGGACGGAACTTAACAGCGGAACTGAGTTGTTCAAAACTGCAACAGCCATTACATCATTCTATGCGTTTTAATTACGTCAGATCACAATTACCGGCTTCTAATAACGTACAAAGATTGCTTAAACAAACGCGAGAAAAAGAAACATGTGGAAAACACCCCAAAAAGAAGGGGTATACGATACTTGCTTTTCGTTACGGATCACCGTCTGCTACGAAGCCCCGGTATTATGGGCTTTCGGTATCTGACTTTCACGTTTTCGGTATCTTTTGAAGTTTAATACCAGGATCAGTAACACTTGGATGAGTTCATTTTTGTTTATCATATTGCGAACAACTAAGGCGGTTGTGATCAAAATCAAAAGCTTTTAGTGTGTTTAGTTGCAGTAAGAAAGTAAACTTCATAAAAAAAGGAAAAAGATTGTTTGGGAAAGATGTCCAGACAGTTACGAAAACTTTCCAGTTCAAAAACTTCTCAATTGTTATGTTGCGAGACGTTTTGCTATGTCCCCAAAAAAACTGTGGTCAACGCTGCAAATAAACAAAGAGATATGCTTACACAAAATTACCGTTGTTGTCTTGTTGACTATTTGAATTATACAAACAAATGCGACGTAAAATATGTGATGTGCTTAGTTAGTTATCACCCTACTATATTTAAGCTATTCTCAAATTATATTCTTTCAATTTTAAACAGTTTTAAAAAATGTTGAATTGTTAGAAAATTTATCTCGTTATTACTTGTTTAAACAGTTAGCTTACAGTTGTGCTTTTAACGTATAACGTAGAAGATCGTTCAATTTTACTAAGGCCTGCGCTAAATTGCTTTGTAACTAGAGGAAAGTTCTGCAAAGAAGCTATACGAACAATAAGAACCAAATATACCCTTGTGCGAACAAACAGTTAAGACTGTAGATGAAAGGCAGCTGTTTTCCGCCGATCAAAATTGCTTTTCACCGGCGGGGGAAGTATTCGGGGAATCCCAAAAAGGTGGCGTAGGCGTTCAAAGCTTTAAAACACAACTAGATTGCACCACTTGTTGTTTACGCCAGTCTCGTGCGAGCTTTTAAAGTTTTACCCATATTTCTGCAAATTGTGCAACCAAAATTTATTTCGTGTGCTTTATTTCAATTTTTAGCTTTGAACCCTTTCAGTGAGCGTTGAATGCATTTACCGGCATTCAACTTTCCAGGCAGAAAGTGTGCAAAGCATTGCAGAAGATGCAGTCTGCGTAATACACATGTACTAGCATTAGCAACTACGGGTCTTGCATGTTAGTTGCTCGGAGGTGCAATATGCATAAAACTAAACATGTATTATTCAATGCAATGCTACAACAAGTAGAGCTGAGTGTAGGCTAACGTAGCTTTGTTCCAGCTAGTTGCTTTAGGCATTCGTCATGCTAGTGATGATGCTAAAAAAGAAATCAAATCTAAATTGTTATTTATCATTCACATTGCAATCAATTCTAGTGGCTTGCTTTGCTATCTAAAGAGTTCGCTTGGTTTGGTTGCCAACGGTAGAATTTTTCTTTTTCAAATCAATTCAGCGTGACGACAAACTGCCAAGAGTCCCAGGAGTCGCTGTAAGCCAACTTTGAAAGCAGGTTTTGCATTTTAGGTGTAAGATTTTTTAAACTTAGCATGTTTGCCATACAACCATTTGTGTTGCTACTGAGTTTTCTTATCTTCACCGAGGCCATGAAATCACCATCATGTCCTAAAGCTAAAAATGGTTCCAGGTACGACTAGCAACCCGTTCATGACAAAGTATTGGTTTTATAGATTCTTTCATTGGTGTAATTTTTTGTTAGCTAAACCTCTCTATAATTGCAATCTTATTTACTGTTTTGTGCATGCATATTCCGCACTATCGGGTGACAAATAAAACGATTTTGCACAGTTTAAAGTCAACTTACGTATAAGCAAGGCGCACACTTAAATTATAGGAAATCTAGGTTGGTTGGTTGCACCATATTTTAATGCATATATTTGCAAGACAAATGGGGCATTCAAAGTGTGTTTGTCCTTTCTTCTAAAAAAAACATTCAAATATTATGAGCCCACCCACACAGTTCGGCTACCATCATATCAATAGTGTTTATCCACGCCATATATAGAATCTGAAACAACTTCTTCCATATAAGGTATGTATTGCAATTCAAACATGTGTACAAGGTAGGTGTGGGACATTATTTACATCTTATTTGCCCTTTACTGAGTTCTATTTACGGAACTTTGTTTGCACCCAACATCAGGGCAGATTTAGGCCGCCAACGTACAAAAAACAACCCAAATGAGTGTTAACAGTGCGCTACAACCATGTCAGCGAAATTTTGCAAACACTCAATGCCACTTAGGGTTAGTAAACATCAGAAACAAATAGAGTTGTTGACCACTTTTTGGTTTTGTGTTGATCAGGTGCTACCTTGATTACCGGACCATGGACTTATGGTGCGATGAGACAGACTTTACAGTGATTCCAAATCCTGCTGACATTGTAGCTTACGCTCCACCAGAAAGGTCACTGTCCTTGTTTTTCAACTCATCCTGTCTGACCACAATTACCAAAGGTAATTGCCAGTTGCATTTAGTGTAATAATGATAGATTGTTTGTATCAGAAAACCAAACAAGCAGAAAATACCATAAAATTTGGCAATGTCGATCAACCGAAATGAAAAGGTATTATGGGAGTCCCATGACAGCAACAATGGTTTTACATTTTTAAGAGACTTTAAAAACTAGTTTTAAGTTGGATGACCTACCAACAACAACCTACTGGATTTTTACGTGTTTACCCGTAAAACCCCGTTTGTTTATAAAGCGGGTAACTTTTGCAAAAGTCACATGAGATAATTGTGCGGCACAACCGACAGACACTGTTAGGAAGGTTAAACTTTTTAAAATGAATAAGTCTGTGTTTGCATCGAACATATTTGGAGTGTGTTTTTACAAACCACAGTCGTCTTGTGATCATGTGCAATGTGTGGTGTGTGTGTTGCGTTGTAAGATTGCTGCGCGCGGGCCTGGGTCGAGTAAAAACAGCTGCTTATTTTTTAGATGCTTTGGAGGAGTACACATGTCTTATCGTTTTTGATGCATCGAACAACCTTTTAACTAAAACTGAACCATCGGCATTTGAATCCTGCCCCAAACTTGAGATAATAATCCTTTCCAACAACTACATTACTCATATTCACCAAGACTCTTTTAAAGGTTGGTTGACGCAAAAACGTCCAATACAAATAAAAGCAAGTCATACATAAAGAGAAACTATACACTTGTGAGATTTGAACCCACGACACAACCCTTTGTGTGGAGGAGTAGGCCCTAAGCTGAGCTGTAGTTCAAATTACAATGCAGCACATTTCAAAACAAGTTTCATTAAACCATGTTAAAGTAATTAGGTATGCTTGAGTTTACTCGTGTCGCCAAAGGACATGTTTTGAGTTGTTGTTTCAAAAAGGAAATAGTAACAGATAGTTACATGTATACAGGTCTTCCAAACCTCGAAGTCATCGAACTCAATCATAACAAGTTGTCAGAAATCCACCATAGCGTTTTCCAAAACCTACCAGCATTGGAAACTTTAATATTAGACCGAAACCTGATAAAGCATTTGACAGCAAAACTATTTGCCGGTGTTCCGAAACTTCGTACTCTTTCTCTAAAACACAATCATCTGCGAGAATGGCCACGCACAAAAAATGAAGTTCTTAAGCAGCTTAAGGTTTTGGAACTTGGCCACAACCGAATTTCAAGAATTGCCTATTACTCGTTTGAAGGAATGGAATCTTTAAAGTAAGTGTTACATACAAATGTTTCAACTCAAAACTAGTAAGTTATTTAAAGTAGCCTATTTGGAAAGTTGTGAAATACAAAGAACCGCTGTAGGCTATAGACCTACTTGTTAAACCGCACAACAACAGCTTAAAAAAACCTTGTAGCGACAAAATAAACTACATTATCCCAACTTGTGCCATAACTTACATAGAAAACAACAACCTTGAAATGAAAACCCAAACAGTTTTGCCACAGCGATGATGACTTATTTATTAATACCACAGGTCTGATAATGTTTATCTTTTCTATCAGAAAATTGACCCTTCACGATAACAAACTTCTGACGATCGACGCAAGAAGTTTTAAACACTCTCCATTGCTCGAGCACATCGACTTACGACACAACAGACTGCACTCGTTGGATTCAAAGCTTTTTTCCACTTTGCGGTAAGATGGCAATTAAAGATAGAAAAAAGTGCAAAAATCAGGTCAACCAGCAATTAACATCATCTAAGTTTTTTAGTTTATGTTGGTTATGTTTGCCTTTAGTAGGATACAGCGATACCTGTTTGCTCTTAAGTTTGTAAAACCCCAGTAGCCTATCTTAATTAAAAATATTATGATGACATTTTCAGCAATCTTCGCAACCTACATTTGGGAGGAAATAGATTGGTGACCCCGCATAAGGAATGGTTCTTCAATGTAATGCTGAATTACAAGGTGGACACAAACCAATCAATAGCATTTGGAATGCAAGAAAATCCATGGAAATGTGACTGTAACGCATTGGATTATTTGGTAACTAAGTTGAATTTAGGATGTGTATTGTACAGTCACAATTTTCACTACTTCGCTTCGCTTTATCAGGTCGTTTCACGTCAATGGGCTGAATAGTGTCAGTAACGCTGTATGCATTTTGGTTAAACCCCAAACAGCAAAATGTAAATAGAGGTTTTCGTTTGTGTTGCGCTACTGTATTGGGTTTAATTGAATTGTCTGGGAAAAATTTATGGGTCTGAGCGATAGCCTACAAACTTCTTTAAATATCAACCAAGGATGGCATTGACCGTACCTCGATACGCAGAGCGTACCGTACCAAATGTCAAAAATCGTACCGTAGTGCCATCCCTGCTATCAACACTTAAAATATTTTTGTGTAGGAATTTCTACAAACTACTCACAGCAATAAGAGTCACGTACAAGAAATGATCGCAGAGTTGGAAGTTAAATGCATCTCACCTATTAACTTCACAAACAAGTACCTCACCGAAATTACCGACTTGGAGATAGCTATTGCCAACAAGTGTAATGCCACACATCAAGTTGATAGTGCACAAACCGTGTCTTACTCTTTCCTACCACAAGACAACCAGTTGAAGGCAAGAACCCTAATGCATGTCGAAGTGCAGAAAAAGACAGGTTCCCAAAAATATCCACCAGTGGTTTGGTTTAGTATCCCAGTAGTTATTTTACTGCTACTGATCGCTGGAGCCTTTATATCCTGGTTGGCAAAAAATTACAAAACACGGACCTCCAACTGGACAAGTATGAATACTGTGATTACCAAGGTGTAAAGTTGTCATGTCCACGTGGTAACTGTCACGTTTTTACACATGCACCACTTTCTTTTGTACGTTTTTCTTTATATTTGTTGTAGTCATGTGGATAACAGCTTTCGCCACAAACTCAACGGAACTCCTAAAGTTTGTTGAGCAACCAAGCGAAACTGTGTGGGTGGACTTACAAATGACGTAATGTCTGAAAAGCTAAACAGCAAGCTCAAAACACGTGACACCGCGGCGGCGGTTAACCGTAAATCACATGTTTGCAGTAACCTGATTGAAAACTCAAGCAGTTTTTTTTTTTGACGTAACTGTTGAAGATTCCTTTTTTCCAAGTGGTATTCAAGTTACCCCTATATTCAAACCTCATAAAGGTGTATGCTGTCCATCATTGTCTAATCTTTTGGAAAATATTAACTTGCAGTACACTTCTTACTAAGTTTTGTAGAAATGCAACTCATAACACGTATACCACTACAGTACATATCAATACCAAGTACATTTCTCGTTGATGACCTGTCTCTTTCTCAAACTGAAGTCTTTTGCAAACTTGTTTCCTGGACTAATATTTTCTTAATTTTACTTTTAACACACAAAAAACATATTGTATGTTAGCCATTCACCATTACAAAGCCAAGTTTAAATCAGCCACAAATCAAGTTAACATTTTATTACCTGATTACCTGCTGAAAATGAAAGCAAAACCATCAAACCATTTTTGAGTTGTTGTTTGTATAACCACAGCATAATTTTCCAATTTTCCCTCATACTCTTTGTGTTCCAATACCCAACATTGAAGGTATAACATTTGTAGCACAGGTTGTCAACAAACTAATATCATTGAACATCAGTTTACTTAATCCAGAAATCTGTGTTTAAACACATAACACTTCCAAACTTTTGTAGAATGCCATAGAATGGAGAATCATTGCTTTTGATTTGTTTTTTTCTGAAAATGATCATGTTTATTCGGGGGCGCTGTAAACAAAAATAAATAAATATTAATTGATGTATTAATTATAATCAACATAAGTTTAAATAAGAGTCCTAAATAAGATCAACTAATTTAAAAGAAACATTTTGTGTCTAAATATTTTAGTGGATTTACAGTTTATATTATGTGACATACTACTGTTGCAAATCAACCCTTGAACAATTAGGCTCAAGCAAATTTTAAAGACAGGTTTGGCTGTGGATTGTATTGTCGATATGCCTTCCATTAATTAAACATATAACAGTGATGAGATTTCTGTAAAAACTATCATAACTTATCTGTTTAATGTTTATGTTAATAGTAGAAATGCTACAAAAGTTTAGAAAATGGAGTATTTATAACCTTATATTCCTTAAAAAACAAGTGCTTTGGTACAGAAATCAACCAGCTATCATAAGATAACAAAATAAAAAGAAAACTATAAAAGAGGCAAAAATTGTAACTAAACTTTTACTTACTTGGAATGTCAGAAAAAAACAGCCATCTAAACAATTGCCAATAAAATACAGGGCAAATAATAGGTTTCAAATTTCACAACTTAACCTTTTGGCATATAACGTAAATTTTAACATCAAAACAACATATGCAAGTTTTGTTGTTGCACAACATAACACATTTATTACTTAAATGTGTAATTTAAGTTATAAAGTAATAAATTTATTACTTAAATGTGTAAAAGAGAGCATTGTTGTCAGTGGCATAAGCATAGAGCCTGTGTCAACCATTGCTTACTATTATATAAGAAAGTCAGTGATATATTTGCCCAAATCCACATACTTTGCTCTACTTACATTTCTTTTTTCTATAAAGGTTTATCACTATCTTCAGTTTTTATTTGAAAAAACGTAATTGGTTTATACCTGCAGCTGCAAGGTATTTGTGCCAATCCTATGCATGTGCATGTTGGTCATCATAACAAACGGCTTTCATCAAAGCAATAAAACCAAACTAAGTAATAATTCATGTTTTATAGCAACATATTTTTTGAAAAACTGGTGTTAAAAAACTCCCTATCGAACGTTTTTCATTTAAAATACTTGTATTGGGTTAAAAACAGTTTGCCGCGCAAAACTTCCTACGATGACAAAGCGTTCTTTGTTTGTGGCCGTTTAATCCAATGAGCAAAACATATTTGCCGTTTTCAAGAAAGCGACAGATGCTAGTTTTGCAATCCTTCAACAAATGTGGAAATGTAAGCAAAAAAATTACTGCACGCAAATATTTGAAGAATAGTGATTCATACTTTAGGCTCACGTTGTGTTGAACGGCAACTTTTCGCTCACGTTGTGGTGAACAGCAACAAGTCCAAGTGGAGAGTAAACAACGTCCATTATACACGACAAGCTGAAATGTGCACTCGTTCGCGTTCAGAACATTCAAATCAAAACAAGAAAATAAAAATATGTGGATGGCGTTGGTCCCATAAGCATGAAGACTCCACTAAGTCACTAACCCCTGCCATAAATGTTTTTAGGTCATTAGGAGAAGCATTATGGAAGGGCCGAAGAGGGTACACCTTATGTGCATTCAGCTTTCGTGTACACGTGAAGAACCAAAGCAAAAATGTAGGGCGCCACAGGAACTGGTTAGTCACACACGACGGTTTTTGTATAGGCTCAGTCTACATTCTAAAGGCCGAATGGCTAAGCCTAGCTTAAACTTTGGTGAAAATAGAACCACGAAACAAAAATTTGTTAGACTGGTCTGAAAAACAACAACACATAGCATTAGCAAGCAAGTGGTGTAATCACTGAACATAGATAACACTTTTAAAGACCTTCCTAAAATGCAATGTTTTGGAAATCAACATCTGTAGGCTACGCAATTGTTACTTATTTGGTTCGAACTAGAGGCTTTTTATAAACAACTAAAAATTAAAAGGCAACAAGGTGTTCAGGTTAAATAGGTAGGAATTTTGATACTTCTGTGTGGTACTAGAGCAGTTTGAGAAAATGATTTTAAGCCGGCTATTTTTCTTAACATCAAATTGGCGCATCACCCGACCTAAAACAGCAGGCGTCTTAAAAAAGTTTCGAAATAATTTCAAAGTTAAGATCCTCATAAATGCAATACAAACAACTGTCAAAAATTACCAAACGACCGAGAACCATCGTCAACGAATAAAAACAGGACACACCATCCCAGAGATTCAAAACGATAACGAGTCAGGAACCACTGGTGACGCAAGTAACAATTCATAAGCACTCGTTGCAATTCAACAAGTAGACAATGGTCGGTATCTAGGTTTGCTGTTACTAAACCAATTACGCCACCAAGCGAATAAAATAAAAACAAGGCAAGAACATACCGATCATAAAGAAGACAAAATATATAACGATAATAAAGCGAATGTGACTGGTTTAGTTGCATTTGTATGGCATCTGATTTTTCTTTAGCCACCATAACGCTGCAAAGTGTTTTCGTGATTAGGAATGGCTGTCTCGGCTACGAAACTTATTTCCAACATTAACTTAAATGAAGAGAAATATGCAACACATATAATCATATTCAACAGGTAAGGTTTTTGTCTTGTGCTTGTCAGTTTTAATCCCAAATCAGGTACAATAAATCTAATAGCGGTATATATATACTTTGATGTAGACCTCCCTGTTTACTTGCATTAAACAGAATCTTGAAAAGACGAACGGCTTCCGACAAACACGACACTCTCGTCCGTTTGGAAACAAGTTTCTTTCGCATATTGTTGTCGAGTCTCCTTTCTGTTTTGATGGAACATGCCTAGAAGGAGAACCAAGGCCACAAAAAACGCACCCACAAGCAAACACATAATTACAAATGAAGCGTATTGCAAATGTTCTAAGTTTGGTGACTTGTTTTTCAGCACCGTCTGCAATGTAGGTTCAACTCCAAATATGGAGTTAGTTGTTTGCATTTTAGTGGTTCTTGCTGGAGTCGCGTGAATTTTCGTTCCAACAGATGGATGCTTGGCGAAACAAGGGTCCCACTTGAAGTGAAGAAGACTGTGGCATGTGTTATTATAATATTGGTTAATTGTTGGTGCCGAAATATTGCTGAGCATTTGACCTTTGAAGGCAGCTGGTCCACTGCATTCGATGTCCAGCTTTCGGACCCAAAAGTCCACGTCTTTAAGTTCAACACTGAGAAAGTGCTGAAATGTACAGTAAATATAATAGGAGTTTGCTGCAAGCAAAGGAGTTTATTCAAAACTCACAGCCAAAGCTGCAAAACCCTTTACAAGAAACGCTTATGTGTATTATGATCTCCAAACCCATTATAGGAACTGCGTAAAATATCAAAGTTGTTTTACCTGATAAGGTAACACATTGCAGTCACACATCCACTTATTGTTTGCAGTTATGGATTCAACGTCCTGTATAAATTTCCGTTGATTGCTGCGCGGCAAGTTTCTGTACCAGTTCGGTTTTGGTATCTGTATTTGATTGTCATTCAGCAAAATGGTCGATATCTCCCTAAAATGTTTAAGAAAGAGCTTAACATTGGTGTTTGTTTAAACAAGGTTATGGGTTCTAAACATGTCTCGATCACTTGTCTTTTTCTAAGGAAAACCATAACGGGATTGGTCTAATCCAGTGGATACCGATAGATTAAATTGAACTTAAGCAAAGACAAAATAATCAATTTGGGAAATTTTAGACCCTTAGACAAAATAATCAATTTGGGAAAAACAAAGTACCTTGTCGGACATGAAGTGAGCAAAACGAATTCATCAGGCGTTTCCCGCCCAACGAGGATAAACGTAATACATACAAACAAACAAACAACAAATGAACTCGTCATAAACAACACTTAAGTATCGCCTGCTTGGGTTGGGTGTCTATAACTGAAAGCGACAGGTGAAAAGGTTATTTGTTTTTATGACATAGACGATTCTCCTACACATTTTGATTGCAGTGTAAATAGATTTGTTACGAGTTACGAGGAAATGTAAGTTTGTCTTGGTCTGGTGTAATATTTATGCCTCCATTACTTGCACGCAACAAATGCTAAATAGCAACCTGAAGTGGGGCATCGGCGCAAGAGATTACTGGTTACATACAAAAAACATACATTTGTTGAACATATTTGTTACCGTAATATTTAACCCCTGTTTATGTGAACATGATTTCGTTACTCGCAACGAACTAAACATAGTAAAAAAGGTTTTAAAGCAGCTATGTTTCACAAACTAGTTATGATATAATCTCTTTGCTCAGGACAAAAGCCATTCTGTTTTGTTCAGACATGTACTGTAGTATCAAACTTACGATTTTTCGAATAGTCTTTCGTCGAAACAGGTAATAGCGTTTTCCCGTAGATCCACGGTCTGTAAGCCAGGGCAGCTGAAAAACGCGTATCTTTCAACTCTGTTTATGGCATTTCCACGCAGATTCAAACTCCTGTTCACATAAAGTGTTTATTAGCTATAGCAGGGGTCGGCAACTTTTTTTATACTGCCGACCGGTTTGAAACTAAAATTTTTTATCACGGACCGGCCTTTGAAAACCACAAATGTTCAGCACTGAAAACTGATTACAGTTTACAACTTTGATTCAATGTGAACCTTGAGCAAGTTTTATGCGGCCCGGTAACGAACCCCTTACGGAACCTGGCCGCGGCCAGGTTGTTGCCGACCATTGAGCTATAGGACAAGGTTAAAACGTACCAGAGGACTTTTCTTTTTTATCTTTCAAACCTTTTCAGGATTTAAACCCTTAAGAGAAAAATAACAAACATATAAATCGTTGTTATTGCTACCTGAGCTGTGGAAGTCCTCTCAAGTTCCACATTGTCAGAGTTTTCAAGCAGTTTTTGCTCAAATCAAGCGATTTCAGAAACAGGAGGTTTTGAAATATCCTTGTTGTTATATGTGAAAGTTTGTTACTGCTAAGGTCCAAAACCCGAAGTCTTGTTAACTCGTTAAACAACTTCTCAGGTAAAACAGAGAGTTCGTTTTGGTTCAAATTCAGCACTTTTAGTCGCTTTAGTCCTGAGAGAGAAACAGTAATGGTTAATTGTAATTAAATTTTGTTGTGGAAAGAATAATTATTAATAAACAAAATTAACAATGGTTTTAGTAAAACATAAGTTAGACACTTTGAGCAACAAAATCAAACCGGTGCAAACAATGCTTTTTGACAAAGTTGTGTAACTAGCAGTTAGCATACCTACCTGCAAAAACCTTGGGTCCAACAACTTCAATCCGGTTGTACGACAACTTTATTGTTTTAAGTTTTTTGCACAAGAAGAATGTGAAGTCTGACAGCGTTTCAATTAAGTTGTTGTTAAAATCCACCAGTTTTAAATCTCCATACTTGTTCAAGTTTTCTGAATAGAATTGAAAATATATTGTAAACTTTGGCAAAATATATGGTCTACTTAAAAAATAGATTTCATACCCGTATTAATTACGGTAATACAGCTTCTATTGATATACAACGTTGTTGCAAATTTTGCGGGACCGAAACTTCGTATCGTTGCTGGATCGGGGATCTCTGACACATTAGAAGCATCGCACCACAGTTGCATGTATTGGGAGAAGAACTTGCACCTAAACAATATATTTTCAATAGGAAAAGCAAAATTTCAAACCACAACGACGAAAATATTCCAACCAGAGTAAAGTTGACTTGCAGTCAAACAGACCAATATCTTCTAAACTTAAAAAAATGATCGTAATAAAATTACAAAGCCTACAATAACCATGCTCTTCAGTATTTTGTGATACAATACTGAAGCTTTTAATACGCTACTGAAAGCAGTCGTTGTTTTTCTGTACGATCACAGTTTTATTTTCTTCCGTAATAAATAATTACCCCGAGTGAACCGCAGGTGCGCAGTCTCCTTGAATGTCGGTTGCATTTGCCAAGGCCTGTCCGCAAGAAAAAGTAAAGAATACCAAACACACGTAATGCACAAACATTTCCCAAGTTGCTTGAATGCAGTCTGATGCTAATTTGCCATTTGTCGGTCACTTATATATGCTGACGTTGTTGCTGGACGCTCAGCATTGTGCCATTGTTTTATTGACGCAAGTTGCATTGATCTGATTTAACTATTGGACGGGCTATATTAAACTGGAATTGAAAAGTTGCCGAGGAGAATGCTTGTATAAGGAAAAGCCCAGTTTGGGTTTCGGTTGTCAAGAAACAAAGCAAATACATTCAACACAGAACGTATATGTCGTAAAACTGTCTGTACACAAATGCGGTAGGCCTACTGTCTTTAGGTTAAAAACTATTAATTTACCACCTACACTTAAGCTCTATCAAACCGAAATTGCTAAGTTGCTAAGGGGAATGCTTTTGTAAAGAAAAGCCCAGTATTGGTTTCAGTGGTAAAGTAAGAATGCAAATGCATAAAGCGCGACATAATGTGATAAAACGTTTGTAACAAAGTAAAGGTAACGGTGCCGCCTTTAGGTTTAAAACTATTAATTTATCTACCACTTACACCAGAGTTCACCAAACTTTTTTCACTGCGGGTCGGATAAGTTTAATAATGATTCGCGAGGGCCGCATAGTTTACATGCCCTACCGCCGTCTTTCCAAACTTAGCCCGCGAGCCGATTTTTAAAGGGGCGCCGGATCCGGCCCGCGGGCCGTAGTTTGGTGACCCCTGACTTACACTCTTAGTTTCACTAAAAATGGTTTCACCAAACTGACACTTCTGGTTCACTGAAAAGAAAAGAAATACAGACAAACTGTTTTTTCCAGACAATCCAGTAAACTTTTCGCAATTTTTGTACAACTTTTTTACCTGGCTCACGTATATAACCTAACAATAAATCTTGAAATATTAGATTAGACTTTGAATATTTTTTAGCCGATTTGTAGAATTGTATTGGTATGTAAAGCCGTCATCAAATCATTTTTCCACGTAAACCCTACGTGCTTCGATACAGCGGTATCTAACCTATTTGGCATTTTCGCTATTAGTGAAACGAATCTCTTTGCATACAAGACAATGACAATTTTCTGAATGATAACAAACTTGAATGAAGTTAGCTGTACTAATAGCGAAGGTCCCAACTGAGGTCCTGTATATAAGCAGTCTCGGTAAGTAAATGTTTGCCTGCAGCGTATAAAAATTTCCCTGACGATTTAACTGCGATCTGATCACGGGATTCGCTTCTTGCCTTTTAAAAGCAAAATTCCTTCTGCTGATCACGTGCTGATTAGGCAGTTTGATCAGCAAAGTTAGAAATACTAAATAGCAACTTTGTCGCTTCACATAGTTTTGTTGCAACTGTTTTAGCACTTCTGTGTCAAATCAAGTTCCATTGAGTATTTGCACCAACTACAAAATTCGTTGCTGTTGTTTAGATTGTTAAAGTAATACCACAGATATTCAAAATCAAATGAAAATAAAATACAGTTTTACCAGAGCCAGAAACGATATGGGCTCTAGTTAAACGATTTAAAGCCGGCAATTATTTTTAGTTTTTGCGTCGTTTCCAACAGCAACAACATAAATAAGTTCTTTGAAAAATACAGCAAAAATAAAAACAAGACAATCAAGTAAAGGCTATAGTCCAGCGGTTCTCAACCAGTTCTCAACCCACTGGTGGGCCATGGAAGCATTTTGATTGGGCCACAGACCAATCAAATAGAAATCATTTTTTTAAGAATTTACTTTTATTTGTGTCACTACACTCAATTTTACAAGAATAATGGCTTGGGGAGGAATTGAGAAGGAATGTAAATTAATTTGAATTATTCTATTTACGGTATAAAGTTACTTTGAGTTTCTGCAACCCTATATGTTTATGATGTAATAAACTACTTTGTGATTACAATAAAGCCAGATAATAGCAGAATATCAATGGTCCAATTATTCGGTTATAACTGAAAGTGCTTGATTAAAGAAGGGAAAGTGCTGTTTTATGATATTTTGCATTAACATATTTTGAACTTAATATCTGTTTGAAATATGTCCTGCAGTTTTTTTTTGTTCTGAACCTACTTTATAGTTGTTTCTTTCTTTCATAAAAATTTACTGGGCCACAGAATTTTTGTGCAATGAAAGTGGGCCACGAAAGAAAAAAGGTTGAGAACCACTGCTATAGTCTGTAGCAGGTGTCAAAAAGAAGTTGAGTGGTGTACGCAAACGAGCAAAACAATTTGCGGTTTCTTGCACACAGTTAAGTTATTACCCTTGTTCTTCTTTGCATTTTTACCCCTCTTGCATAAAATTGTTACAGTTTTTGGAGTTGTAGCATTTATAAAATAAAAACTTAAATAAATGTTATTCTAATAATTTAACTTAATTTATTTTAATAATTAAAACTTCTATGTGATCAGTGGTCACGCTTCTTCCACCACAATATGTCAAGCGTGACGAATTTGATGATGACGATCTTTATTAACAAATTGGAATAATTTTTGTATTGTTGACAAATATTTATATTACTAACTTAAGAACGTTTGCTTGTCAACCTGGAATGAATTGTTAAAACTGTTATTTAAATTGGTAACGCTTGAAAGCTAAAACGCGAGTGGAATTGTTGGAAATCCAACTGGAATCGTCACAAATCAGTAATCACAATGTCCATGCATCGATAGTGAGTGTCTTTTTTAATGTTTGTTGGCTTGATTAATGTGGGTTGCGTTTTTTATGTGCAATTGGACTGTGCAATTCTGCTTCTATTATAGTTTTTACTACAAGTTGTGCATCAAACAGATGCAATTTTTTGCATTTTTGACTTTGATGGTGTCGGGTCAGCTGTCTATACTCTATACTTCATAATAATCAAATAGAAACAAAGCTTTTTGATAAAATTTTGATGTTTAAGAATTGCTCTAAAGTTTATTACACTTAGTGTGTGTGGAAACTATAATGTTTATGTAAAATTGACTGAATGTGTGAGCATATGTCCAAACAATCGCACATATGCTGTAAAACTGTACAAGTTTTAATCACACAACTTAAACACAAGCTTGTTAAATTACTACTGATGTTTGTACATTCACACATTTGAAGGATATTTTGTGTTTAAACTATCATTTATTTCACTTTCTACACAAAAATATAAAATTGATTACATTAATTCACACATGTTTAACATCAAAATGTTAAAGCTACAATTGCAGGTATCTGCTGGCATTTAATTTGTACACAGTTAGCGTTGCATTCACAAATTGAGTATAGAATTTGGCTATTTTTTGTACTTTACCAAACTTTAATTAAGTTTGTATTGTAGTGACAATGCTGGTTTTTCTGGGGAATCATATGATCGAAATGTCTTTGAGGCAAACCTCTCAACAGTCAACAAACTGCAAAGGGATTTCTGGACGGCCAAGCAGGTCCTTCGCAAGAAATTGGGAAAGTCAGATGATCAGTGCATTGTGTCCAGTGATTCTGAGTTGGATGCAAAGCTTGATGTGAGAAAAATTTTTCATTACAAAACAAGTGTAGCAGTTTTCGTGCAAAATACTACGCTTTCGAGTGTGCCACCAATTTTTAAAAAAATAACATAACAGTATGTTTGTGTTTTTTAATTTCAGCTCTTTCGAACAGTTCAAACAACCTGTGCTGACCTGATCAAGGCTGTGGAAAATTATCAAAACTGCATTTGTGGTAAGTTTAAAATTAATTATAAGCAAAAATTATAAGCAATTGAGTTTTTGTATTATCTAAGTCACCATACTCATTTGCAGAATAGTATTCTTGCAATGGATAAGTTAATGGATAAGAGTTGTAGTAGTTGACTATATATTCTTGAATGAAACAAGCCTTGATGATCATGATTTATAGTTCTGTCACGAGATGAAAACTGCATGGGACGATTTTTGAAAGATATGGGGGCACAAGATAAAACTCAAGCTGGCAAGATGATGGCTGCTGTTGGAAAATCACAGTGTTACACTGCACAACAAAGGTTTGTCAACACAAACATATAATAACACATATAATGTTCAAAATACAATTGCCTTGTAAACCAGCACAATGTTTTTGATGCAAATTTACTTCATGACATATTTCATGAAATTGTTCAAGCTGTTATTGTTTTGAAATAAATTAAACATATGTCACAGTTATTAAATAAATGAGTCACAATTGTGTTTTAATGAAACCCTTGCCTTGAATACAAATTTTAGTACTGCTTTCAAATAAGACAAATTATGTCCATTGCTTTTAATATATATTCCTGAATTATATACATAATATTTTAGCTAAAAGTATTTTCTGAAACAGGAGTGATACACCTTAAATATCACTTTTGGCATGTTCTTGTAGTTTTCATAACATATCATATATATTTATGTTCATTTGTACGAAGAACCTGTTGTTAAAAAGACAAGTTGTATTAATGGGCAGACTGTGTTGCTCTAATGGACTGATCTATAGACAGGAAACTGCTGTGCCATGTAAATCAATCATGATTTGTTTGGTAGTTGTAATGTCAGATCATTTTGAATAGGCTTACAAGTTTGTATGGCTGTGACAAAAGTACACCTGGGTTGCTAGGTTTGACACACATCCATTTTAAAACCTAATTATGTGTCCCCTTCCCTGAAGGGGACACATATTGTTTTTGTCTATATTTTTTTTTTCTTTTTTTCTTTTTTCTTTTTTCTTTTTTTCTTTCTAACGCAGATTTGTTTTTTTTTCAAATTTACACACATTACAGATATTGGTCTAAAGATGGTCCATGTGAATTTTGACCCCGTTTGATCCCTCGGTTCACCCACAGCCCCCCAAAACGTGAAATTTTTAGCGCGGATTTGTTCCCACGTTTTGGTCAAGAAAGAATGGTTCAAACTTTTTCAAATTTACACACATAATAGGTATTGGTCTAAAGATGGTCCATGTGAATTTTGACCCCGTTTGATCCCTCGGTTCACCCACAGCACCCCAAAACGTGAAATTTTTAGCGCGGCTATTGTTCCCACGTTTTGATCAAGAAAGAATGGTTCAAACTTTTTCAATTTTACACACATTACAGATATTGGTCTAAAGATGGTCCATGTGAATTTTGACCCCGTATGACCCAGAGATTCACCCACAGGCCCCCGAAACGTAAATGTGTCTAACGCTCGTTTGGTCAAGAAAGACACTGTAGGCAGAAGTACCAAGAGAGTAACTCACTGGTTTACGATAGCGGGAGGGCTCAGCTTGACGTCGGACAGACGTTTTACGAGACATCGTTTCAGTGATTAGAAATCAGCTGTTTTGCACAGCAATGCTATGTCGTTTTAATAAGTTATCACTCACATTTTTAGTTTTGGCGAAGGTTTTACACCTATGACGTGATTTAAGCCTAATAACCGTGCTTCGGTTTTGTATATGTCAAGAAAAACTTTGTTAATAAAAGTTAAGATGAAAAAATTAACTTGACTTTTTTGCCAAATAAATGTTTTTTTAAATGCTCGCTGTCAGGTTGGCCGCCGCATGATCACGGGTTACTTAAGGTCAACTCGTCGGTATTACAAACACAGCTCAGAACTTTCTTCATAACGTAGCGTTTTTTTAACAATCAATTTAGGAGTCAATACTCAAGGCATGTATAAATTAGGCTTAACAGTATTGTTGAACACGAATGACGGCGTGCTATTGAAAACGGTGTCAAAAGGTCAAACAGTCGTTTGGCGTGTGCACCCTGAGAGGTTACTACAGGTCAATGGTACTCGTTTTGCGAAACAAAGTTAAATGAAAAACAATTTGTTATGTATACACTTTTTAATTTAAAGTGTCTGTAACACAACTGTTACAGCTTTCTAAAAAAAATTGCCCGACCTTGGAGGACTATATCTGGGTCAAAGCAAGAGATTAGATTTAAGTCTTTGTTACGTTTTTTTAATGTTTTTGTAATTACATGACAATAATAGTGCAAAAAGAATACGAACATTTTTTTTTATTGTTGGGTTAATGCTTTCTAAAAATTTGTCCTTAAGAATGTAAAAATCACCGCAACATTTGTTTACCGTAAATCCGCACAAACATGCATGTGGGGACCCATTAGTTTTTGTTTACAAAAACAATCATATGTGTAGATCAAATGATGTGTATAGTAAATTGGTAAATATCGTATAGAATATATAAAATGGAAGTATATCAGAAAGCCACTCTTCTAGTTTACTACTGTCTGTGTAAAACTTTTTTTTTAAATGGAAAAATTGATCAAAACTACAAAATCATTGAAATTGTTTGTTGCATTTAGCATTGCAACCCACATGGGCAAAAGTGATAGAAACCTTTTTTTTAAAAACTACATACAATCCCTGACAGATTATAAGATTCATTGTAATCTTTATCCACCAATCAACAAGCTGGGAGATTCTAGTTTAAATGTGACCGGTAAGATGTTAAATGAAAAACAAAAACTGGCTGTATTTGTAGAACATAATTTAGGAAGTCAATGCTTTTGTTAGTGGGTAAATTGCAATCATTTAAAAGCATTGATCAACCACAGTTGATATAACTTCTCTTTTTTCACCATTCAGATTAGCGCTTCGCAATCCATTGGGTCGCTTGCACCATGACATAGAGACTTTTCGTTACCGTGCAGTTGGGGACAGTGTTTTATCTGTCGACCAAATGGAAGCTGCAAGGACAAATTACAGAGCCTCACTAAGATGGATGCAAGATATTTCTTCTAATCTAGATCCTGAGCAGTATAAAAAACTGGAAAAATTCAGAAGGGTATGTTTGATAATTACAGGCGTGTGTCGGATTTGTTTCACTTGTGTTTGTTCTTAGGTGCAAAATGAAGTTCGATTGAATAAGGACAAGTTTGATAAATTAAAGTGGGCTGTTTGCCAGAAGGTAAATTTTTTTTTTAAAGTTTGTTGTGTTGTATTTTTTTGTAACAAAACAGTTAACTTATCTGTGCAAACTAGTGATGCACCGAAGTTTCAGTTGGCAGAAACATTACAAACTAATTGCTGTATGTATTAAATACACTTATTTGCTGCCAAATGTTAGGTTTGGTTTGTCATAATTGAGTTTACTCACATGTCACATCAACAAAATATGGTTCAGTTGAAAACATCCATAGAAACGGGGATTTTAGGTTTTGGTCTGAACTTTTTTAGGAGGGTTCGGTTCATCACTAGTACAAACCACATTATGTGGTTAATTTGTCTTCTATGTTTGTGGTCTGACCTTTTTTCTCCCTGTTTTTGTGACATGAAAATCTGAAAGTGTTTTCCAAACTGTAGTAATGTCATTGTAGTTCTTACATGCGTTGGTCTCTGTATGAATGGTAATGTGCAACCAAACTTGTTGCATTAAGCAGGATGTTCGAGCAAATTCTCAACATGCACTACTCCCTCTTTTCAACACTAATCCAAAAAGTGCAACTATAAGATGAATCAAAAAAGCAAGCCCGAAACTAGCTCATTTGTACTGTAAATTGACTGCTTGCGAATATGCATACATGTAGAAAAAAGGGTCATTTGATGACTTGCCTCAAAACCTAAACTTGATGTCAAATAGGACCCCGATTAGGCAACACAAGCACAACACTGTACGCATTACAAGACTTTAATTGACTTACATGTATTTTTTGCAGGTTGATCTACTTTGTGCATCACGCAGTAACCTTTTTTCCAATGTCCTTGTGCCATACCAGAATGAATTGATTAAGTTTTGGGAGAAAACTGCTCGTACAATGGCAGCAGTTCTGGAAAATATCAAAGACTACCAACACTATGAGTTTAAGCTACTGAAGGTATACATTTCTTAATATGTGTTTTAATGACAAAACAGTCAATCACTAAGTATTATCATAAATCAGTTCAATGTGGGTGTTTTTACACAATGATTTCTAAAAGATTTTTCAAATTTGATCATATTTTTGTCACCAATTTGTTTACCTTTTTAGTGCATGTTGCATAATTTTATTTATTAGTTTAAATATTTACTTAGTTTCCTAGGTACATTTTTAGATACTTAAGCATGTATAATTGCATGATTTTTGTTTTGTTTTGGGGTGGTAATACTGGAGTGTTTCTTAACCTTGAGTCTGCAAGCATAGATGAGTCCTTTAAAAGTTTCCTTAAGTCTAAAAACACCTAGCAACAAACAAATATATTTTACCGCAAGCAGGTTTCAGTTTTCAATTTCTTGATTGGTTTAGTTTAGTTTAGCTGACACTGTACTTCAGAGTAAAAAAAAAATAAGCTTTTATGCTTTGGGGACATTTGGTTATTTCCAGCATTGGTGTACCCAAGTTGTATTTTACAAAAAATTCACATATTCTGATCTTTGATTTAAAATTAGTGCCTAATATACACCAGCAACAAATTCATTTTACGCAAATATCATAAATTTTAGGGATTTAAAAAATCATCTCAATTGTTATTTAAGGCGCCTGTTTAGGTATAGTATGGACTAACAAAACGTAGCTTGGAATATGGCTTCCTATGATAGCAACTTGATCTCCAATCTTTTCCTAGGTGCATGCAAGTGGAACGTTTGATAAATAAATTAAAACAAGTATGCTGTATGTATATGATTATTGAAAACTGTTTGTAGCACAAATAGCATGTAACACATGATTACAAGTGTTCATTACATAATAATCCACACTAAAAACGTTCCATTTTTTTACCAAAGTACCTAATGTCACCTGCCAGGGTTTGAAAACCACTGATTTAAATGTAGTTTAACAATTTTTTACTCCTTTTCAAAAGTAGTATGCATGTTTGCCACAATCCCACCCCACTTCATTCTTACATTTGTTGTTTGATTTGTTTTTCTGCTTGGAATTTCTTCTGCGTTGTCTAATGGAAGGGATTGAATCCTATTCAGGACCTCGACCAATGCAAGAAGTCTGATGACGAAAAACAGTCTGCTAGCGAAAACGAAAACAATACCGAAGAAAATACTGATCAGTAAGTGAAGTGTTTATCTACAAATCACATGTAAAAATTGAAAATTCCTCCCCTCAAGTTTAAAAATTCCTCTCTTAGGAAAGAATTTCCCTCTAGTTGGGAACCACTGCTATAAGCAGGGTTGCCATCGACATAAACCTCAAAATAAGGGCAACTGCAAAATTTGATTTTTATACCAAACGAAACAAACGTTTTTGAACAAATCTTTGCATTTATACGAACCATGTCATATCACATGCAAAATATTTGGCCGGAAAAAAATTGTTCCAGCAACACTATGTTTGCTAAAAATACTTCGTACATCTCACAACAGCTCAGGTATAGGTTTACTTTTACGTGTAGCAGGGATTTAACATTAATTGTTGCAAATAAGACAAAATAAGGACGTAAGTCAAAAAGAAGAAATAAGGACAATACATTTTTGTAAAACATTACCCTTCAAAATAAGGACAAATCCTAGAAATAGGGTGGTATGGCAACCCTGGCTATAAGCCTTTTAATTTGCGGGCTCTACACATCTGCCTCTATTTTCTGCATTGAATGTCTTGGTGCAGTAAACTGTACAATGCATACTGTAAAAAATGTTTTTCTAATTATGCAGGTTGATAAGCCTAAGTGATCAGGAAATAGGGGATAATGGTGGAGACAAAATCGAAGGCCCCATGAACAGTTTAAATATTCACAATGGGAATGGTGATAAAGGTAGGAAAACATTCAATTTTTATGTTCACAAAAACTGTGCTTGTACAGAAATTGTACTTAACCATTGTACACTTGTTACGGACGATTGCAGGATAATATATATGTAGTAAACTGAAGCTTTCGGAACACTTAAATCAGTCTTTAAGCAATGTGAACATATAAAAATCATCTTCACCATGGAATAGCATCCTACATCCTAAACAAGAAATAAAACATAAGTTTATCAGGATATAAAAAAATAAAATGAATAACATAGCAACCACAACATTTTTAGGTACTGAAAACATGTTTTTTGTGTGTTATAGACTTTAACATTGGTGTTAGCAATAACCTTGTTTTGATTATTAAAGTTATCATACAAGCATGCATGCTTTTCAATCATAAAATCAAGGTCAAAATGAAGTTATACTGTCATGACTCACATTTGCATGATGTGTAATTCCATCATGTCTTCGAATGCACATTTCATTCTTAGATTCATTGTTAAATTTTTATGACGAGGAAAATTGCCCAAACGGTTTGTCAGACATGCACGGTGATGTATATCATGACATTCGCATGCTTGACGAATGTAACACAGTAGATGAACCACTAATTGGGGTTGGGGGTAAGGCATTGCCTGCTGAAGCGCTAAAATGCTATTTTGTTCTTATTTTTGAAGAAATTCATTTTGCATATATTGAGTTTTATTCAAAAACTATGCTTTTTGGGTCAATTTTTGTTTCTTTTTTTGTACCAATTAAATTTTCCAAGCAAGATTTATTTTTGTTACTTTAGTTAGCCAGCTAAATTACGTAGAACAATTTTTTTATTATTATTTTTTGTGGCACACAAAATTATATTGTGTGCCAAGTTGTTGGTACTGTTTATTTTAATACAGCTGTTACAACATTAAAAAAATAGTTGAAACTTAAAATTGTCAAAAATGTATGCATGTTGCACAGCAATTACAAGAATAAGTTTTGTTTCTGGTATATATGTCCATATGTGTTGTTTGAGAAACACTGTCAATGGTTTGCATGAACTTTGACATGCTTTTGATTTTATATGAACTCAAACATGCTTTCATGCTGATTTAAATGTTACATTATGTGATAAAATTTTCTACTGGTACCAGTCTTCCAGGTTAAACCTATTTTGTGAAATTGTTTTACCAGCATATTTAATTTTGTAATATTCACAGAAAATCAAACTGAGGCAAAACAAGAAGACAATGATAACTTGTTGCTTGGCAACCTGGAAACCACAGATTTCGAGCAGCCAAGTAAGGAAGATCTTGACTTTCTCAATGACATCCTAGGAGAGGAAGAAAAGACAGGTAAGGAAACTTTAAATCTTTGACTTACATGGCACAAGTTACATCAGGGATCGGCAACCTTTTAGGTGACGTGTGCCAATTTACTTGTGCTAATGACCTTGCATGCCAACATTTTTCTGAATAATAGTGGTCCGTGCCACCAGCTATCAATAATAAGGAGAAAGTAGAGTGTATGGTGCATGTAAGGCTAAGTTTTAAGACAAATGGCATGATAAAAACTATACCAAGTAACATCTTAAATTGTTACTTTAATATAAACATGCAAATCGGTTGGCGTGCCATGAAAACCATTTTGCATGCCAATCGTGGCATGCGTGTCAGTGGTTGCCGACCCCTGAACTACATGATTATAAATGTGCTTTGGTAGTCTGACAGAGGGGAACTTTTTGATTTGAAGGACTTTTCATTTATGTACAGAATCAGGTGGTGATTTGGAATCGCAATGGTTGTCTGTCTTTGGTGACTTCACCCAAGCCCCCGTGCCCCAGCCAGCTGGAGAAGTACCCCAAAAGGTCCCTGACTCCAGTGGACTTATGCAGGCACCAAACTCAAATCCTCCTCAAACATCTGGATATCTCCCATCCCAATTAATGGATATGATGACCACTGGGGCTCCAATGACTGGTATGTTACTTACAATTTAACCTAGGTTAAATGAGGCCACTGGCACAATATTTTGCAGGGATGGGTCGAGCCGAGCCAGAACCCAAGTACTATGTCCTGAGTATCGCTGTTTTTAAACTCGGCCGAACAGTTGCACAAACTGACCAGAGCATTAAATGTTCACAACTTGTCTCTGACTCGATTATTTGGTTTCTGATTTATTTTCGTCGATATTTTTGAAACATCAAAGTGATTTCTTGAATTTAAAGTAAGGATGGAATGCGAGACTGCAAAGTTGTTTTATGTACCTAATGAGGCTGGGGACCCTGCTTTACATAGTTGTTTGGTTTGGTTGCTGTACAGACATCAAACATTATGGATAGACCTTGAATTTTTTGTTATATGCTGTAAAATATTCTAACCTCTGATTTTTGTGATTTTGAATGGTTTGCCTTTTTTAGCCAATCACCCTCCCCAGATGGGCCAAATGCCACTAAACATGCCTCAAATGCAACAACAACAAAAAATGGTTCCATCCGGTTACCCCCAGCAACAAATGGCACCCCCAATGATGGGTCAGATGCAGCCCCCATCTTATCAATCCATGTTTGGTAACACCCCTATGATGGGTAACTACCAGCAACAACAGCAACAGGGTCAACCTAACATGGGCCAAGGGGCTGCCCCCAAACCCCAGGCCAAGAAAGGTGGGGCTCTTAGATGTTAAGTACAGAACTGTTAACAAAAAAACTGTTTTTTCAATCAACTTTTTTCCAAAATAATAATTTTGAGTCTAATGTTAACAGCCCTTTTATTAGTCTGTTTCTAAGTATAGTAATATAAAGATTTTTGCATTTAGATCAAAAAGGTAACATGTCTGCTTGGTTTAACCTCTTTGCTGAGCTTGACCCTCTGCAAAATCCGGATGCCCTCGGACAGAAAAAAGATGAAACTAATGACAAGCAAAAGCCGGAGGGTGGGGCATGTTAACAAGACACCTTACAGTGAGTCTACAATCTTCAATGTTACTGGTTGATGACCAAGCTCTCAGCTTTAAGAAGAGAGCAGTGGGATAGATTAGCCCAAAGTGCTGTGGTTTGCCTTTTTCTCTTATGCTCTTCTGTTTGTCTTATTACCTTTAATGAATAGACCAGTTGAATTCTGGACTTTGCACCTTTATAACTGTAGCATTTGGCATGGATTGTTGGTTCTCAAACTATTTTTATACCATCCCACTAAACTGAATTGAAAATGCCCCCACTAAAGACACAATTTGGAAAAATACCATTTACGGTCAAAATTAGAAATATTTATGGACTAAGTGTCTGTCTAAGGCTGCTAAAAAATACTTTTTGGCAGATTTGTGCAAAAATACTCGTGTTGATGAGTCGGTACTTGATGTTAGCTTTTGTTCTGTTTTAAACCTAGAATTGTCTGTGACTGAAGCATTTTCCATGAAAAGCTTTATATTTCAATGTTGTGTCTACATTGGCTGATTGTAAATATGAAGCTAAAATGTTTATATCTTGGGAAGTGCAAATGTTTTTTTCTGTTCTGTCGTAGTGTTTTGTGTTTTTTAAGGTAATTTTGTAGCAATGTTAGTTAATACTAAATCATGTCTGTAAATCTAAGGGATAGGTTGTGGTTCGTTTGCAGTTATTCTTTTAGTAAAGCTACTTTGTTTCTTAGTAGACTCTATGTATGAAGCTCAAGTACGCGTTTAGGACTAAATTTTTGAATTTTGCTTACAATGATTTTCTTTCAAAGAGTTTGGTACAACATGCAGTAAAACAATTTAAGCAGTCCACATTCTTAAAGATTGTTTAATATGTTCCTTACTTTTTTCAGTTTGGTTGTACTGTTTGAAAGTGTTGTTGTTTTGAATATTATTAATATCATTAAATTAAAACGGTAATGGTTTTACTTTGCAAATGTGCCATAAAATATTAAATTTATTGCAAACCTGGTTTAAACACTGATTGACATTATGTGCCAAAACAATTTAAAATGCCACAATCCCAAACAATAGCAATATTAGTTTGTTTATGTAATTAAGTATGTAAGTTTTAAAGTCAACCATTCATAGTGAAACTCATATTAATGTTGGTGTCTTTTTTGTAGCTTGTTTGTACATCTGTTTCCCATCCTCTTAATGCACAACCACAATTCATTTCCACAATCAATAACAAAAAAATAAAACATTTGTTTATTTGCACTCTGTGTTTCTAACTAGGCTCTCTTTAATGTGTCTGCAGTTCTTTTGTTACAGTACACACGTTTTTGTCCAAAAACTTATCACATAGACCTAATAAAAAGTCTGGATGAAAATTCACTTATTTTTCTGCCCAAATTATTTACTATTTCTTTATGCAGTGGTGTTTTTACAACAGTTATATTGTGTTTTTTATGTGCAATAGCTACAATCTGGTTTACTTTTCCACCAACTGACAAGTGTACATCTGTACTACTTCGTTTTCACTTAACTCTTATACCCGTTAAGCACACAAGCTCGTAATATGCCTGACGAGTTGAAACCAAATTTGCAGTATCTTTTATTATGTAGTGTATAGGTATAGGAATTTTTCTGTTTGTGGTGGTCGTCCGAATAGTGTACTGCAATGCGCTTTCAAATCATTCGGTTTTTCTACATTAGTGTTATTGGGGAAAATTTCGTTTTAGTCACAACCAGACAAGTTGGCGACGGTTTTGAGTTTGTCCACTATTTTCTAATCCTGTTTCCTGTTGGAATTAGGAATTTTGGGTTATTCGTCTTGTGTTATTTGTTTTGTGCTGTCTTTGTTAAGCGTAATAAACGTCATTATGTAGTAATAAACGTATCTACTGAACAACTGTTCTTCTTTTTTGGCTGACTAAAGACTAGTGTCGTGGTTTTCCCGCCCAATTGGGCTGGTTCTGGCGTCGAGTTGCGGGTAATATCACTGGTTGCGTTTTTTGGACGGGTTGTCAAAAGGGCAACTTTTGTGTACATGCACGCGTCTTTTCGAGCAGTGAACAACGTAAAAATTGTTTTTTTTCTCACTTCCCAGTGGCGGTTTATAGGCTACTTTTATTTTCACGTAGGCCTTAAAATCTCATTAGAAAGAACATTAAAGTTAATGGCAGTTCATAACATGACTTGACCGGATATTGGGCAGACTATTTCACATGGCAAAGCTGAAATAAACTCATCATGGTCACCACATACTTGAAATCAATATACTTTCGGTAAAAAGACGCGTCCTTTCAGCAGCACATAAAACGAAAGCACGCCTATCAAATTCCTACAGTCCAAAAGCTTTTGTAATCCAATACAGCCCGGCGTTTGTTCAACAGGCGCCTTACGTTGGCTTGGAACAATTAAATGCCTGTGATTAAAAAGGTCGTCCTCTGTTTGTAAGCACATTTTCAGCAGGCATCTGAGTTGTATCACATCTAGCTTGTGTTGAGGCAAAACGACCTTGTAGCAGCCACATTACTGATGGGTCATGAAAAATGTCTGACCTTTGTTGATTGGATTCATTGTTATGGAAACAGTCAGCAGGTAATTGGCTTTGTCAGTGACGATAATCGTTTAGAATCAGAAGACAATGACTTTGAGCTAATAAGTTTTGCTCCAGATTAGATGAAATTTATATCGGTAGCAACTTTTGCCCACTTTTTACCATAGTAAGTGACTTGCAATTGTAGATAAGTATGCTTAAAAATGTGTAGTTTGTGTTTTGTCGCAATTATGCCGATAAAAGTAAAATAAGATCAATGTGTAGATTCAGGAAAGAAAAATACTGATGACGTACTACACACCGCTGTGACTTAAGAAAATCTTACCATTATCCAAACTTTTTTTTCTACCTTTAGCGAAAGAATTTAGAAAAAAAATGTTTGAAAGTTCCATGTTGAGCGTTTTCGAGATAACATAGAATCTACACAAAATTCAAAAACAATGACGTCATGCAAGTGCTCCTTCTTGGACGGCAGGGAAGTATCAATCACTGTAAAACGGGATGCTACTGGTCAGGATTTATTTACAAGCGTTTGCAACTACTTGAACATTTCGGACAGTAAATTCTATGGCCTTGTGCACAAAGGCGGGGTACAGTCCGTTTACAACTGGTGGATAAACCTAGACAAACCACTGCGAAAACAGCTACCCGGTCGCTGTCAAATATGGGCATTTGCCTTGATGATAAAATATTACCCGCTTCCCAGGAGAATACCAGAGTGTGAAGATATTACAAGGTTTGCCCGTTTCTTAGTTTTATTTTCCCTTACCTTTGTTAATTAAACATCAGTCTTATAACAAGTCTTGTTGCAAATGAACCGTGTGCAAATGCAGATTATTGCTTAGAAATACTGGTAATCGTTTGATCTCCAGGAACCCATAAGAAAAAAATGTTGCATTATAGAATGACATTTGTGATATGTTTGTATAACGTAGAACCGATTTCATTATTTTAAATGCAGGTTAATAATTGATGAAAGGTCCCAACAAAAAATAATTGTATCCTTATCTGCACAAACATTTTTTTACGCACAAAACTTTCAACAATTTGGTGTTTTTTACATGCCAAATGGCGTCAATAATATTAGTTGTATTTTCACCCCAACACTGTATAAATTTAACTAACACATTTGTTGTTAGGTTCCATACTGTTCTTCAAACTCGGCAAGACTTGCTAACTGGGCGACTAAAATGTCCTGCCCACACCTTGGCCCTTTTGGCGTCCTATTGGCTCCAGTCGGAATACGGAGATTTCGCAAACGAAGGAATCGACAGACAGCTGGTTGAAGCTTTCAGGTTTATTGGGGATGGAACCGGAAAAAAGAAAGAAAAGAGGCAAATTGACATGGACATCGACCTTGAAGAACAGGTGGGACATTGCATGCGCATTTTAAAGAAACCAACATAGTCTTCTGCTTCCTGTGATGAAGATCTATATATGTATGGACACATACAGCAAATCAAGCACAAATGTGCAAGGGAGTAAAACTTTACGTAAAATATCGCCGAGATACAACTTACGGTATGAATTTTGCCAGGTGTAACCATTTATTTAATAAAACAAGTGACTTAATCATTTTGGCCAATATTGCATTTAATTGCATGAAATCTAATCTTTGGATCTCTTCTAGTCATAGAGCTTTCGCTTATTACCAGTTTTTTGTGGTTCCAGATGATTGAGTTGCATCGCTGTTTGAGAGGGACTTCCCCGTCCGAAGCAGACATGAAGTTTCTCAAGTTAGCTGCATCTTTGGAAATGTATGGGGTTCATTTCTATCCTGCTTATGCAAACCTTCGAGGTAACTATGATTGAACGTTTTCACCATTGTTTGAGTGGAAGTTTCTGAATCAATTTCCTAAAATATGTTTGGAGATCGCGCAATTTTTAAAAACTGTGTTTGTTAAAGCACGGCGTTTCATTAAAATTAAAACTACGGAAGTGCAATTGTTAACTTCCGAATACCCTGATATTTATCTTACATGGGGCCTACCAAAGTAACAATAAAATATAAATAAAGCCAAGACGTTGCCAACTCCCCGTTTTTCTTGCAATGATGTTGCGAAATTCCACTGTGTAATGTCGTATGTGTACCTTGCAAGGTAAGGTGGCCAAAGTAAAGCCCAATTTCAGCAGAGAAATAGGACACAAATTGCAACCTTGTCTTTTCCAACCACGAAATTGAAACGTAAAAAGTGTTTTATGACAATTTCATCAATGCGTGTTGCGGTTTTTAGGGCCCTCCAAGCCTCATACAAGTGGTGTCCACGCAAATGACATCATGACAGGAATCATGGTGGGAATTGGTCCCCAAGGCGTCGTCATCATCAGAGACAAGAAGCGCCCTCAAGTGGTCACGTGGGCTACGATTTGGGCAGTGGCATTTAAAAATAACTCCGTCACAATAAAGTTGCACGAAGTAAGAAACTGAAAACATATTCTCGTCTAAACAGAAATCTGCGAAGTGTCTGTAGAAATGAACTGGTGTTCAGTGACCAGCTATAGCTCAAAATGTACACCCCTTGTAGCCATACCAATAAAAATGCAGCTCCTTTTGTTGAAGCAATGATTGCCTTACATATTAACTACTGGCATTGAAAACATTAGCTTGTGGTATACTTTTCATAAGTGGGCAGTATAAGTCAATGTGTTTTGTTTCCAACATATCGTAGAATTTCTAAAATGCTTTTCAGTCTTAATTTGCCATTACAGGGCGAAGCAGAGAAGACTGTCGCTCCATATGCTACCACATTCGAATTCGATGATCTTCAACAAGCGAAGACCTTCTGGCGTACAGCGGTCGACATTCACGTGCGATACAGGATTGAAAACAAAGAATCGCCTAAAGAAAAGGTTAGCATCAAGCTTTCGCGCCAGTTTTCCATGCTGGGAAAGAAGCAAGCTACACTAAAAAAGAAGCGAGCACCGCCATCAATCAAACGACCTGCTCTGTCTGTTATAAAAGAGTCCCCTGCCAGTAAACCACGCAAACCGGATCCAAAACCTAAAAAAAAAGAAACCAAACCGAAGGGAGGCATTGAAACCAAACCGAAGGGAGTTATTGAAACCAAACCCCCGGCAAAACCGCGTGAAATTCCGACAAAAGAGAAACCTCAAGCCCCTAGCTCTCCAGCATCTCGCATGAGTAAGAAAACCGATTCTCCAAGGTCAAACCTGTCACCTAAGCCCTCACCCACTGTCAAGAGGACCACCTTGGTCGCGACCCAGCACCCTGCGCCTGGTGACGACAAGGATAAAGCCCCTGGTGACGTAACAACCCTTCCTTATGACGAAAAAATAGCTACTGCTGTCCCACAACGTTTAAGAACGTCCAAAGCTTCGATGACTACTGGTGATGACGGATCATCTAGCATAGTAACAGATAATACAGAAGTTCTTTGTAGTTCAAACATCATTGAGAAAGCCTTTTCCTATGCTGAGAATGATGGGGTAAATTCGATAAATGCTTGGCTGGATTTATGCACCCCTAGGGAGCAGAGGAGAGGACGGCCAGTGTCAAGAAGCGCCCCTGCAAGTCATCGTTCGAAATCAAGGGGAAGGTATAAGTTTATACGTGCTCAAAATTGCATTTGCTGTGTTTTTATTGTTAATGTCATAGACTTATTGCACCATTTGATTGTACAGGTGATTAAACGATTAAACTCAAATTACATTTTACTTATTTACTTTTGGGTGTTGAAAACTGAAAAACAACAACTGACCATACAAAGTAATGTCACATTAGTATAACCGAGAATTGCTCATCCAACAGTTTTATTATAAATCATCGACGTTGAGACGTCCTAGCCATTTATACAAGACGCCTTCATCAGGATAATGGCATATCTTGTAAGACCAATTTCATATAAAGCGACAAATTGCAACCAACCACGCACATAACTCAGCGAAAACAAGATCGTGCCGCTGCATGTCGCATTAGCTTAGGTTCGTTAATGCAACAAACGGAAACTGATATTACACACTCCACACACCTTTAAATCACTTCAGAAACTCACCTGACGAAATATGCTAAAAACTGTAACATAAGTTTACCATTTCGTCTCAGAAACTTATTATACCTCTGGGTCTTTGCGTAGATCACCTGTTGACGAAGATGACGTCACTGACATCGATGATTACAAACCGCTCATCCGATCAAAACGACCTGTAGTCATTCGTGCACGGGACCTTCGTGACCTCAGCCCTCCACACACGGTTCACTATGACGAGGAACCTTCGAGAAGAATGCCTGGAAGATACAAGAGTTGCGACAATGTGTGCAGGAAACGATGGTCTCCTGTGCGAGGCGAGGTAAATTGTTATGAGTTTGCTTGTTTGAAAGTAAAAACAAATTGCAATGTACACAAACTAAGGATTAAAAGACAGATGAGTGCTGATGTGCTTAGCCCTAAAGGCGTTTTGCAAACATGATAAATTAGTATATATGCCAGGCATTAACATTATTCCAATTCAAGTCAATCTTTAAGCATTTGTTGGCGACTCTTGCCAACTGTGATAAAAAACACAAGGCTACTTTTTTGTGGTAACTGTCCAGTCTGACGCGTTTATGCTAGAAAAGAAACGGGAAAGGTTTGGTTTAAACAGGGACTGTAATTTGGGTGAATGGATAGTGTTTATCCCGTATGACAAACACTTATCGAAAAAATTACCTTTTGTTATGGGTCAGTAACACGACCGGAATTCTGTTTTACCACTTAAAATGTACGGACCGATTTCTGGACTGAGCGTTTGTTGAAAAACAAAATGACACTCAGCGTTTATTTTTATTTTTTCTTGTTTCTTTTTATTTCTGCATTGCCGGGTAACAACTAATAAGTATCCTTGAAATGCAGGCCAGATCACCGGACCGCACGTCTTTGGAACGAAGATACGCTGACGTTTACAAGCAGGAGTTTCTACGCAACCTTTCGGGCGGAAACAGCGACACCTACCGTCGATCTAGAAGCATGTATTCTCTCCGCACACCAGCGCAACGTGACCGGTAAATGAATCTAAAATTAGGCTTTTGTATTGACAGTCTAAAACTGCCCTAAAATCAATAATGCAAGAAAACCATTTTGAAAACACATGCTATAAAACGGTAAAAATGAAGATGTTTTAGAGGGTTTTTGTTGTTAGTGAAGCTAACTCTTCAAATCCGTGTCTTGTAAACCCAAGTTGGGTAAAGTGCTATGAACTGGGCCAGACGTAGTGGATGTAGTTTTAAAAACAACAAAATCAAGCATACCTTTAGGTCCTTTAGCCACCGGCAACTCTTAAATTTGATCTTTCAATAGGAGTTCCCACTTAATTGCAAATTGAGAATGATAAACTAGTGGAATTGTTACTACTTAAAGAACATTTTCCCCGTATTTCGTTTTCTTTCTATTTGCTCTTTATTTTTTAACAATGCGTAGGACTGTTTTAAAAATATTTACTTTGTAATTCCTTAATGTGATTTTTAAAAATAGCTTTGTTTGTAATTTGAAACGAAACTTACTTTTACAGTTCCGCATCCAGCGAGCACCGTCGATCTTTGTCGCCCTCTAGCAACAGCGCTATCGCGTCATCGGGCAGCCGAAGGTCATGTGACTCATATCTTGGTGCCAGTTATGATGAAGAGGATTATTACAGAAGATATTGCGATCTACCGTTTGAATCCAACTTCGCAAGGCGCGTCTTCAGCGAAACGAGACTAAACAAAGCAAAGCAATATGCCCGGGAGTATGGCGGCGGCTCATACCAACCTCAGTCTGTGTTGAGGAACTCAGACCACGCTGCAAGTAAGAAAGTCATCTTAAAGTACTTTTTCAAAAAAAAATTTAAGTAATGCCCTTGCTGCATTGCAACATTTAAGTAATGCCCTTGCTGCATTGCACAAAGATTTTGGTTTGGACCTGTTCAAGGTGAAGCAATGCATTTAAGTTAAAAAAACAGATTGTATTGTCAGAAGCAACAACTTTGACTTTGTCGCAATAAACTCTTTCATTGGGATAAGTTACGCGTGCAACAATGCAAAATGTGTTTTTTGTGTGACAAAAGTAGTTTATATCTGATTACTTCACTGTTTTTTTTATTGTTACTGCTTTAATGCTTTACATTTGTGTTTTTAAATGTTTATCTTTTTCAGGGGAACGAAGATCAAACGTAACAAGTTGGGCTTACGGCGACAGAGGGGACTTGTAAGTAAGTTTGTGCTCAAAATAGTTAAATTTGAAGAATGGTTAAACCAGAAGGCATTAAAGCAGGGATCGGCAACCCTTTGTATGCAGCGGGCCGTACTAGTTTTACTCTTTTAAGTTCGTTCCGTTAAATGTTTACCATGTTGTTAAACCTCCCAAATTTAGCGTGGTTTAATCGATTTTTTGTCGTAATTGTTTAGCCACGTTTTGCCAAAACTTTAAACAATGCATTTAATATTAAAACCCGACTTGAAACACAGTTAGGACAAATAAGTTATCTGTGTATACGAGCAGGTTTTTTTAAGGTTTGGTTTGGGTGACCGCTATAAGTAGTTTTAAGAGACCGCAAGTGTTTCATTTAAATACCAAAAACTGTAGTTGTAGTTGCAAGTCCAAATTTTGGGAAACCGCTGGAGAAATCCCCCAAAACCCCCAAAACACCTTAAAAAAAACACTGTATACGAGTATGGAGTTATTTGGCAAAGACTATGACCATTATGATAAAAAAATTATCTTCAGTGCGCAAACAAATAGTAGTAAATGAAAGCTTTTTCACCTTTTAAGTGAATTTTTCAAGAAGATACTCTCTTATAAACGGGCCGGATAGTTTTGCTTGGTGGCCGGATGCGACTCGCGGGTCGTTGGTTGTAAACCTCATTTAGGT
Organism: Phallusia mammillata; assembly: GCF_965637545.1. Taxonomy (NCBI): domain Eukaryota; kingdom Metazoa; phylum Chordata; class Ascidiacea; order Phlebobranchia; family Ascidiidae; genus Phallusia; species Phallusia mammillata. The sequence continues at coordinate 5,391,026 of NC_137259.1, read as the reverse complement.
GTGGCGGAGTATTTCTGCATTATACAGCGAGTTGTTAGTAGGGCAGAGATGTCTTACTAACTTACGTGCTATTTGTGTTTAGCCGACGAGCTGCCAGTGAGAAAAGTTTCCCAAACACAAGCCAAATGGAGTCGATTCCAAGTATTCCAAAATTTGTTAGAAGTGTGAGGTAGAAGTCGAAATACATGTTTTGTTAAAAGTTTCTTCGAAAACCAAGTTTCATATTTATTGTTGATTGTGATAATACCATAATTTGTTGATAAGATTGTAGATATAGTCTGTGTTAAGTATGTGTCATTAAACTGGCTCATTACTTTGCAGACTTTGTCGTAAAAATTGCCGGCAAAAATGTAATACTTTAGTTAAAATGTCATACAAAGCTAGAAGTTTTATAAGTTGATACTTAATGTTGTTAATATGATAAAATTGGCTACGGTTACATTGTCCCTTGGTTTAGTTTGTTGTTATAAAGAAGCAGCAAAAAGCTTTACATGTACGACTTTGAGATAACTTTGCAACTGTGAAAATTTTACGAATGCTTTTTGTCTTGTAAATAATGTGCTTTAGAAAATATTCTTTTGTCAAAGTTTGAGATTTTTTGCTGTCAATAAACTGTGTGCGTGTGTGCCAAGGTTTTTTAAACAACCATTGTTTGTTCAACCAATTCTCTATTAGGTTACAAAATATAGTTGCAAACAATGATATTTTACAATGGTTTCTTCACTAATTGTAAAAATGATTACTGGACTCGTACAAGTTCGTGCATGTAATCTTTTTCGAACATATTAATTAATCTCAATGGGCGGGGAAAACCCTACACCAGGGGTGCCCAACGATCTCGGTCTGATATTAAGTCGATCGCGAAATAAGCAGAAAACATATTAAAATAGTTGCTGTAAATAGATAAATGTATTTATAATTTATTGCGGGAGAACATGTTACGTCAATATGCGTATATCAAGAGGCACGGTCAATACTACATACTAGGTCCCTAGGAGAAGAGAAATAAACTGGAGAAGCAAGTACATAAGAATTAGAAAAAAATTAACAACAAACTGCGCGTCTTCGTGAGAAAATTGCAAACACTAATTTTTTTTTATACATGTTCTAAACATTTCCATCGATTTCTATTCGCAGGCTCAAAAAGTTAAGAGTCGCAGTTCGCAGGAACATAAAACTTTAAGTGAAGATTTGGGAGAAGTGTTAAAACATCATTCGCACAAATATATTAAAAAATATTCAACACAAATAACATATACAATACTCAACAGTTTATTGCAAAAAGGATTTCCGTTCGTTATTTTTTATTCCTCCCTTAGATTTTCTGGGACCACCTTGTTTTTCATTTCGACAGAAAATGCTTTACGATTTCGAAGTGGTACTGGTATATTTTGATTGCCATTCGTCGTGGGTTCAACCTTGGCGTTCGAGCCGAAAGGAAACAGTCGTGTGCGATAATCATGAAATGACAGAATTCGGCAAATGACGTTAAATAACTGATGAATGTTTAAAAGAACCGACATAAACGACATCGATGCCCAATTTCTTACTTCGTTTCGGTACGAAATGACTAAAGAAAAAATAAGCAAATCGGAGAAAACAATCAACGCTGCCCACACACTGATTCGGATTGCTGATCTACGTATTTTGGGATCTCTAATTCGACATCGATGCCCAATTTCTTACTTCGTTTCGGTACGAAATGACTAAAGAAAAAATAAGCAAATCGGAGAAAACAACCAACGCTGCCCACACACTGATTCGGATTGCTGATCTACGTATTTTGGGATCTCTAATTCGTCTTTTCAGTGGAGCCAAGCTAGAACCAAGGAGGCCCAACTGACTTACTGTAAGCAGTAATATCGCACAGGCAGCAAAAATTATCACATTTTTGCCTTCGTATTCACATCCTCTGTTCGTACTGATGGCCGTTCTTGTAAACGATAAAACCAAGATGGTTACTTGACTGACAATGAAAACAGTCTTTATTGTGTATCTTGTCACCGTTAGACGGCAATTGCCGGGAACGATTGTTTTGTGAATAGTAGCCTGTCTCGTCCAAAGCGTAACAAACACCAACAAGTAAGCCGCTGCATTCGACCATGCCCCCAGCATGAAGTAAGCAGCACACCAGATCCATTCAAAACTGATAAGATAGATTTCCATTGGCAGCAAAATTTCGCCCAAAACGATGACAGCACTCAACATTGATATCGAACGGTTTGTTACTTTGATAGCATAATGTGAAATTGTTTGGGTACGAAGCTGGTGGACGAATGAGCAAACCAGGATGCACAGAGATGCCAAGAACAGGGGCAAAAGAGTGCCCTTTTCTTATGGACGGGATTCAAAGGCTTCAACGCTGTAACTTCCGTTTGGTGTTGTAAAGCAGTGGTCGGCAACCACTGGTCCGCGACCCGGTGCCGGTCCATGAGGAGTTTGTTACCCGGCCGCATAAAACTTGCTCAAGGTTCACTTTGAATCAAAGTTGTGATAATTGTCTTTAGTTTTCAGTACTGATTATTTGTGTTTTTTAAAGGCCGGACGTGATATAAAATTTTAAATTATATAAACCGGTCCGCAATGCAAAAACGGTTGCCTACCACTGCTGTAAAGCTGCTTCGGCAAAGTTTATAGTTCTAAAAATCGTAAATAAGCTTCGTTTCAGACTAGTTTACATACAGCGAAATATTTTTGTTAAATCGAAACACTATTTAGGCAGCTAATATTTATTGTGATCCAAATTATTTTTTTACCAATGATATCTATATTTTCTTTAAAAAAACGACTGTATTAAGTACAGATTTTTTTGAAGAAACGCTTAGTTCGACTTCAGTAGCCTATGTTGTAAAGTTTAATTAAAAGATATGTAGGCTTTAGTTGATGCAAAATGTAACCTATTTATACCTGTTGTTTGAAATAATTTGGGATACCTTGTTTCGGAAATCAATCGTCCCCTCTCTGCACTGGCCTAAACACTTATGATCGCATACGTTTGCAAACACATCTCGCTGTTAAATCCAACAGTTAAAAACATGTCTGATTTCGGTTCAACGCATGCTAACGTGGTTGGTTGCAATAAATGTTTCATGGTAATATCTGACTGCTGTTCATTTTATACGTTTTTGTTGTTTGATGTGCATATCTGGTTTGCTGTTGATTTTATACGTTTATCGTGGACATTTGGCAATGTTGCGTAATAATAAACTAATGGACCTACCGCCCTATGCGGATAGCTGTGTTAAAATTGAAATCATGATGAAACGTGTATCGATGACATGTTCATTTCGCGCGATTTGTGGAAAAAATAATACTAATGAATATACTACATTTTAAATTAACGTTTTTTAGAACAAAATATTTGCAATAAATTTTCATCGTTAAAAATTATAACCAGGTAATATGATTTCTATCATTTTCGTTCGGCTGATTCGCTGTAAATTTCCATTGAATGATATTGTGGCGGCGGTTTGCAAAAGTTTGTTGTGGTTTGGATTAGAATTTCAGAAACTGGTTCATATTTAAAGATCTTGAAGTGCCTTAAGTGAAGAAATCGTAATTTTAAAATCCTTTTACGCTGAACAATAAAATGCAAGCCATTATTTTTGGGTAAAGCATTACAACTGTTCGATAATTTGTGTTGTCAACAGGGAAAAAACAACGACACAACTGGTTTAACTTGTTTGCGCGTAAAACCGGAAACGGCAATACAAGGTTGCAGATAAAAGCAATTAGGCTGTGAATAAGGAACTAGAGTGCAATAAATGTGCTTTGAGCATTTCCTTTTGGGCTTGACTTGTATTTTTATTCTCAGGTCATTGAGTGAACCTTGCGTTGGGTCTGGGTGCAAACTGCAATGTCACATAACACATACCCAGTATGGATAGTATGGCAGCTGCACACCCGAGACTATATTTTTCAAGTTTGATTGCACACTTGAGACATTTTTTTACGTTTGCGACACCTGGTGTGTTTGTTCTCTTTAAAAAAAGTTTTGCCTTTGAAATTTTCGTTTTACATTAGTTAACCAGTGGCACAATTGCATTTGGCGGTTATTTTGGGATTTTGTTAAATATTTGTAAATCGGTTAGCTTTTTCTTTATGAGGTGCACACTTAACTGGTTCGTGCACACCATAAAATTTCGTCGTGCACACTTGCACACCTGAAAATTCTTCGTGCACACCCGAGATCTCAGCGAAATGTGCCATAAAATCCAATGTGGTCACATACTTTATCTTTATGTTAAAAAATGACACCATTAACACTCAAGTCAATAAAACAATTGTGATTTTGTGCAAAAACACTTTTAGGGAATATGAATTTGAAACCTAGAAACTTTTATATTTATTCATTCCAGATTTGTGTAGTCAGTTGAATTTGTGTTATACTACACTAATATTGCTGTAAATACTGCATTTAAACAAAACTTCCTGCCAATGGGAGCACTATTTCAGTACCAAAGCCGACTCTTCAAGCCAGTAATTTGTTCAACAAGAACTTTATCAAGTAACAACAACAAACTGAACCCACATATAAAGACTTTCATAACTTGGTAGGTATAATAGAATTGCCTTGCAATTACAACCAAATTTCTAATGACTTTATTGAAATGTATACCTTATGTTCTTGTGCGTACTTATAGTATAAATGCAAGTTAATACAAAAATGCAATAAACTTGTTTAGGATTGCTGCAATTCCAGTGGCAGTGTCAGGCTTTTTGTGGTTAAGAAACAGAATCATCAAGCGCCGTAAAGAAGAGCTAAAAAAGTTGCAACGAATGCAGAGAGCTCTGTAGAACACTCATTGCATAGAACCATGTTACCTGCTAGGAGCATTTTTCGTGTCCAAGTGATTTCAAAGCATCTCTCATCACCTTTGAAGCAACGGACAAGCACTGTTGGCTTATGCATGCCATGCAAACTTTACAGAATACCGTGTTTTCGGAGCATGTCTTCCAAATATGTGGAGGATGATGTATTGTTTGATAAAGTTGGAGGAGCTGGGATTATAACGCTCAATCGACCATCTGCTTTAAATGCTTTAAACCTGAGCATGATACAAAAGATACTGCCAAAAATTAAGGTAATGTTCGATTTGATATCGTAATCGTAACTTGTGTTTCATGGCAACATTATGTTCGATACAAAGTAACTCTTATTTTTGTGTTGGTAAGTTTTTAAGTAGTCCTGTAATGTACATGACTGTTATTGGAAAAGTATTAAGTTGTTGTGATTTTTGTTTTATTATCAATAAAATTTGGTTTGCATTAGTGTATAACGAAAACCTTAGCTATTGTGATAATGTGTTTTACATGTCTATTAAAGTTTCATAAAAATGTAGTATACTTTCGTTGATACATTGTTTTTGACATGTTTACCATAAATTGTAGGAATGGGAGGATGACCCACGTACAACCATGATCATCATGAAGGGAAGTGGGGATAAAGCATTTTGTGCTGGAGGTGATATAAGGTCCATCACTGATGAGGCACGAATGGGAAACTATGCTCCTGGTAAGAACATTTATACATGGTTGCCAGTGGGCAGGAGAAAGCTTTTGTGTTGTTGATGATGGCATGCATATCACATGATATATATACATATAAAATCAAACTATAAAATCAAGTAAATTTATTTAAGCTGGCACCGCATGCAAATTAGTGCAGGTATCAGCCAAGAATTTCCCCTTGGTTTTCCTTCAAAATTCTGAACCATGTTTATATTTAAAAAAAAAATTGTGAATTGGGTTAAAATAATCTGTCTATGATTCCACCATTAATGTTGCGCTTGCACTATTTAGTGCTGTTATTTTGATAAAATTGGTTGAAAACCACCAAAATGACTTATTAGGACAAGAATTCTTTCATTCTGAATACCACCTGAACTATCGCATTGCCACTTGTCTTGTTCCTTACATTGCCATCATTGACGGCATCACCATGGGTGGAGGAGTTGGACTCTCAGTTCATGGAGAACACAGAATTTGCACCGAACGGACACTTTTTGCCATGCCAGAAACAGGCATCGGTAAGTATTGTCCTAGGTGAAATTAAGTTGCTGCTATGTTGTTTTAATATTTGATTGTTCTTTATTGTTCTGTACAGCAGGGCTTAAAACAGAATTTGATCAAAAGCATTGCTGTGCTCACACTTAGTAAAATATACTTAGCTTGTTTAATGAAAAAAATGTAAAAAAAACTTTTTTCTAACATTTAAGCTTGAGGTGTACTATCAAATTCACAAGTTTTATCAGTTGAAAGTGTGACACACATAAGTTAAAAAGGTTGTGGAGCTCAGCTTTCATATAGTCTTTGCTACTACTATATGTAGTAAGAGCTATACCACCATGTAAACTAATACCATACAATAAGAGTGTAGTTTCATTGATTATTATCACTGACTGTCTAATAATACAATCTTCACATGTATTCAATTTTATAGTGTACAGTTTCGTGTTTACAGGCTTGTTTCCGGATGTTGGGGGCTCCCATTTCCTGCCACGACTAAGCCAACATCTTGGTCTGTACCTTGCTCTTACTGGTTATAAGCTAAAAGGCAGAGATGTGTACAAGGCTGGTGTGGCTACCAGAATGGTGGACAGCACTATGTTACCTAAACTGGAAAAAGAACTGGTTTCAATGGAGACCCCAACACAACAGGATATAATTGATGTAGGTTTTGTATATGTTGTATCCATCACTCATGCTGTCATTTTGATAACAGTGTATTTATATACGATAGTTTATATACTCGTATAGTGGCTTGTACATTAGTGTATTGTTTGAACTTCGCAATGATGCACATTGTTAAACTGGCTAAATATGGCAAACTATGGACTATTTCTAACCACATTTTATAGCTGCATTTTTACATTTTCTTTTTGCAGCTGTCCAGTATTTTGTAAACTTGTCTATATTCCCTAAAGGTCTGTAAAAATTACAAAAAAAAACTTATGGTGTATTAGTTCAATATCAGTCTGAATAGTTTAGTTCAGGGGTCTGCAAATACTTTTTGACGCGACCCTAAAAAAATTGCTCTGAATTCTCGCGACCCAAGCATTTAGTTAGCATGTAAGTTTGTGGAAAATACTAAACAACTAAATGAGAACCGCATGCTTGCACAGGTGCGCTTAATTTATTACATTTTTTTTGTAATAATTTTTTTGGGTCGCGACCCACTATTTGCGGACCCCTGGTTTAGTTAACTATTTTCCACACACAAATAAGATATACATTGATTCCTGTATATTTAATGCAAAAAATGACCATACCCATTGCTTTTAAATACTTGTCAGTATTTAATCTGTTTACTGGCAATTTTGTTTTTTCTACATTTACTTCAGCGAAATATTGTGGCCTTATCCTGTTCCGTCTTTAATGCACACATATTACATATATTTCAAACTTACAGGATATATTGTGCTTTTCTATAATTTCAAACATTGCTTGAAGTACCCTTTTTAAGATCCCTAAATGAAAAATGTTTTAATAGACAATGTAAAAATTATATACTTAAGATGGGCACCAGGTTTCATCAGTAAACTGTACACGAAATTTGAAATTCAACTGCAATGCGTTAACTAGATTTTGAGAAAATACCATGAGGAATGTCAAACAGGAAGGGAGCGTGATTACCTCATACTACGAGATCGAGAAGATGACATCAAAAGAATATTTTGTGCAGATACTGTAGAAGAAATATTTCAGGTTATATATTTGTTGTGTAAATGTGGTTATATATGCAACTTACGAATAGCTATACAAAGTTTTTGTAATATTATGTCCCAAATAAAGTTGTTTTGCTTAGGTGTAATTGTTGTAACTTTATGAGTAGTGATGGGACGATACCAGGTTTTGAAGCGAGTACCGATACCGAGTACCACATGTCGATACCGAGTACTTAAGTACAGTGTTGTACTTAGTTGCATATCACCTGCTAATTTATCTGCCATGGCTGGCGTACAGGCATGCACACACACATGCAGAAAAAAGTAATCTCCATATGATAGCGAAAAAAATACGTAACCAGGCGGAACTTTTTCCCAAATTTGTACTGTCCGAAGCATATATTGGCACAAAGTTTTCAGTGTTCTTATAGTGTAAATCGGCCTTCGGTACTCGCATGTTGGTATCGAAAACTGAGACAAAATATTTCGATACAGAGTATGAGTATCGATACCACTGAAATCGTTCGATACCATCGATACCGAGTACCCGTCCCATCACTATTTATGAGTGATCGGAATACTAACTAGCAACATGCCTGTATAGCAGACGAACCCACTGTTTTATTATAAAATCATGTTTAATGCATATAGAAACAAAAACAATTAGTTCAAAAACAAAATGGTTAGCTTTTACATGTTAAGGTAAATGGCAAAAGAGTGGTAAATTTGAGTTGACTCTGTATGTCTGTACTAATGTTGGTTGTAACTTTTATTTATTTTATAGAATTTGGAGGCTGATGGTAGCGAGTGGGCGAAACAGCAGTTGGACACTTTAAAAAAGATGTCTCCAACCTCACTGAAAGTTACGCATCAGCAAATACAAATGGGTGCAAGTTTGGAACTGGATGAATGCTTGGAAATGGAATACAGGTAACACAGTAGATGAAACATAAAAGCAAACAGAAATTGAATTGAATCTAGTCAGTCACATCTTCAATTTACCAAGCTTTTTATGCGGTTTCGTTATTTAGCAATTAGCTGTTTCCTGTCATTCTCTATAATGAGCATTTTGATGTTTTTTTCTTGAATGAATAAACCAGCCGGCGTGAGAAAACTAGCAAAAATAGTTAAATTTATACAAAATTAATGAGATGTTGTTTTCACCAATTGCCTATATGCAAACCTTAATTAGTTCCTGTCCTGTGGTGTGTTTTTTCGGCCAAACTGTCTGTTTACCACTGCTAATTAACATGAACTGCAACAATTAGTTTTTAATCTATGGTTGAATATAAATTTTTGGGGGCAGTTACTGTTTTGCTAAATATGCATATTTTTGTAGCAACTTGTTTGCTACTTTGAAAGTTTCAAGACAAATCTGCAATTTGTTTAATATTAGGACTTTTGGATTAAATTATACTTAGTACTGCAGGCCGCATGAATTGCACAACATTTTCAGGCGGGCCATTTTTATTTTATTTTTAAATTCCGTGTAAAAGTACCCAAAGCACACAAGTGGTTTTATATTTTATCACTTTTTCTTTGCTGCTACATGTTTGCAACAAACAAGGCATACAGGTTTATCAATTATTTCAAATAAAACATAGTTTGTCCATTCTTTCTGGAAACCCCTAGCTCCATTACCGATCTGTCTTTTTTTCAAAACATATTTTTATTAACAATATAAGGATCGCACGATACTATCTCTAAAATCGATTTAAAACTAACACCCAAGGCAAATGATTTGTTACTGCAAGGAGAGGCAATCGAGTGACTGTTACGTCACAAATATAGAAAATGGTTGAATGTGTAGCAATTTTTATGGAAGTTTGACGTCATAATGCGGAATGGAAAGATATTGGAAACAAATTACCCATAATGTAGAATTCATATCAAGGATATATTTGTACATAAACATTTTATTGTTTGTTTTTTCTTGTGATGCTATGTTGCAGACTTTAATAAAATTGTGACGAGGGCCACATTAAAAAGGCAAGTGGGCTGCATGCGGGCTGCAGGTTCCCCACCCCTGCACTAAAACTTAAAGAGCAATAAATCAACAGAAATTGCTTTGTAAATAATTGTTCCCAACACAAAATGGTTCTAGTTTTAATGTTCATAGCCTGCATCTATACATCCAAGAGTAAAAATATTTATAACTCCAGAGACATATATTAAACCTTCAAGTATATGTTAGTAAAATAGTTCAATGAGTATATGTAGTGTGGCTGGCAATACAGAAAAAATGTTTAACCTTGAAGTCTTGAACGAGTAGTAATTTTACCCTGATTCAATACATGTTTAAATATTTACTGTTTGCCGAGTTTGAATGGTTTTTATTTGATTTTTTTAGGATCGGTTGCAATTGTTTAAGAAACAACGACTTTCAGGAAGGTGTGCGTGCACTTTTGGTGGATAAAGACAAAAATCCAAAATGGAACCCTAATACACTTAGTGGTGTTACAGATGAAATCTTAAACAGCTACTTTACTCTGCCAGAAGGTCTTGAGGAACTTGAACTTTAAACTCCAATATATGTTTACCTTCAACTGTGCCATGGTTGTACAGAGCTAAAATCCTGTTTCGAAGTTTCAAAAGTTTTCCAGAAAAACATAGCATGTTAAAAAAATTAAAATTGAATTTTTGAACTGACTTTAAAGTTTGTGGACAGACTTTTTGCAGTCAGCATTATCAGGTTTTTGAATTTCATATTAATCATTCAAAGTTGCCAGAAATCTAAATCAGAAAAAAATGTACATATAATTCTTCCTTGTCCAAATACCATTACCTGTGCAAAACTGTGTTTTAGTTGACTGCATTAAGCCTGCATGCAAAACTTCCTACAAACATTGGCTAAAAGAGCATGTTATTTTTCAAAAACAGCAACATTATTGTACTATGGCATATTGTATCTTGACTATACAGTACTAGTATTAGCATAAACATATATCTCTATTTCAGGTTTAAACCTGTGTTCAGTTTTATTTTTTGTCTGCAATAAGGTGTGCATTCTATTAATCCAAGCATCAATGCAACATGCAAAACGTTTCAGGTGATAAATGAAAGTTTGGGCTTTTTTGTTGCCATACAAGCATAAAAAAGTGCCACTGTACATTTGTAGTGAAAAACAGCAGCAAATTTTAATAATGTAGTGCATTATTGTGATCCGATACAATGGCAAAAGGTACCATGTAACATAGTTGTTACACCAAACAGTAAAAATGCATTGAAATCTTAAATTTCGTCTTTTGGATATAAAAGTAAACTTTTTGCTTTGCTACAATGAGCATTGAATGGCAAATAGAGTTACAATTTATAGCTTAATTATTTGATCAAAGAAACAGTGCATATTCTTTACACATGGTTTTGTGGAACACTACAAAAATCTACTTTGCTACAAATGCTTCCAGTTTTTTCTTTACCTCAAATCTTAAAGCAAAGCAGTTTCCCTTAGTCTTGGTATACCACTTAAACCATGTTTGAAAATGTGGAGCTGTATATTGCAGCTTTTGCTTAATTCATGCTGGACTTCAATTGTTGCGTCATAATTGCGGTTGTTCTGAAGTTAATTTTGCTGGAATAAAGGTTTTCGTTCATTTGTTGTGTGTTCAAACAGTCAGGTTTGAGTGTTTACTGTTATTTGTTTGTTGCAATAACAGCAAAAGTTTGTCGGCAAATGCTGGACTTTTTGAAAAGTCTGCTGGCAAATTGAAACATTAAAGAGTTTAGTAAATGTGGTGTCTTCATAAGACATCACTTTCTGATGTATCAGCCCCAAATTACCAGTTTACTCCAAGTAAAGGCGGTCTACTAAACACCAGACCCACTAAAGGTTTTTGTAGATTATATTGTTTTATTTGCAGATGCTTTAGGTATCTCCAATACCCAACTAAACTGGTAAACAATAAAAATGCAGTAAACCTCTGTTAAACCAGTTTCGGCTAATCTGCATCTTCATCTAATTGGGACAAAACTTGAGCTTTAACTAATCGACATCAGCTAATCACAGTCCTCCCCTAATCCTGATAAATTTTTTGGCCCAAGCGGGTCCGGATTAACCCAGGTTTACTGCAGTATTGTACTAAAAATACAATACAGTTTGCTGTTGATACAAATCAAAAATCTATTTTTTTTAATCAGAGTGTTAGAGTAAACATAAAAGGACTTTTGTTCAATGATGTTCCAAAAGAAAAACAGTTGCACCCGCCTCCGATTATGGCAATTTCAATGTCATTGGTTTCAGAATTGTTACCAAAAACAAAACTACAATGTCCATGCAGCATTAAAGAGTTGAGACCAAAAGGTTTTTTCAGTGTAACTGTCCGAATCCATGCATTTGTGCTCAAGTCAATGATAAACACTTGGTCAGCAAGAGAATTCGGGTTTTCATGAAGTTCTTTACAGGTTGGAAATTGCACTCCTCCAACAAGAATTAGGTAGCGGTCTGTATGGATGTGTGATGTATGGGAATAAAGTTGAGGTAGTTTAGGGTGTATGTCCACTCTGTAAACAAAAAGGGTCAGAAATTAAGATTAATAGTTACAAGAACACAGTGTATGGTTATTATGGGAACTCTTCCATGAAGGGGACACATGTTTTTTGTCTGTCTAATGCTCGTTTGTACGCTTGTTTGGTCAAGAAAAAGTGCTTCAAATTTGGACAGATGTTAGTTATTAATCCAAATTCGATCGCCCTAAAGTTTGACCCATCGGTTCACCCACAGGCCCCCAAAACATATTTTTTTTAAAACGGCTGTACTGACTAAAGTACAACTTCTAGTTTTCTTTTAAAGTTGTGGAGTAAGGTGTAAAAAAGCTATGGCAGAAAACACAATTGAATTTAGATACATAATCCAGAAATATTCCCAGCAAGAAGATATAAAGCGAACATGCAAATGTAAAAAAATTACAACATTTTGACAGTTTCTATTGGCTTTTATTTTACCTGACGATGACAATAGAAACTATATGAACGCTCAGATACTGACTTGTATCTTATTGCAACTTAATTCATTATTTAATTCATAACATTTAAATTGAAAAAAATTATGCCCCTTCACAAACCTGTCTATCAGAGCTTTAGAATGTGAAAGCATCTTCAAGGATAATACATCATTTAAAGGCTCTTCATTGCAATCCAGACCTCCAGAAATAAACAAAATGTCTCCTTTTTCACTACCACATTTGACTGCAGAATGTGAATGGCGTCCAAGAACTATATCTTTCTCGCCAACTTTTGATTCAACATTACTCCAAATAAATGTGTTCATATTTAAGCACCAGCAATCTCCATGGACATTAAGTTCATCTCTGCCTCCATAAACCAACATTGTATGCTGGTCATCTTCACAGTTGTTAACAAATTGCAAGACGTTAGCTGTGTGCCTCCATCTTGCATTTGGACATGTGCCTTGAGATGGAATTAATTTTATGTCATGTTCAGTACAATTTTTATTGATTGTAATAAGGCTGACATCGTTAGTTGTCATTTTGGGGGATGACCGTCCACCAAAAAGAAGAAATTGTGTTTTTTCATCATTGGGCTTCTGTACAATGGATGAGTACATTGGGGTTTTGAATTCAATATTACTTGGTGTTAAAGTTTTAAGATTGTTGTTTGGAATGTTGAGTAAAGTACCATCGTGCAATCTGCGATGATGATCTTTCTTTCGTTGATTTTGGGTAGAAAGTCCAAACCCACCAAACAGAATAACATCATCAACCTGCGAAAGTAGCTTATTTTAATTTTTCGAACAAATTTATTCAAGTAAACCCAAATAATTTAATTAATATCAAAAGTTCCTTTTACAACAACAAAATTGCACTGACTTGTTTTTCCAAATCTTTGTTACCAGTTGCAACTGAACTTGCACAATGTCCGAACATTTGTATTGAAGAAAATGGCTCTTTACATGATATTGATACTTCTTCAGCCTTAACTTCTGGTTTTTCTGCTTGTAAAGAAAAAAAATAAGAGTTTTTATTCATTAGAAACTAGTATTAATGTGTTTGTAAAAGGTATGCTAATAACATCTGAGACAACATTAAAAAGAGAAACAAAAGACAGAAAAAAATTGAGCAATTATTTTATTTGTGTTACTCACTGTCTGGAAAACACTGGTTAATGTTACCTTACCTGATTCATGACATTTTAAACATGTCTTACAAAACTCTTGTACAGATTCTTCTTCCGAATTTGTGCTACACATAATAAAATAATGCAGGCAGGTTTGGTGCCAGGCCTCATATTCATCAAAAGGTTCAATATTTTGTATTTTCTCCTTTTCTTCAGATGATACATTGCATTGATAAAATGAAACCATGTCCACACCAACAACCGTTTTAAAACCCAAAACATTATGTCTTTTCTTTTGACTCAGCAAGGTTGGATAATCCCTAATTGCTAACAGTGGACTTCCACATGTCTCAAAATGTCTACAAAAGATAAAGCTCAATTTACATAAGTTTGAAGTTTTCATGTTTTTGAAGATAAAGATAAATTTAAAAAAACATACAGTAAATTTAAATTTAATTTGGTATTTGAACAACCTTGTTCTACTGTAAAATTAAAGGTAAAATTAATAAAGTTTTTTAGTGGTAGAATGATAAAAACAACTTTTACCTTAACATAACTTCACCAAAACCATTTGTTGGCAGCATTTGTTCAAATACAACCAACACAGCATTGCGAAAAGAATGGTTAATCCATTTGATAATGTTCCGTGACTGGCCACTGGTTAAATACTATAAACAAGAAAAAAAGTCACATATACTTTAAAGCCAAAATAGTGTATTTCTGAGCATTTTATAAGCAGAAAAGAGACATAAAAATTGCTCCAAAAACATTACTGGTTACTACCGGATTTTTCCAAACTCTTAAAAAAACAAAGTTCAGGAGAAAAAAACAGTATTTATTATAGAAGTTGTGGTAGTTCAATTTCACGATATTTGGTGGATTGCAGTAAGGTACTTACAGTCATTACAACTTCTGACAAAAACAGGGTTGGAACTGTAAAATTAATTCCACAGTTTTGCAGCGTCTCTGCAAGTTCTGTTCCCACTTTGCGAAGGTCAAACCCAACAGCACAATAGTTTTCATTCCTACAAAAACACAAAAATAAGTTTTTTTTAGCTATACCTAAAATAGGTTTAATGTTACAGTTGCTTGCCTGTAGATAATGTTTTTGTCATTTTGTAGATTTTGTCCTTCAAGCAAATCAGCAGCTTGTGCCAGTTTTACTTTTCTACTTATCACTGATGGATAATCGATTTCAATGTAATTGAGATGCTTTGTGGCACTTTCATTCATCAAATCTCTTACGTTGAAAAATGTAGTGTCAAAACCAGCACCAAGTGAAACTATCTGAACATCTTCATTACTTCTTGCTAAAAATTGAAAAAAGGGTTTTGAGAATAATATTTTTTCATTTTATAAACTTGCATGACAACTTAGAACAAAACATATGCTTTATATTTGGGTTGTAAACACAACTAATCTGTTCATAATTTTTATGTTTGACCTTACGGCGTTCTACCTTATAATTTTTTGCCTTAATACAATAAGCACTATTATTATTAATAATGGCTCTTCGTTAATAATTATTTATTGATCTTCTCTGGGTTGGAATTTATGTTAAACTCTGGTAAATTTAGTTTAGTTTATGTTAACATTTCTATATTGGATTAAAACTGTTATACTTGTAATATTGGTGGGTAACACATCATTAAGCAACTATTTAAAAAAAGGGAAATAATAAGCATACAACTGAACTTACCTGACAAGAATTTGGCGAGAACATGGCGGACCGCTTTTGATCGAATGTAATAACCTCTGTTTATAATTGGGGATCTACGCTGAGGCTTTTGTACAAAATATTTTAGATACTTGTCTTCCAAATATCCTTGAGTTACCATTGACAATTTACTGACAATACTATTGTCATTTGTTCCTTGTACCTAGAAATTCAAAAAATGCATCTTAGATTACATTTACATTCATATACGTCCCACGATTTTAATACAAAATGTAATGACACATAAAAAAACATTTAAAACTACTGTATTTTTCAACCTACCAATTTCAGTTTAGGTAAAAAAATGTCCAAGTGTTTTATCATTAATAAGAAAAATAACAACAAAAGCTTTTTTACAAACCTGAGCAGAATTAGATGTAAAGTCAGAACTTTGGCTTGTCATTTTGCATAAATTAATGGTATGTTCTTCAGTAACTATATACAACAAACTGATTTGAAAATATAAAACAAAAAACTGAATGAAAAATAAATAAACAAGAACTACAAATACAATAGTTGAAAAGTGTGGACTTTGGAGTATTGTGTTCTGTATCCAACAAAACTTGGTAAATCAGCGGTAAATCAATGATAAAATTGCACAGAATCATCCAACTTATAAAAGACATTGTACAAGACAAACACTTAATTTACACACTCTTTTAAAACGCTAATACACACATCTACTTAAAGTACTTAATCCTTCATTCCCATACGACCAACGTTACGTCAATAACACAGAAAAACGTGCTGGGGGTTTTGTGTGGTTATTTCCCCAAGCCGATACGAGTACAAATGCAAGTTTATTTATCGTGTCCTGACAAAAAACAAAATAACCAAGCATAAGTAGGTTATTTATGATCAAAACTTCATTTGCTGGACAAATTTGAATGTTGAAAAAGTTTGGATGCCAAATAAGTTTTGTAGTATGTGTTACAAAGGGACACAGTAATAAGAGAAGGGCAAAGAAACAAAATTTGAAATCCGATCCGAAATTTGATTTTAGAAACCAAAGTGATTTTAAGGGTAGGTCTATACAATGTAACATTGACCTATGTTAACAGTAAACAAACTTCATGAATCACAAAAACTAAAGCACTCGATTACATACAATCACATTTTACATAAAAGTATATGCTAGTTTAGTTTTCTATTCTAAAACAAACATATTACGCCGGATGAATATGCCCATAACATTGTAACGGTATACAGAAGGCAAGGGAAACTTTTAGTTCACTGGGATACATCGATAGATTATTCCAAACTTTGGTTGCAACTTGTTTATTAAAGTTTGATTGAGTATAGTCATGAAATAGAAATTACACACTAAAAATACGCCTGTATTCGCAGATAACACGCAGAAAACAACTGTTTATTGGGGATAAGTTGACTCTCTCGATTTGTGAAAGAAAATCGTAGAAGCACAGTTCCGCTAATATTCACTGTTAAAGATTGACTACAAAATGGGTGGATTGGTGATAAACTTGTTACAAGTTGTAGGCTATTAGCACAATGCGAAAGCTATGTGTTGCATTTTTGCAACCAGAGTTGGTCAAAACAGTTTAGAATGTTAATAGTGAGAAAATAGTAAACAGGAAAGTTGCTGCAAAACAAACAAGTTTCCAGTTTTGGTCCAAAATCGTGGGACCGGAGATCTCAATTTCCATCAGTTTCCGTTGCCAAAATAGAAAACCGCAGGCTTTCTTGCTTAACAAGCGACCCAGATATAATTTACCAGTGTATATTTACTTTTGCAACTGTCTTGTGTGTGTCATAGTGCTTTACCTTTACGATAATTGCCTTAAAACGTACAATAACAACTTTCTTGTAGACAAGACAGTGCAAAATCATGTTTTAGGCGCTTTTTCCTTAATTTCCTTCCCGAAGCGGTTTTTGATTAGCGCAAGGCGCAATACTCTGTCGGAAAATTCAGCAACGTGCCCCCGGAGCAATCCTAAAAAGCGACGCTTTCCTGAACTGCCTGTCAGAAGACCACATTGTAGGACTGAAGAGGCTGCAGAAAGGCCTATTGTTTTGTCACACAGACTGTTTGACTTCCCGCTCACAGATTCGAATTTATTGTTATTCATTGGTCAGTTTAGACATGTTGACAAGGTTTATAGTTTTCCCAGTTTGTTTAGTAACAGCTGTGGTCTTAAGAATATTAACTATTTCATGTATGTTAGTGTAGTTAGCTCTAGTATGTGTGAAGACAGGCTTTATAGTACTTACGGTTCACCTATCCCTAAAAGTAAACAGTATTTGGTCGCAAACCACCTTTGTTGCAAAGCGTAAAGAGTTATTTACCCAGCAAAGAATGTCTTAGGAGCAGAGGGGTGTTAAGTTTATGTGTGAAGGTCATTAAGGCATACAGCACAGGTGTTATCAATAGTTTTGGCATTTTATTGTGCTGTTTTGATATAGCGTTGTAGCTTTCTCCACGGACGGTGCAATAGAATTGCATCCCCATACGCGACTTCCAGGATATGTCAATCAGTGAAAGGCAGCTAGCTAGGTAGTCCTTTGTCGTGTAGGTTGGAGATAGACATAGAAGTCAGGTATTCAATATTTTTTATAATTCAAACTCAGCTTAAATATAGTTCACTGCTCTTTTTTAGTTGGATGAGTGTACTAAATATGTATTACTCGATTCGCGTGGTATTCTATTCTGAAGACAGGTCACATTGGATTTGTCAAATAAGGTTGATGTGTAATTTTTTTTTGAAACCATTTTTAGAGTGTGTTAATCCGCTCTTTGCTTGTTTTGCGTGTAGGTTGTATTTACTACTCTCCATTTTTTGAAAACTGACGTAATATTTTTTTAGAAGCGTTTTTTGCAGAAAATTTGGGAAACTAGAGAAGACTTCGACAAAAAACATCAATTAAATGTATTTAGCAATTAACCGTTTCTAAATGCAACTTGTACATCAAGTGGAAAATGCCTGAGATTAAGGTCAAAATTGTGAAAGCCGAATTCGGCTCAGAACATAAAATCAAGTCACCGTTTGTTACTGTTTCCTTCAAAGGTAAGTTGACTGTTTGACTCAGTTTTAAACAGCTTGTGTGAGTGCATTCCTGTTTGTTTTTGTTTAGGTCTTGTATTAAAAACTGTTTGTTTTTGTTTAGGTCTTGTATTAAAAAGCTTGTGCCGTAATTGGTTTTGCAGAGTATGAGTTTCAAATTTTACTTGTTTTTTAACGAATTTCACGATTAACGGCAAGTCCTTTTACCGTAGATGTGTTTGGCGTAATTTAACAAACTTTTATTGAGCATATACCACTGTAAAAAGTAAAAAATACGTCACCTCATGGGCATTGGATCGTTGGAGTTTGGACTGTCTTTGGGTCCAAGAGCAGTTTGTCCCATACTGTCATGATCTCGTGTTTGGTATTCCCACAATTTTCGCCATTGAATTCGTGCTGTTTTAAGCTATTGTGTACAGCTTGGTGGAAGCACGAAGTTCAGCAAAACCCGCAATGACCGCAAAGTTTTTGCGATTATGTAAACAAATCAGTATGTACGCAAGGTTTTTGGTTTAAAAGTCAAATTTTCTATAAACCTAGAGACTAGATTTATTTTGGTGGCTAATAAAACTGCAAATTACATAGTTTTTGTCACTACTTCACTTGCGTTTTTAACATCTGCCCCAATTGGCACAACTGCTTTATCTACCCAAACCAACAAAAATTGGCTAAAGGTTTGACTAATGCGCGTTCGACAGAAAAGGATTTGTGTACAATATCGCCAGTATCGTCGGTTTGTAAATTGAAAAATTCTTTTAAAAAATTCAAATAATTTGTAAATTCTACCTAAAAACATGGTGGTTCACATACACGTTCCATAGTTCGGTTTCAGCCAATAAAATATAGCTTATGAACTGTTTTACTTTAAAACCACAAGAATAAATTACCCTGAAGTCTATTCATACCAGCAAACCAAGTAAATAGGCGGTGTTTGCACGTAGGGCGTCCCGGGAGAGTGAAATTTCTCTAGTCTTTGTTGTAAGTTCAAGAAATGACACCCTGCTGTTTTTCATTGCTATGTGGCGGGTAATATTTGTGCACCTATTGAGCCCTAAATGCATTTTTTTCGGGAAACAAAGACCAAAGTAACTGTTTTATTGAATGTCAAGTCAAATCATGTCCTAAAACTTATTGCAAAAAGTGGCTTTTTTAAAATATTGTATTTTATGTTGCAGATATATACTGTGTATATACGATTTATATGCATTATATTTCTAACTTTCTGTTTTTTTACCAGGAATCGTGAAAAAGACCAAAAACAAAAAGGGAAACAATCCGACATGGAACGAGGTACTTTTTGTGGCAATAGTGGTTTTGTTTTCTTACAAGAAAGGTTCTTATCCGCTTCTAAGTTTGCAAGTTGGGTGAATGAACCTAATGATTTTCACCTATAAGATAGTTGATTGGAAATTCGAATCAGCATTTGCATTTACCACCAGCAATATCGGAGATTTTAAACGGCTGGTTTGTGGGGTCATATACTTGTAAAGCAATCAAGTTTTGCCAAGTTTTTTCGGGTAATAGTTTAATCGCTATTTCGCATACACGTAAAATGAGAAGACATATGAACAGTTGGATACCACCTGTAGCCTACGTATATTATAACATGTGGTACTCGTACTCGGGTCATGTGAAAAGCGTAAATGTTTGCTGAGGGGAATTGGCCTGCGTGAAGTTACACTACACCCTAATATCAAATATTGGCATGCGAGATAGGAGGGATAAAACTTCGCAAAACACTTATCGGCTTAACGAGTTACCTCGTTAATGGCTTCACGATACATTTGGGTAACAAGGGTATAGTGCATGCTGGGATATTTTGTGCTAGAGCTTTATTTAAGGGTTTAAAAGAAGCAGTATGGAAATTTAATATGGTTTGAAGCGCTTCGTTTGTTGGCAATCTAAAGAATATTGTGCAAAATATATCTTACAAATCGTTGTAGATTACGATTTAAAGTATTACTGTTTCTTTATTAAGAAATACTGTTTATCCATAAATTGAAGGAGTATAAAAAAACGCTTTTTCTGCATTAATTTGTGCTTTTATAACAGTAGTGCTTCTGCACTGATTACAAATAAATCCTGTACGTTTGGAAAGTTTGTGATCCAATCAGTTTTGCATTTAGTAAAGACCACATTGTACTGATACGAAGTGTTTTTATTTATGTCAGACGTTAACATATGCACTAACCGAACAACCTAGTCCATCAGACGAGTTTCGTTTCGAAGTTATCGAAGATGATGGGATTTTTGGAATCGACAAGTAAGAAAACATATTCACGTGCTATAGTTTGTAAAAGTAAACATTGGTTGAAAACTTACCAAACTTTTCCAAGCCGTTTGCATGCAGTCTGGAAACCGGATGAGTCATTTCCTTGCATTGACAAATCGCAAATCACTCACAAGAGAATTGCAGACCACAGTTTTTGTCGTTGCAGCTCTTTTTTTCCCTCACTATTCACAAACAAAACACAAAATGCGCCACGAAGGGGTAGTTTTTCCCCGGTCCGTATACGTATATGTTTTTAAGTTTCTTCTTTCACAACCAGAGGTCTGCATGACAAAAAAAGTTTTTTTTTATCAAAGCTACCAACCAAGATTATGTCAACCGAACTTAGTTAATAATTTTTTTACATTGTAGGTTGTTTCGTAGCAAACAAACGGGTACTTTTGTGACCGTTTTGTCGAATATTTTAGTGGAAAGTTTCAGGCTGTTCACACTGAAAACGAGGGGAATTCCCAAGCCCATTCGATTTTTTCGAAGTATGGTTCAGTTTTGGTTTCAGGAAATTTTAACAAAAGTTTTGACAGAGGTAGCCTATAGAATGTAATTATAAAATTTGCCTGCACGGCTGCTTTATACTGAAAGGTATAGAAACAGGAACTAGGTTGTTGCGGTAGTTATTTTGCATTCCCCTTGTTTCATAACCGCCTAAAAGAAATGGACACTAAAGACAAGTTTTCAGTTAGCTGCTCAAATCTCAGTTAGCTGCTCAAATCTTGCAATTACCAACATTTTACAAGGTAGGCCTATGAGGTTGTAAGTCGGATTGGGCTTTTCGGATCGGGTTCTGGCATAAGTACGGGCCTGACGTTACATTTGGCATCTTTTCTGCCACGTCTCACCAGCTTTCAGGTCTACGTTAGGGTTTGTTTGAAAACAAATCAGTTTTAGACCAGGTTTCAGGCTTGTACTTTCGGGTTTGGGAACGCCTACAACTCTGGGCAAGCGGCGATTAGCGTTCCTCATAGTTTAGTGTGGGCGTACGCGCGTACTTGGGCAAAGTTTCTGGGTATTCGGGAAGGTATATTGCGCGCTGTCGACCGCTTTCCGGAGCTTCTAAGACCAGATGTTGCTTGCAGACAGTTCAATAACTGTTGGGACAATAGACTAAATATTGAAGGTTCGCTGGATTTTAACAATGGCGTCTTCGCAAAGTTAGACCAGTAACTGGATAGTTCTTATAGCGACAAGTTGGAAATGGACGGTTGTAGGGAAGTTGTATTTGTGGTCATGCAGACATGAAGTGACATTCTAAAAATGTTCATAACTTTACACTTGTTTCAATGTGTCGCATATATATTAGTATATAATTAAGCGAACCAAAATTAATTTCATGGTTTTGGTGATTATAGTTTGGAAAGAAACGACACATTAAAAAAAAATATATTTCGAATACATTTCTTCATTAAGTTTCTTAACTGAAAACGTTACATTTTAGTTCATAGTACAAAACAACGAAGGTTAAAATACAGGAACACATATACAATATACAACCATATATCCTAACAATATAACTTTAAGGTATTGTACTTTAGTCATGAAATCAGTTTCGATAGAATAAAGCACTATATAGTTTTGCTGCTCACACAGATTTAACCGTTAGATTAAGTTTGTACGGGTTGTTTCATACAGGTAAGTGGGGGAACTATTTTTGTTACACTAAATAGATTTTCAGTTGTACACACTGACCTCAGCACATAAACTTATATCTGTATTATGTGCGTGTGTTCCTTACAGAACCTTAGGCAAAGCATCAATATCTTACAACGCTTTAAAGTTGAGTCGCGAAAAAGAACTCGATCTTCGAGGAAAGAAAACGGTAAGTTTCAAACCTATAGACACCAACTTGGACTTTTCGCGGGTTTTTGACATACTTATTTTGTGTTTATTCGACTTGTAGACAGCACGACTGCGTGTGTCCATGGCTGACGACAGATCAACACCTGGGGATGACGGAGGGCGAAAATCTACTGCAACTCCAGGTACATATGCAGTACTAACTCTACAGCAACGGCAGTTATATAAAATAACTAAATCTATGGCAATTTCGGGCATATGCAATACCGAATCGTTTCCCCAGAAAAAACTTCTGTAAAAATAGATTAGTATGTCTCTGACGTGATAAATAATGACGTCATTATTAAATAACAAATAGAACACACTTATGCATAACTTTGCAACGAAACATCGATTTATTATACTTAACTGGTATGCGACGCAATAAAAAAACGTTTATCACTTACATAACCACATATGACGTCACTTTAATGACGTAAAAACCATAGTTTCGATTTTGACGCAAAGTATACAAGAGGCAAGACATTAAAACTTAATCACATTTATGATGTAACAGTACATAATCTCCGAACAAAGGATTTGTGCTACAACTTGGAAGGTTACAACCTTTAACAATTGAGTTTTGTATGACAGAATTAGTCCATTACACAGCTATGTGTGACATCACAAACAAATAGGAACGTTAGCATTATAAGAAATAAAGTTCTGCCTGCTTTTGCAGCTGGTGGAACTGCCTCTCCCCAAGCTGCAGATAAAGAGGAAGGAGAACTTGGAGATGAAGGAGTCGGAGATTTGGGAGAGTTTGAACAGGAAGATCAACATTTTGCTGGGAGTGGATTGGGTGGAAGGTAAAATACTCGTTGTAATTTGTTAAGGTGTTTGACGTTTCAGTTGCCATGCAGCCCTTAAAAAAATGAATTTAATAAAAACCAATACCTATAAAAATGAATATATATATATATATTGCTGAATAACGTTTATTTAAAGAAATCAGTTTAAGTTATAAAGCTCGATGGTTTAGTGTTGTCATCGCCAAACTATTTTATGTTGGGCCAGATAAATGTAAGTTACGAATGCCTTCACAACACGGAAACTGAAGAAACAACATATTTTAACAATTGTAACAGCATACAGTGGCTAATTATACATAAAGCAGCACCGTTTATGGTGCTTGATGTATAACGTAATAGATATTACCAGAGAAACAATGGTGGATTATAATTATAATATATCTTCCCGTGGACATAACAGGGCCGATCGCTCGTCGCTCTCCCAGAAAGTGGAAGATTTCCAGATACGTCTAAAGGTGATATGCGGTCGCCAGCTTACAGGAGCTAACATCAAACCAGTAGTGAAAGTTAAAGCTGGAAAAAACCAAACGCGTATTACGCGAGTTCGAAAAGGTTCATCACCTATTTGGAATGAGGTCAGTTTTTACTTTCGAAGTTTTCGAAATTTTCTTATTCTACAGTCCCCAAGTTTACAATAGATGCAAAAAATGTTAAAGAATGGTGTGTTTAACAAGTTTGTGTAAAGATCTCTGTAATGAATGGGTCATTAACTTAACACAGAATGGCTATTCTTGGTCATTAGAAAATGGGCTTACCTGATTGTAAATGACAGTAAGTATATATCATATGATCGCATACCTGTTTTCAGATGATGTTATTCACGTTTCACGAGTCTCTGCGTGATCTTTATGACATGTTCGTGGAGTTTCACGTGAACAATTCCATGCGGATACGTGCCGATGCGCTCATTGGATTTTTTAAACTCGATGTCGGATTTATTTATGACCAGCCTTGTAAGTTCCCCTTTAATGTTTATTTTTTGGAATATCGGAAAAGGGTTACCTTTAAGGTAGACAACATCGCGTGAAGTAAACACATTGTTGCCAAGATGAGCGAAGGCATAGCGCCAAAAGTTGATGGTTCAAATCCCAGCTATTCCCTTTGATGTCTTAGTAGATTTATTGCTCCATGTTCTAATCCAGTTGGTCATTGTGGTTAGCACTGTCGATGCTTAATTACATGAAAAACCGCACCTCTATTTCCTGTGTTTATTAGGTGTTGGAAGAAATGGAAAAAATTTAAACCAAAGAACTACCAAAAACAAATTGCATAATCGCTGTAGATTTGCTATCCATTTGCTGTTATTGTCCACCGTTTTAATTTGAAAAAAACAAATCATTTTTTTTAGCTCACGCCTTTGTGAAAAAATGGATACTCCTTACGGACCCAGAAGACCCTTCAAACACCCCAAAGGGATACATCAAAATGACAATATGCGTGTTAGGAGCAGGCGACGAACCGCCGGTAAGTTGCCAAAATACCATTAGTCTGCTGAGCACATATAGTTAGTGTGATGGGAGTTACAGCCAAGTAATGTTTTATTTACATGCACAACTGTGCTAAATTCGTCAAAACTCAAAGGCCATTTGTGTTAAAGGTTATATTTACTTGTTATTACCATACGAATCTGCATGTATTGCGTATACATATAAAAAGCGTATACTACATTTGCTTGTTGTGCAAATTCACGAGATACTCGCCCTAAACACACTTTGTATGCTTAAAACATGGTTTGCTACATTGCGCCTGCTAAATGTAGCGAACCAAAATATCAGTTTTATATTTGTAACGTACAGTTCACTTCCTTATAGCTAGTCTATAGTTGGGACTAGTTCTAACGCCTTCCTTCCATATGGTACGGTGCTGACGTTAACGATAGGTGTTATTGGTATGGCACTATAGGGGTGTTTTGTTTTGTCAGAAGAATGGCAAAAACACTGATGTTTACACCTTCAATAGTATGTGGTAATTTGAGCAACACAAAATTACATTGCAATTGGTTGTTTACCAGTTTTATTAAAACTTTGGGTTGCAACTTAAAACAAAGAAACAATTCAAAATAAAATATGTAGTGCAATAAGAAAAAAGTAAATAGCAGCATACGATAACAAAGCGAAGTAAAGATCACCATTCAAAAAGAGAATACCAGGCTAATTTGTAAAAAAACAAACATAATAATCATTTATAAAAACAAATTTAAAACATAAAAATGCATAATGGAAAATTTAGCAGCAAGCTATTAGACTGCACTAAGTTTAAGCTTTGACATTAAACTGCATATTAGCCAGGACTGTGGTGTATGGATAACCATGTTGATTTTTTGATCTCCTGTTTGTATTTGAAATAATTTTTCTTCTTCATTATTTCTCCATGTCAATGAATGATAACTCAATGAAACTAACAGTGCTTTCTTTTCCACCTTGATAAAGTGAATTCCTCTGTGGTTTACACCAATATATAGTGGCACGATTCTCTGCTTTCTTTCACTGCCCACAAATCGTGTCGCATATGCATAACCAGTAAAGAAGGCTGAACCATAGGCAGGTATCTGAGTCCAGCAATAGCGTAGATAAAGCAGCTGCAATTGGGAAATCTCTCCTGGCCCTTGCTCACTTATTTCTTTGTATTGGGCAATAAGTTTTGGTAGCCAGCCTTCAAGTCTTTTTCTAAGCATGTTTGTCTGCATAATTTGCAACAGAATTTCTTCAGTAAAGTATGACGGTTTATGCTTTTTGGGGTCAAATGGCCCATGTAGGACTCTCATCACTATGGAACCCATAGCTATGGCAACTTCATCACTGCAAGGGTACAGTCCTCTGATAACTTGAGCCCTTGCTTCCTCATATAAAAGTCTGATTGAGGATATATCAGTGACCTTTTCTTCAATGTTAGGAAGAAGGCGTGCATCTCTCTTTAGCACAATCCTTGGCTTTTCCTTAGTGCAAGTTTCCAGACTTGCTCCTCCAAGATATATCAGCACTTGTGGCCATTTTTGTATTTCCATCAACAGTCTGTGTTCTGGTTTAAGTTGCAAGTGTAGACTGCTTGAAGTGATCCACAGTGTAAAATATTGCTTTGCTTCAGATGAAAGTTGTAAACTCTGCATTACATCAGATACCAAACTATTGCTGCCATTTTTCAACTCCAGCTGTTTTTCAGATCCATCCATTTTGTGAACAATTACTTTTTGGTACGGCTTATGAGACAGCTCTTTAATATTTTGCATGCATTTTAACCAGTCTTTTGATCTAATTTGCTCACAACACTCGGCAATGGTTCGGTTTTGTTTATCTCTTAAATGTCTATCAATAAACGGATGATCACATAAAACCTTAACTATTTGCGAATGGCCACATCCAGCTGCCAAGTGCAATAAACTGGTCTTATTCTTGTTGCATAAATTGGGATCGCAAAGCCAGTCATCCAGTAGCACAAGGACGGCATCAACCCTCCCATACCAGCAGGCATAGTGTATTGGAGCCCAGCCAGCATGGTCCCAAATCTCGGATCGACTGCTATCTGTTTGTAGTAGTTGCTGTAATGATGAAAGATCCCCATCTGCTGCTGCTCGATGAACAGGAAATTCCTCAACCCAACTTAGTTCTTGTTTTTCATCTCCATTCTGGTCATGCTGAAGAATATTTTGATCATCAATATTTAGTTTTTTGTTGGTGCACAGTAGGATTATCATTTGCCATTTACTGTGGTTGCAAAAACTATTTCAGTGTAAATTCTACTTAACATAGGTATTGGCAATACTTAATTTGCATTTCACCTTAATTATTAAGCCTACTTGGACAGAGTTTAATCACCTAATTTATAATCTACTTTGACAGTGTTTAAAAACGAAGAAAAAATCTAATAACACACCTGTGACCATTCCACTGGATCAGGAATTTTAATATCTTCATAACGAGGCACCTCTTTTCCGAAGTAGGGATTTACCACTAACCGATCAACTTTATTAAATGCAGTTGTTTCAACACCGAACATCGGGTTAACAATATGTCGGTCAGGTTTATTGGCATCTTTCATTTTTTCCATCACCTCATCAGCAGTGAGCTTATTTTCTAACAGAAACCAGCCCTGGCTTCTAACTCTTGCATAGGCAGGGTTTGTTACATTGTCATGTATTCTTTCCAAGGCCGGGGTCCAAAAAAGTGATGCAAGGCAATTTGGCTTAGAACACTGCTTCTTAAACCACCTATTTAATACCTCAACCATAAGTTTGGTTTCATTGTCATAGTTACCAGGTTGAGAATTTACTTCGTGTAAAGCTTTATGTAGGAGCATAAACTCACAGCGCTGTATTGAAGCTTTTTGAAATCTTAAAACAGCTTCCATATCTGGTTTTGTATACACAGGCACAACGTACAGGGAAATTTCTTGTGTCTTGTCATTTAAGGGTATGGTTTGCGTCTTTGCATGAACAATCCTTTTTGCTTTAAACCCAGGGAAACCTTCCACTGAGTTGATAAGTTGATGGACATGTTGCATTGCAAGTCTCTTTTTTGAACACTTTGAAAGTTTTTCATGGGTCTCTGGGACTCTGACTATTGAAATAGCCTCGCCTTCTGCTGCTTTCGTTTGCAATAAAACTTCACATTCCTGTTTCTTATGAGAGCTTCTTGATGCCACGACTGCATCAACTTGTTGTCTAATAATTGCTACAAACATATTTATTGATTTTTGTCCACCAATCCACTACGGTTTCTTATAAAACTACATTGTTTTCCTGTAATGTACAATTTTACCGTAAACCGATAATGTACAACCGAATTCCTGAGCATACATTGCCAAATTGATCAGACTGTAGTTCACAATAACAAACTACAGAACACAAAGTGTTTGTTTATTTTACCATAAGTCTGCACTACTCTACAATATACAACGATAACGTACTTCAAAATTAAACAGTTCCATACCACACATAACTACTGCTGTAACTAAAAATAGCACGCTCAGTCAAATAATATCACTTGTATGGGCGTTGTCGCCTCCCCTGCCGACAAAATTGAATGAGCAGCCCGTAGCGAATTTGCCTTTTTCATTTCCTCTCTCGTTTTACAAGACGAAAAAGGGGACGCTTGTCTCTCTCCCTCTGTAATAACGCGTGTTTATTTGGTGCTGCCGAAATTCTGAAAATAGTTTCACTCGTCCTGTTTATTAAGCAGAAATGTTGGTATTTTGGCCAAATATGTTCACTTGTTTTACCTGTAACGACTGTTAGCTGCAGTTTATTGCTCACTAACCTCCTCGAAACCGCAATGCACAAAAAACGATTGTATTTACATGAGTATTTGCTCCAGGGGGCTAACTAGCAGCAAAATTTTATTGCAAGTTTGAACATAAAGCTTAAAGTACACTTCACACAGGAGTTCGTAATCCTAACAAATTTAATAAAGGGGTCGGTTATTAACTAAGCGTTAGAAACCAATGACTTAAAAGATGGCAAGTAAAGCACGTTGTTTTTCACGACTCTTTTGGCTATTATATTCCGAATCAGGCCAATAAATAGTTTCGCGTATCGTTTTTTGGATCAAAAGTTTCCTTCTCATACATTTTTTAGTTGTGTAAAGCTGGGCTAATGTTTTATTTTGTATTCTTTAGGACGACAGAACCGAAGAAGGCGAGGACGACATAGAAGGGTAAATATTGACCTTTTTTGAATTATAACTGACATACAAGTATACAAAACTTGTCTTGGGCTATATCGTTGCGAAACACCACGTTTTGCCACACTAGGTTTAAACATGTTAAAAAGTCGAAGTAAGTTGCATGGTCATCGCGATCTACAAAGTTATTTTTGCTTTAGATGACAGTGACACAATAAACTCTTCAAAAACGATTCTTAACTGTAAAAACAGGCTATTCCGTTTTACAATATAGACGAATCAGTTTATTCGCACCACCATTTTGTAAGTTTTTAGGCAATTTTTAACTATGCGATAATCCAAACTCTTTTTAACATATTATTCGATTAACCGGATTCTCTTGTATCGTATGTAACTAAACTTAAAGTGAAGATTCTACTCGTTTTCCGCCAAAGTATCGCCTGTTTGGAAACAATTTAACATTTGTTTCGTTTTTTCCCGATTTAGAAACGTTCTAACCCCAGCAGGAGCCGCGCTGAGGCCATCGACATTTTGCTTGCGTGTTTATGGTGGTGAAGATTTTCCTCAAAGTAAGTTGGGATTAAAATGCAAATTTAATGGGGGTTTGGTGATTTATGTAGTTTTCAAAACTTTTCCGCCTTTAGTAAATAAATAGAGCACTTAATAAATAAATAAAATATATTGAAGACATATCGTTTAATGCTTGAATTTATCAAATTGGTTTTAGTGGATATATCGGCATTCAAAAGCATGAAGAAGCTTATGGGAATGGGCGAAGCAGAAGATATTTCGAAAACTCTCGTAGATCCTTACCTTATTTTCACGTAAGTTTAGCTAAGTTGGACTTGAATTTGAATGTTAACATTTTTGCTGCTGTTCGTTTTTCTAAAGCACTAAACGGTTGATGTTGAACATTTAAAAAATATACACAAAACTGTCCCAAAGAGCCTTAGAAATATAAAAGTCATTAGTTCTTTATTTCATTTGTTTGCACATATCCTATCGGCAATGTATTTATCCAAAGCCATTAATTTTATGTTTTAATGTTATTTGTGGATGTGACAAGAAACAGAAAAGCCAGTATATTTAGGAAAAACATGACGTTACCCGTTACCTTCAACAGCTAACCGGTAAAGGTTTTGCCACTTTACTGGTTTAACTTGCTGCTTGGTTTCATAAATCATTTAAAAATAACAACATATTTTTGGAACGACATTTTTTCCAAATGCTGGCTGATCTGTTTTTTTTGTCACCGTTTTTACACAGTGAAAGAGTTTTTAAACTGAAAATTGTGCTCCTAAATTTGTGAATGTCATTTTTAACAAAGTTTTGCGGGCAAAAAGAGGAAGACTCGTGTGGTGGAAGGATCGAATCATCCGGATTGGAACGAAGAACTCTCTCTTCCCGTCAAGTTTCCATCCATGTGCGACACAATTAAACTCACATTAAAAGATTGGTGCGTATCTACTTCAGTTCAGCAACATTTGCACAAAGATAACAACTGTACTGTTATCACAATGCGTTGTGACTGTGGCACAAAATCGATGAATTTATTGGGTTTAAATTGCTTGAAATTTGGGGACAGAAATGAAACCTCAAACGCATACCAATACAGTAGTTTGTATTTAATGATGGTGACAACAATGATTCTTGAAACGTCTGCTGGATGTTTTCTACATACACAAAGTTACCTGGCTGTCACGATTTTTTGAAAAAATGACTTTATTAGTCCGTGTATAATGTGCCTATTTTGTATCTGTGCATCATAAATTCATAGTCTTCTTGTATATCAACAAATTTAAAATACAGACGAATCTAGATTATCGCAACTCGCCAAGTTTGTTGTCCCGATTAACCGAATATTCTTGCTTACCCGAATTCGTCTGTAGTAGAAAATCAACAATCATGATTTCAGTATCAATATTTTTTAGCAGTGAAAAGCATTTGAATAAAATAAAAAAATTGTTTCGACACCTTTGTTTAAATACATCCGTGTACTCAACAGGGACAGAGTTGGGGGCGACGATTGCATCGGAACGACCACAATCCATATGCCACATATATCCTCGACTGGAGAGGATGCAAGTGGAGCTGGTAATATACCCTGATGCCCTGTGTTTCTGTATTTAACTCCCGTTTTTTTCTGTATGGTGTAACGATTTTGTTGTTGTTCAACTATTTGTTTATTATTTGCATGTTTTGTGTGTTCATCTGAATGCTATTCTGTTTACCTCATTGCATGCTTTTTGTTTTGTTTATTTTACCTTCCGTTCCGCATGGATACTTTCACTCGGTCACGCATGAACAGAGGTGGACGAAGATGCTTTTGATGTTGTTGACGGTTTGTTTTGGTTTTAGTTTTTCTTGGTATTTTTGTAAACGTCCGCTATGTATGGTCTCATGACCCATTTACAAACCATTTCCTTTCTAAACTCGTATCAACATCCCGTTTTGTTTTTGAAACAAAATTAGCAAACTAAGTACACAGAACTTCTGTTTAAGGCGACAATTCTACAATCAACATTTGTTTATCGATCATTTTGACGTGACTACAACTTTACAAGCATTATTTTGCACTACACAATCACTATAGCTAAATTAAATAAACCTTAACAAGTTTAAACTGAAACATCAATCTTTTAAGTTACTCGAGCGGTTATAACCGGTGTAACTGATATGGGCCCTCACATCACTGATGATGGCACGAGCATTTGCCGAATCGTATGAATAATAAAACATGTCGCTTTTTACGTCTGTTTGGCCCGTTATGTCTGTCATTAAGCTTAAAAATATATTCTGTAAAGGTTTTCCACCGACTTTCGGTCCAACTTACATCAACTTTTACGGATCACCCAGAGAGTTTGTGGATATTGCTGATAGTCTGGATGCTCTGAACACTGGAAAGGTTCGTAGTCGAACAAAAACGATAAAGTTTCTCATGATACGACGGCTTTGGTTTTCTTGTCACGAAACACACACGTTATGATTGACCTAACTAAAACATTGCTATTCTAATCTTTTGATATGAGAAGAAACTTTGTTGCAACAAATGACAACTGATTTTTGCAAATACAAAAGCGCAGTAGATGTTTTCGATTTGCTCCAGTAAATCTACTATAAATACAGTAGTTACAGTCTAGCAAAGCTCAAGCTAGTTTATCATTTATGAAAGAATATATTGATGAAAATAAAAATGACATTTTGATCTCTGCAGCTTTTGTTTGAATATCGAAAGTGTAAGAGATGTCATATATAATTTTTGTTTTTTGTTTAACATTTACAAACCCCTTTTTTCTTCCTCAGGGTGAAGGTTGTGCTTACAGGGGAAGAGCAATGGTTGAACTGATAACTTCAATGGACGAGGAAGGGCAGGAACCTAAACCTTCGATTCAGTCGATTGATGAAGAGAGGATTCGAGTCATCCAGGTGCTGTTTTAAAATTGCGCATAATATAAGCCTAATAAACCGAACTGGGTGGTTAGAATCATAGTTGAACATTGGCTGTATGAAATCTTCTCCAAATTTATACTACACTACGTAATGCCTTCGCCACATCTTTTAATTTTTAAAATCAGCCTGAATGACAACAAAACATGCTGGAGTGCATGTGGTTAGCGAAGTCATTTATTGTAGACGTTTTAACAATCGCTGCAGTTGATTTTAATATGGCTACTACGCTTCTAGTGCGAAGTTGTAAGCTGGCCGCAGAACCTGTAACTACAAGGCCAAAACCGGCCTGAATTTTTTCAATAAGCCCGAAAATTGGTAAACTTGTGAGTTGTGACACCAATCTGGCGTATTGTAAAGTCCGGCCCAAATGAGTTTTACAAATACTTAAGCCTCTATCCAATTCTAAACCGAAAAGTCCGATTTAACTTACATTTCTGATGTAGTCTTCCTAATTTGCCTATTTAAAACCATTTTTTTGCAGAAATACAAGAGTCGTCGCCGATACAGACTGGTTGTGGCTTTCTCTGGTGCTGGTCAGATTGAGAAAATGTACGAGGGTGTAGAGTTCGAAGTTTCCATGGGAAATTACGGCAACAAGTTCGAAGCCGATCTCGGAGCTTCGGTCTCAACGACTGAACCACAAAACCCTGTCTTCGACGGTTGGTGTTTGTTTTAGGAACGTATTAGAGTTATAGACCATCGAAACACAGCTTAGCGTGTGTGTTGTTAAGTTGTACTATCCCGCATATCACAACAATAGGTGAATTGTATGGCCGACATATATTGTATCAGACTGTAAGTTATATATCTTGAAATGGTTCAGATTTATTTGATAAATCAAAGGCAGTTAAATATCTTTAGCATGAAATATTTCGTGACAAAAAACCCAACACATTAAAATGAATATTACGTAGTTTCATTTGTAAAATCTTGTAAACTTTAGTTTTATTTGTTGTACTTTTTAATTGGAAAATCATGTACTGTGGTGAAGATTAATGTGGATACCAACGACGTTTTTCCGTATTCGGTATTAGATCCATAAATGCCTAGAGCCCGAGTGGAACTAAGAAGTTTGTGTGGTAAAATGGTTGTTAAAAATGCCCAATTTTCTCAACTACACTACACCGATTTTGTAATTAAATGTAAATCAAAATGTTACCACTTATATAGGAGTGAAATATCACTTCATGCCGTGGGCAGCCAAGAAACCAGTGATGATGGTCACAACACATTGGGAGGAAATTAGTTTTCGACTTTTTTCTCTTAACTTCATCTTGAGACTCATCGACAAAATTGTAAGTTGGTTTTTCGTTTTTCTTGTTTCATTTTCTTATAAAGCACAGAAAATTGTGTTTTAGTGGTCAGAATGTGTTGATACACAAACAAATTCTACTTTCCTATTGACAACACAATATTTTTTGCAGACCATGGACTTAGACCGAATCAAGCAACTTATTGAAGATAAAGAAGACGAGATTGAAATCGCATCAGAAATTGTTTCACTTCTTGACATGATTATTCTGGAAACTAAGTAAGATATGTGCTAGCCCAGTGGTTCCCAACCAGGGCCCATGGCCCCCCAGGGGGGCCACGAGCTGTGTTCAGGGGGGCCACAGGTGTAGATTTACCAGAAACACCCACTAAAAATTCCCTAATTTAATCAACTATTTTGCATAATATTTGTCTATATTGAGGCTATTTACGAATGCGGACCCTTATTTACTCTATTGGACCTGCGTTTAAAGCCGATATTAGTATCCAATTTCCACATGAGTTTGCCATTTACATTTTAAGGGGGCCACAGGACTTACAAGGTTACATGAAGGGGGCCACAAGGCAAAAATGACACTTTTAGGGGGCCACGGTCCATGGAAGGTTGGGAACCACTGTGCTAGCCTGTCATTTTGTAACATTTTGCCCAGCGAAAAAATGGACCTTGGTTGTCCCAAGAAGCTCTTTTTATGAAGCTCGACGCTTTCAATTTTAAAACGAGATTCTGAGTTTACTAAAGTTGCTTCGAATTAAGTCGGAAATTATTTATCTGGAAAAAAATTGACAGTTGTAACCATAGAGCTGACCCAGAAAGCAGTCACGGCAAAATTGTTTTCATTTTCTGACTTGTTACAGGCTTTTAAATTTAGAAACAATACAATGTAGAGTTGTAAGTCAGGCTGGTCATTTTGGGTAGGGTTCGGGCTTAATTTTGAACAAAACGGGCCTGATGAGGGCCTGACTTCATACTCGGCCTCATTTGTGCCGCAACTTTACCAATTCTCGGCCCTAATTCGGTCTTTTAGCTTTGTACTTTGGGTTCGGGCGCAAATTTCTGGCCAACTTATAAATCTGCTGCAATATACAAAAGAAAACAAAACCTGGTTTTAATCGAATGATGTTATTTCTAGTAAACGTATTCCCGACCCACGTGGGCGCTCAACATCCAATCAGCTGGACGTACGTATCCACAGTCGTCGTGTACAAACCTTTATGCTCATCCAGGATCAGGCGACAGATCTCCGGCAGAATTGTCGAGATGCTGAGTCTGCTGTTACTGCAATTGCCGACATGCTTGAACAGTTACACAGCGTGTCGTTTGAGGTACGTCAGAAACGTCAATGATTTAATGGTGAAGTACCATGTTTGTGGGTTTGGTCAATGTTTGGTCGCGCAGATGGAACTATATAGGTCAAAACAGTGTTCACTGTCTGCAGGTAAAGTTATTTGGCTGAACAAAAAAAAAAAAACTGTTATAACATCCTATAACGGGCTTTTATGGTAAAACATAGATTGCCAAAAAGGGTACAAAACCCCTATTAATGCGCAGTTGAGATAAAACTAATTTAACTTTGGGAGTGGATTTTCCCTTTTTTATGTTAAAGTTCGCCCTAATGTCTGTATATAATTAGGCACCTATAACCTTAGGTCCAACTCCTATCTTTACCTAGGAGTTTATAAATACCGATGCAATTATTACTATGCGACTAATGAACGAATTGTGAAACCAACATCATTCCAGTTTTTCAAGTTTAAATCAGTCTAGTGTTCATAAACAGTTGCATAACTTACATAGCATAAAATGATGCCTTCACCCAAAATTTATTTTACATTTTTTAGCCACAAAACAGTTTCCCAGATGTTGTGATTTGGATGATTTCGGGGACAAAGCGAATCGCGTACGCCAGGTAATCTCCAAAGCTTCCATTCTCATATTTATTTATTAAATTATTTTCGAATCCTAACCCTTTGACTCGTGACAGGATACCTGCGTATGACATCCTGCATTGCCATGACAACCCGGAATACAGCGGCAGATTTTGTTCAAAACCGAAAATTGTTTTGCTGAAGGTAAGTCCGTTAAATTGTAGGCCTTATTTTCTTGTTATGTTGGGTTATAGCTTTAGATGCGTAAACGACTTAGATTGTTTTGTTTCTCGAGTCACATTCAGTTATGCATAACCTATAATGACAATTTCCTAATGCTCATTGTTTTGCTAATTTGTGCATAACATAGGTAAAAATAAAAAAAGTTTTTATGACACAACAAGAGGTATCATGTCAGTTATTGTAAAGTTTTAATTTCCGACGGCAAATATATAAAGATTCTACTTTTTCAAAAAGCAACTAAATGTCAGTAAAATGATAACATTTTATGATTTTACTGATATCAACGCCCTCTTGCAAGCCATGTTACGTTTTCTGCATTTTACCAACGCGTAAAAATGCGATGTCGACCTTTTTACCGTTTCACAAATTGCCTAATAGTTACGAAACTTTAAACAAAAAATACAAACTTTTTTAGGTTCCAACAGCTAAGAAGTTCAGTAAAAAGAAATACAAGATTCCATGCCAACTCCAAATTCTTGCTTGGTTGGGAAGAGCTCAAGACCAAAATGATTTCAATTTTAACACAACTGGACAGATATCTGTCTACGCAGACACAGTAAGCCTTAGTTGAATATCATGTATGTTTTATGCATTAGCAACATTGGTTTGAGTTGTGGATTTCGAATTATCTGTTTTTAAGTTTGCAGGCGACATATAGGAACTGTTTTAACCTGACATATTAATTAAAACCTTAAATTATTACGTTTTTATTTATGTTGTACGTAGAGACATTTAAAATCAAAATCTCCACCACTATTTGTGGAAACACATTAGTCTTGTTAGTTTGATTTACGCGAGAGCATAAATTCTGATAACAACATCATTTTTAAACACCTTGCAGTTAGTGTTTTTTTTTCAACTTTAAGATCGCATGCTGTATAAAATATAAATGAATAAAAAAGTGTGGGCATATGAGAAACAAATTTGGGAAAATATTTCCTAATATTTTTGTACCTCTTGGTAGCAAGCGAAGATTTTAACGACTGTTGATTTTTTTCAGTTTGAGGTTGAAAGCAAGTTTAATATTCGAGGAAATTGGGCATCAGAAGGATACAAGGATATCACAGGAGCAGTAAGTCCACATCTATTGTAAAAAAACTTCAACTCATCAAAACTACCGCTGTTAAAAACATGTACAATTCGTTTAAATATATGTCGTCTATAAGTTGCACACAGTGCACATTGTTTTGACCAATAAGGTCTCATCAGTGCAGCTAGTGACGAGAGAACTGCCGTATGAGGTAACGTTGCCGTTACAGTACTCCGGATTTTTGGGAGCAGCAAGCTAAAAACCATGCCCGACAACCTGTTCAATGCCACAACTGGGCATTAGGTCAAAACAGTGTGTACTGTCTGTGGCATACCATGTATTTGCTCGATGATTTTATATGTCATCTATGTTTTTGTAATATACCACTATTCATAGGAGGTCACCATTTACGTGTTTGTAAAACTTTAAGCATCTGACATTTTGCACTGATAATACCCTGTTCTCGGGTCAAGACGTTATGTCCTGGTTAATCCCAGCCAAATTAGGCGTTCTAATGGCTCACAGTGTATAATATTACATATTATTTTCCAGTACCCATTACCGAAGGATTCCTTCACTTGTCCTCCTGGTTGGGTATGGGAAGGTGATTGGCATATCAGTTCTGATGTTCCGCTAATGCAAGATGAAGGTTACATCAGTTATTTAGAGGTAATACGTCACTGCTTTCATAAATATTCGATTACTTTGATTTCTGAAACGAGCCTATCGGTCATTGCGTAATTTTGCCGATTTACATTTTACAGCATTGGTAATGACATAGTTGAATACTGGTTTAGAATTTGGATTATAAATATAACCGAATTAATCCACATTGAAACACACCTTTTTAAATAGCAAACTTTCGCTTTGTGAAAATTTGGACAGCCTTTTTGCCATAAAAATGTACATTGTTAGATGAATGATTTAAAACATGCTAATATCTGATTGTGAAACATTACAACCTTTCCACAGTTTCTTTTATCATCGTCAGATATTGGCTTGCATCTTTATGCTGAGAATATTTAGAACCTTGAATTGTGTACCTAGATTTTAAATTACATTTTGCATTCCTTTACTGCACTGCGACACTCCAAAAAAATATTCCTTGGTTTATTGCCAAAAAAGTATGTGCTATGCAGCAACTAAATTTATCCTAGACTGTTCATCAAAAACGCTCGCTTTGTTTATTCAGCTTCCTATATTACAGGAGTGTTTCGAGCACCAATATCGATTCCCGGGTAGTGATTGGCAAGATGAGAAAATATTGAACTCTCGTGGTGATCCAGTGCCGAACCTTGCTGCCATCAAGTGTCAGGGAGGCTGGGAATGGGAGGACGACTGGTCCCCAGACACCAATAGGGCTTGTGACGAAGAAGGTGTGTACTGTTTGTAAACTTACATTTGTTTCCTTATTCGAATAGAATAAATAGGCAAATGTGATTACCAAACTTTAAACATACTAAAAAAGTTAGCATTTAAACATAATCAAAGTATATTCAAGACAAACTAAAACATGTATTGTACGTATAATAATTTGTTCTGTTGTGTGATCAACTGGGATCAAACCAGTCTGCATCCATTTTAAATCTTTAAATTCTATCAGCAGTTAAAGACCCCCGTTCCAAACGGAAATGGTACAAAAATACCGCAATTCGGTGCGCACCATTGGTGAAAACATGGAAAAAAGCTATTAAGTTTAGCGATCATAGTTTCGTCGTCTTCTAGTGCACTTAACTACCTTCTTTGGCGCACCACTGCTTTAAATGCCAAACTTCCACTCAAAGTGATTCAAACGTTGACTGATGTGGCTAGTTTGAATACAATTTCACGATAACATTTTCACGATAGCTCGAAAATTCATAGTTTGTAAAATTGTGCAAGAAACCTGTTTCACAAATGTACAAACTTTGCGGTGATTTCCCAAGGCGGACTTATTAGCACTTGCCATTGACAACAGGATATGTTGTATTGCAACAGGCTGGGAGTATTGCACAATAGCTCGTGAAGACGAAGAGGTTGTTTGGGAGACAACCGAGAAGACTTTTCACGTGGGAAGGAGAAGACGACTGATCCGGACACGAATCTGCCTAGATCAAAAACTCCAAAAGTTCTTCCTACAGGGCTCGGTAAGCAAGATCAACTGTTTCTTAGTGCATAAGCAAATATGTACACCTCAATACTAATATCTGGTTAGTTCAGAAACCACACAAAAACCTTCCTTCAAAATAGACAGTAAACATCGGTTAATCCGGACCCGTCCGACTTCATTTCGAGACCGACTTGATTCGGTACCACGTCTTAAAATAGGCCTAGTGTATTATGATTTTCAAGTTGCCTGGCGTGTATTGCTATTTATCGAAGTGTTTCTTCATGAATTTCATACAATTCCATAGGATATGCGATTAAACGGAATGGTCCATTATACATCTTTACTGTGTATACAGAAAGCTGCCGAAGGGTCGATAGGCGACGGGTGGGAATACGCCAAAACCCAATCCAGTCAATTTCACTCAATGAGCGGAACGTTTGACATGGTGAAGCGAAGACGATGGGTCAGAAAGATGGTAACGTCAGAATCTAGGGGAGCGGCCGCCATCTTTAATCTTGACAAAACAGTGGTGAGTATCTGGGCTGTTAGAAATATTTCTGCAACGGTGTTAACAAATGTATAACAAAGGCGGCACCTAAACGCAAATATTGGCTGTCTTCAATTTTATTTTAGACCGCATTGTAAGTATGCTATATGTCAATCGAATCTTTAGGTTTTTTCTTTTGTGGAACATTATTATTTTGCTGATACTTTAAGAAAATTTAGACTGTAAACCACTCAATCGGTCGCTGCGTTTTATTTGTTTGTTGAAAAACATTCTAAATTCTATTTGAATAAGACACCAATGATGCTTATAAAAGCGAAATGCATTTGTTTTCGTAAAACAAATAAAACACAGCGACAGATTTAGCGGTTTTTAGGCTGAATTTTTTTGATCTGATTTTAATGACCCTGAATCGTCGCAGTTGCTTTACTTGAAAGGACATTATATTAATAAGAAAAGATTTACTACGTTTGCTGGTACTTTATATCTTTTGTAAGAAAATCGACGCGAAAGATCAACCACTATCTCCAACATCTTTCGGAAAGGCCACTGGTGAAGGTAAGGGCAAGTGTTTCGTCTTTTACTGTCTAATAACTTACTGTGATTTGAAGCAGCAAAATGAGGAATAGGGTTTTGCGTTAATGTTTTTGCTTCGAAATGTTTCAACTGTCAAAGTAATAGTTCTATGCAGCTTGTATGTTCAAATATGCTGCTTCCTTTTTTGAATATTGTTTTAAGAAGTCGTAAAATCAACAAAATGGCTTAAAACAAAAAGGTATGTTTAAAAAATTGTGGTGTAAGGCAACATGGTTACATACACAACACCAGGGGTGTGTAAACCTGCGTCTTACAGGCCAAATACGGTCCATTGTAAAACGGTTGTGCAGCCCGCAAATACTTTTGACAAAGTGCAGCCTGCTAAGCTATTTTAGTGCAATGTGGGCAAGCATTTCCTTTTTTGTCTCTAAGCGGATCAACCTGTATGGCGCTATTATTTCTGCCATCTAACAAAGCAGTCAAATTACATGGCATAGTTGCGACCAGCGGTGTGCTCTCGAGAATTGTATTTGTCAATCAATGGGAAAGTAATTGCACACATCATGTACAATTTGATCCAACTCAATCTTATATTTTTTCGCAGAACGTTTTGAATCGGACGAATCAAAGATGAAGGTTTTCAAGAAAAAAGATAAAAGCTCTGACGCTGACGGTAATTTCATGACTTTATTGACTTTTTCAATTCATAAAGCGATTTTAAAGAAAACTATACCACTGATAGCTCCAAAAATGTTACGCCTTTTTTACGTTAGATTTACAGTCACGTGTCAAAATGTTCGTGATTTTTATTATGTCACAATCTTTAGTTTACAGTGTAATGGCGTTTTTCACAGAACATACATAATCTAGTAGTATATTGCGAAAAATAATTTGGTATTTTTGTGCGTTCGAACGATAAAGTTTCACTTTTTACTTTTTTTGCAGCCAAGAAAAAGAAAAAGTTGCCCAAGATGCCGGCACCAAAAATTTACATGATGTTTGAACACGTGTCGAAACTTCATTTGCGGGCTTATATTTATCAAGCGAGAGATCTGCTCCCCATGGACCAGGACAATTTTTCAGGTAAACGCTTTTACTGCGAATCCCTTTAATGTTTCTTGAAATGTTTTTTGTTTATTGTTACATCGTTTCAATTCGAATCAGATTTTGAACGTTTGAAGTTTAAACATGTCAAAAAATATGCAAAAATTTAAAATCACAAATGAAAGATGCAAAAATATGGTAACCAATTCATGTTGTGTAAAATTGTTACAAAACCTAAAATTTTCTGCCCCATGGCCGCACATAATAAGACGTAGTACATGACCTCACTTTTAATTAAGCTGCAAACAGTGCACACAATTTCGAGCTAGAAAGCCTCTTTAAAATAACCGGTTACAAGACAGTGGCCGTATGGACTAGTGTAGCCACATAACGTCTTTCCAGTTAAGTATCAACTGGAAAAGCATGCTTTACAAAATGTGTTAGTTGCCACAACTGGACACGAACCACGTGCATACATTTTTACAATCGCAACTGCGCAACAGAACTAGGTTATATATTAAGTGTTCAAAACTGCTTATAGATCCGGTTGTCATGATTTCGTTTCTTAATTATTGCCGACGCACTGACGTCATCAACCACACGTTGAATCCGGTTTGGAACCAGACTTTAATGATGGATATTAACTTCTACGGCGACCTGAACTATCTGCAGAAGTTCTGCCCTGAAATTTTATTGGAAGTTTTCGACAAAGACGAACTGGTAAGATTTAAAATGGAAATCCTGTATTTTAGTTGGTCTGGGTGTTTCGTGAGAGTAATACGTTAACAAATAATACGGTAAAACAGTAAGTAGCAAATAAAGCAAAAATTCAGTAAAAATTTAAAACTTGTTGAAAAGTGCTTGTACAAATTAAACAGATTTTTTTTGTTAACTTGCTTTTGGTGAACGCGCTTTGTAAAACAAGCAGGCTTCAATCAATTTTAAAAGTGATGTTAGTCCATGTTGAAAGAATAACATTTTCTAAGGTTATAAATGTTTAGCAGTTTATAAAATCCAAATATGTTGTTTTTTCGTGCATCTAACACTTTGTCTTCGTAACTATGTAGGCAACAGGTCATACTTGAAGTACTTACATAGTAGGATTTTGACATAGTTAAAAAGTATCACTTTACGATGTATTAAAAACTGGCTTTTGACTTTTTTACCCATTGTGAAAAGTCACTTCAAGTGGATATTTCTTGTGGCCGTATTGGTCATTTGGTGATTTTGATATTTTTAACATTTGAGAAACTTGGTTCTTGATTCTCGCTATAATTTTTTTTGTGGCTTGAAGCAAAGCTGTAATTGCTTTGCTTTAGTTTTCCGAGTTGCTACGATACGCATTTATATTGAAATGTACCATTACAATTGGAAAAACAAAAGGTACAGCTCATTTTGTGAGGTCTGACCACGGCCAAACAGTATTTTCCAAGCTCTCCTTAGATTCCCTTTACATTTGCGACCCAACGGAACAGGGAAAACCTTAATTCCGGTCAATCTGAATCCGACCGGCCGAAACGTCGCAACAGCCGCTTTCAGTCGCTCTTTAAATCGAAAACAAGCCCAGAGAGTTCAAACACGTCACTCACAGACACCGATGACGTGTCTTCCGACGAGAATTTGTCTCCCAATGACGTCACAAAAGACTCCAAATCACGTCGTTCTTCGTCTTCGTCATTGAAAGTTCCCGGTAGTTCGTCGAAACAAAGACGATACTCGTTGGCGGTTACCAGAACACCTGACGTCAGCGCACGAAAACGACGCATACAGAGCGTCATGGTTTGTGACGCTATGAACTTTTTCTCTTGCTGCCCCGGCTGGTGTGACGTCAAAATGCTCTTCACTGTCATACTGGGATTCGATGAAACTGAAATATGTTTCCGCGGAAAGTCGGAAGTGTTGCAAATCGAAGGCGTCATGACCACATTGTGCATTCAGCTCGGCAACAAAAGATATCATTATGCGCCATACTAGTGATAAAGACTCGTGTCTTCGTACTGTTGCAAATACAGCAGTTTCCAATGTTTGGTTTACAACAAACAGCTGTTAACTTTTGTGCTTTCAAACCCTCTACATTAGTTATATCTATCAAAACTTACTTTTCACCTGGCA
Source organism: Phallusia mammillata (assembly GCF_965637545.1). Classification (NCBI taxonomy): domain Eukaryota; kingdom Metazoa; phylum Chordata; class Ascidiacea; order Phlebobranchia; family Ascidiidae; genus Phallusia; species Phallusia mammillata. The sequence goes on along the minus strand of NC_137259.1, from coordinate 5,347,855 downwards.
TCGCCATACATATGCATTCAGCACTTTGGTCAACACTGGGCGCGCAATCAATCCATTGAATGTATGGACTTCACCTGTCGGCCTGTCTTTATGCATATATTCAACTTCATTGCGCGCATATTTGACACATGAGCGTGAACCGCTGAGTATTTACCTTTATTTGTTTTCCTAAAGCTGTCTTTGTCATCAATTGCTAATCATGTTGTCAAAAAACCTTTCTGCATGGCAGACTATTGTAGACACGTGGTCGTTATTTTGGTTGGCAAATAAATCACGTGACATTTGTCGTCATAGATACCGTTCCACATTGGTGGTCTTACGCCGGCCAAAGTCCCTGCGAAGAAAACTCGTTCTGATCATTCAAAGAAACCTGTCAACGTAAAAAAAAACAAGAATGCCTTTTTCTTTTGTTGCACGTTTTGCGCAAATTACGTGAAGGGGCATGCGATTTAAGTTTATTATAGTTTGGCGATAAACAGGAATCAAAATCAACCGTTTATCAGATATTTTATGTTTTTGAAAATCAAGAAGGGAAATAATAAAAATATGTTGTTCTGAATACTGCAAAGTACAAACAGATACTGGTCTATTTGCTGATTGAAGCAAACAGTTCATCAATGGAATTATTTTGTTATTATTTTGGTACACATCAACTTTCGTTTGTTGGCTTTAAGACTCTCGAGGCCATTTGGATGCATGCTGTCTCCAAAGGGGACAATTTAAGTTCTTTTCATTTATTATTTTCAGATTAAACGGTGCAAACACCTGTAAGTATCAGTTTTGTCATGGATCTTTTGGTAATAACACTTTTGTGTTGGAATGCTATTAACAACCTTGCCATTGTTTTGGAGTTATGCATGCATTTATGCATTTTGTTAACTAATCTTACAATGCACGTTTTTTGGCTTGACTTTACATGTCTGCATTTGTGTTTGTTATATTTCTTTCGTTTTTGCACTTTATAATGAGTAATGAGCTTTTGGAATAGACTTACCAGGTTACATCTAATAGGCTGGTAGTTTTATGTCTCCCTGTTGAATAATATTGTTTAGTAATTTGATTAACATAGTTTAGTAGCTGTATATCCAGTTTTCGAATATAATAGCAGAGTAAAATATCCGTTGTAACCAGATTAGTATTATAGCATTTGTGTTTATTATGTTTCAACCTTTAAAAACGAAAAATAGTTTATCAAAATGATCCTTATAGTCAGCTGTTTGTTGTAGCTTTACATTGCTTTTTTTACCATATCAGCTAACGCTTATTGTGATGTAGGGTAACCTTGAATTCATGGGCCGCGCTTGGGCGAAGCCTTTGCTGAGATTTGACGGAAGTGAAGTGGATAAAGCGAAGTTAGCTTGGGCGGACGTGCGTAAGGGGGATATGGCTGGAGGAAGCATTCTGTGCGCATTTGAACTATTTCTGGTAAGTTTTTTGAGTATTTAGTAACATTTTTGTCCAACAGGTGTAAAGTTATACAACATACTCGTTTTTGTTGTTGTAAAGAAGTTGTAATTTTGCCAACGTTTGCCTCTCCAGCACAAGAGCATTGTAAGGCCAATTGAAATCGGTACGAGCGAATGTGTAACAAAAGTGGTTAACAAAAATACATGTTTTGTGTTGACGGGCAAACGCTACTAAATATGCAACCTAGTGGACGAAACTTTATTTTCGTATTTCTTACAAGTAAATACAACCGAGAGGATTTTCACTGTGTTTCATGGTTTCCGACATCCTTTGCTATACCGACAATTGTATGTATCCTTTTTTTGGGTACCCCATTTAAGACGTCTTCGTATGATAATGGTTATGTAATGTATCTACCTCTAATTTACAAATTTCTTTTAAGAAGTCGTTTTTTACAGAAACACGAACAACAAGAAATTCCTGTACAGCCTCCACGTCGAACTGCAGGCGACGGGTTCATGGTTCCGTTTGGAATCCGCCCTGTATTGCAACCTACTGCACTCGAGTTTATGTTATGGGGCGTGCGTAACATGGAGTCTTTTAAACTTCTCAGTGTTAACTCGCCAAGCATTCTTATACAGGTAAGATTAGGAGAGGTCTGTTTTGTGGAAACCCTAACCTACTTAGGTTGAACGATAAAACACACCTTTAACTAAAAAGCAAGGTTATCCACAGCTCGTCACATAATTTTGTTCACGGTAGTTTGCAAGTTAATATTTTTGATTTTGATGATAAAGTTAAGTTTAAAAGGTTAGTTTTTATACAACATGCATTCCTTTAGTAATTTAGTAACAGTAATACGAATCAGAGTTGTTAATAGGGCCGAGCTTTTCCGCTTTAGCAGTTTTAAGATTTAGAATTTCTTGTGATAAAATCGATAGATTGTTTACTCGCAATATTGGCATAAGTTGTTTATTTTTTGTTAAGGTTGGTGACGTTGAGATTCGAACAAAAATCATCAAGAATCTCAAGAAAAATCCAAACTTTACTGAACCAGTCTACTTTCGTGCAACGGTAGGAGCTAAATGTTGGATAAATAATCTTTTAAAAATAATATGTTTCAATTGTTTACGCAGGCGAATTTGGTCGTATATTAAATCTTATATTTCTTTGAATCGGAATTTGTAATACCCAAACGTAGTCATTTGTTAAAAATCGTTTTGTAGGTGAATAGTCCGATGATTAGCATAAAAAAACTCGCAATATACTGATAATGAAATCCTATATTGTTGAAACGATAAAAAAGAGCAAAAAATATTGATTATGTTTAAGTTTTTTGGTGTGTATTTTTGATTAAAATACTTTTTAATTCCGTAACTCTTCCCTTGCTGTTTTATCATTCAAGGTATTTCAAGTCTGATTTATATTTTATCAATTTCATAGCAACTGCCTGTGGAACGTCTCTACTTCCCTCCAGTGGTGATCAGGGTCAAGGACAACCGGAAGTTTGGCAGTCGGCCAACAGTGGGTCAGCACATCATCACAGATGTGTCCCAATATCAAGTGGAAACGCCGAAACTGAAAACTTCAACACCAGCGGACGAGGGATATGGTAAAGAGAAATTATTTTTTCTCAATTCTTGTGTGCCTAAGAGCAAAATAAATTAGAGTTGTATACGGGCTTGAAATTTAGTTTCAAACCGAATCTTATTTTTGGCATCTAAAGCTGACAGTTTAAGCCCCAATCCGGGCTAGAACCCAAAATGATTCTGTAAAAAGATATTGCCCACATATATACATATTTAAACCCATGAGTTAAAAAAGTGGAACAAAAGGGGCCCTAGTGTAAAGTAAGCCCAGCGAAGGTTTTTTTGTTGTTGTTACACCTCAAAAATTTTGTAAAAAGACAGAGTAAATTTATCCCCATCTGTCAAGTTTACATCTTGTAGGTAAATTTACTCCCGATTTAGAACTTTGTTGAGCAAAAGCATTCTCACACAAAATTTACGCCGAAGATGCTCGTGTTTCGAAGTGGTTTTTTTTTCGAATCACAACTACATGCTTATTGTCTTACCTCCTCATACAACCTAAATCGACGCCTCCTCAAGTAAAATCATAAGTTTCGTACGAGGTGCAATCGTTTATTTTTTTCTCAGTTTTTCATCGCGTGTTGTTTTTTTCGTTCTAAACCGGCTTTGCTTGTTACAAAAAGTTTTTTTGTATGTTTAGATGAACCAATGATTACTGATGTTGCAATCGAGGTTGACAAGCCAAAGCAGAGCAAAGGAAAGAAAGTTATCGCCGTAAGTTACATAACAGCCAAACGAACTTGTTATTTTTAAGACATTATAAATTTTAAACACTAGGGACAAAGAAATTGAGCTTATTTCCAAAATCTGTAGTGTTAACTGAATAAGGCCTGCCTCGAAGGATTGAATGGAAATTGTCAAATAATTACACAATAATGATAACGTTTGCGGTTATTACTTCATCGGTAACAAATTAGTAAAATTGACCATTTGTTTTGACAAGGCTTACTTGTTTAAGCGCTTGATGTAACTTTAATCTTGGCTTCTGTAACACGAATGCCGTTTCTGCCCTATTTTCTGTGCTTTCTAGCTGCTCTACCTGTTTGCATGTGCTGGTTAATACAAACTGTTCTTATCTTTTCTTCCAGTTCCTTAAAAAGTTAAAGCAAAAGCCTCGACAAGCGGTTTGTAGCTTATTTGCATATAAACCATCCACAATATCATCTCATTTGCATATAAGTCTGCTGCATTTCCATATCTCACATGTGCTTTGTTTCGTTACTTAACCTTCATTGTGCACGTCATCTTTTGTTTTCCTAACCATTTGCGTCATCAAAGTCCGGCGAAGAGCAGAGAGTCTCTGAAACCACCCCGCTGATAATGACACAAACCGACGATGACATCATCATAACGCAAGAGCAAGAAGTAGTGGAGATTGTAGTTGAGGTGGAACAGGCACCTCAGCCAGATTCCCCGGGAAAACAGAGCTCATCGAGCGGCGGAATTCTGCCATCATTCTCGTTGGCTAAAATCGGCGACGCCATAAAAGACAAATTCGATGAGTTTATTGACGACGACGAGGTAGCGCCACGCCCATGCCCCTCCCTCTCGTCGCATGTTACGCCCGAGTGGTTTTGTGAAGTCGTTTTGCTGTGCTGTGTGCATGTTTTCGATCGAGCTTGTTAACACATACTGCTATTTACATTAAAAGTGGTTCGCGAACTAGCTTTGTGTGGTCTACCCACAAGTAGTTCTTGTGCTAAGTGCAAGAATTTACAAATACAAAGCCTTTTTGAAATCTACTTTAATCGTATTTGGGCAGTATGCAACGAGCTCATTGATTAACAAGTCTTATTTATTTGTTGCTGAAAAACTAACTCGTCGCATGGTTTTAACGAAGCAAAATACTATTCCTGATCCTGTACAGGAACATTTTGCTTATTTGTCCTTCTCAACTATTTTGTTTCAATTCAATTTCAAATCATTTTCATTTGTTCATTTTTTCATCAATTTTCTTTGCTTACTGACTAAATCTCGAATTTGCAGGATTTGTGAATTTATGTGAAAAGGTGTAGACAACCATTGTTGGCCACCACCCATTGTTTGTTTATGATTTGTGTGTCCAAGGGGAAAATACCCCGTTTGGAATTTTACTAGGAGAAATTTGCAGTGGAAAAATTATCCTTGCATGGAACATATTTCCGTGATTGGTGTAACTGTAAACATTGTCTGTTTTGTAACCAAATTAGTCTAGGCTTTTTGTAACGTTTTTCCTTTTTACATTAAGTTGGGCTAATATTGGTGTAAATGTAAAGATTTAGTTTAGTTTATACAGTGTATAAAGTCTGGCTCGGAAAAAAAAAACTTTATATGCTTTAAAAAAAAGCTTAGAAATAAAATTATTTTACCAAAATAAGCACTATGAAATAAATTTTGAATAAATTTTTTTAAAGTTTTTCAAGGTGTTTCGTTAATCCCTGTTTGTTTTTTTGTAACATTATGTCAATTAACTTGTCTTGTCACCTGTTAGGGGCCACGCGAGGATGAGATCGACTGGTGGTCCAAGTTTTACGCTTCCATTGGCGACAAGACCATGTGTGGAGTTTACATGGACACTGGAATGGATTTGGTCAAGGTGAACCGCAACTCCTATATAATACACATGTTGAGAAATGTTATGATCGATCGGGTTTTGAAATATAACTGTTTGGATTTGACAAGTAAAAGTTTCCTTTCAAGTTAGCTGTAACAAAACCTAATTGTAGATAACGATGAAGTAGTACGCCTCTGCTATAGGCTTGGAGTGCTGTGATCGTTTTACCAATCCAAAATATAAAAAAATGTAATAAAATACTGTGATCTTCACTTTAGGTTTACAAATACGAGTTGGAAAAAGCTGAAAACTTTAACTACTTCAGTGATTTCATTCAAACCTTCAAGTTGTTCCGGGGCAAAGCGCACGACGACGAAGAACCCGATTATGCTGGCGAACTTAAGGTGAAAACTCGTTTACATTATCTCTCATTAGTATGATATTCTTTACATACGACTGTCATAAAGTTGCAGTTTTTCGTAACGAACACGTATCTTTACTGTTTACAAAGTATTAATTTTATTTCCTAATAACTGAGTTTGTTGCCTTGGTAAGATATGAACATAGAAATGTCACAGCTTGCAAAAGTTCCTACACAGAAATACTGTAAAACTAGGGATGGTGTTAGCTCAGCGTAAGTTTCATAATTGATACAAAGTCTTCTGAATTTGCGCGGAAACATACTGTTAATACGTTGCACGTAGCATAATATATGTTGCGTACATTTAACTACAAAATGTCAGCAATGAGTAATGGATTTTCTGTTTTCGCCACATTCAGGGTACATTTCGCATATACCGCCTCCCGTCGGACGACTCGCTTCCGCCACGATATTTCAGAGACCTTCCATCGACTGACCCAGTGGTATGTATGAATTCAAATAAAAACTTACAGATACCTTTCGGTTGTATTGAAAACACGGCATAACCAGTGGTGGGATCCAAGCTTTATGTTAGCCGATTCTATCACAAAAGTCATATTTTTCAGCCGGTCCGGTTCGCTGATCTCATAAAATTTCGTGAGACAGTTCTATAGAACCGGTGCTAATCGGCTAAATGGCACCACAATAATTGTGTAATACAGGCCAAACGAAAACTGAGACACTAGCGCTGCATACTGGCTGGCAACTATACGTTATATTCCTATTACAGAATCCGGTTAGTCACATGACTGGTGTAAGATTATGCAATTAACTGGACGTTTTTTGGGTTACAGTTGAGATTTATTATCTTTATGCAATTAAACGGTTTGTCGATTAGCCGAACTATTCTTTACTACTTGAAAACTATTAGCTTCGCAGTGTTTTAAATCTTTACCCATAATGTGTTTTCCTTGTTTGCTTGTTGTCAGTTGCAAGGTGCTTTGTCTTTGTGAACTTCGACGTTTTACTTTACTCTTTACAGGAGGTCAAGATTCGTGTTTACGTCATACGGGCGTACGACCTTGCCCCCCAAGATTCGAACGGACTCGCTGATCCTTATCTAAAGATCAAAGTCGGAAAGAAGAGAATCTTAGATCGGGACAACTATATTCCGAACTCACTTGATCCGACATTTGGAAGGTGGAAAAGTTTTCAAAACAGTGTCTTGGTTCAGTAATCAAAAGTTCTACTATGACAGAAGCTACAGCGTAAAGCAGTGGTTCTCAAACTTTTTTGACCGCGACCCAAATCTGAGTTTTATGAACATCTCACGACCCAAGCCTCAATTTCGAGGCCATGTTGTCGCCGCATAGGAGTCTGCCCATGTCAAAATGGCTGCAGGTTTAACGAGTTCGATTCGACAATACTAAATTACACAACACACATTGTGGCTTTGCAGCACAATAATCATTGATAGAAGTGAATCCCAAATCTAAAAATGTTTCCTTGTACGAATACTTACTCATCCTCAACCGCTAACTGTTACATCTCCGCGTTCAGTTTCGCATGATTAACTTGTCCTATTATTTGCCGTGCTATGACGTAACAATCGCCATGTGCGTAACAGTAAAATTGGAAGGCTATTGTCAGTATGTTGCAATGATTAGTTCATTTTACTGTACAACGTGGTCGAGTGAGGGGACTTTAATACTACTACATTAAGTAAATTCGTTTGTCTTTACTTAATGCAGTAATAGTTCGTTTTGGAAGAATTGAACCACCATTACGTGACCCATTTTTTGACCCTGCGCGACCCATGTTTGGGTCGCGACCCTTACTTTGAGAACCACTGGCGTAAAGCATAAACAATTGTTAAAATACCTCATGACGTATGGTGATCGCTAGTCTGCATGGGCGCTCCAGGGCAGATTCCAGTTTGAATGTATATATCTTAGCTGAGCAATTGTCGAACTTGCGATCCCCTACTACGAAGCTGACGGAATAACGGTGTATAACGCCTTTAATTGGCCTGGTGTACTATGATTTTTGAGTGAGAATGCCGTAATCGCTGGTCTGCATTTACGCTTTTTTTACGCGTTTCAGTATGAATGTATTCCTATAGTGTTTTAATCATATTAATAATCCGGTATATACTGTTTAAAATCAGGACAAAACAACATTTTCAACAACCTTTATTCAGACTTAATGACCACATACACCGGTGTAAAAAATACAAAGCTAAGTCACTACTTTAAACTGTTTGCTACCAGCGTTATGCTTAAGCTACTCCTTAGTCCAGGGGTTCCCAACGTTTTAACGATCTCGTACCACTTGGACGCTCTGTTCTGCCACGCGTACCACTTCTTGCAGAACAACTAATCTGATGCGCGGTGTAAATTTGCTAACAGCACATCGAAAGTCATTTCCTGGCGCACTTAGTTTTTGTGAAAAAAACGGAAACTTCTCGCGTACCACCTGAAAAACCTTCGCGTACCACTAGTGGTACGCGTACCGCAGGTTGGGAACCCCTGCCTTAGTCTCTACAGCATAAGAAGTCCCACAAAACTTTGCTATGGATTCGAACTCACGTCTATCTGACTTTTCTCTTTTCACAGAATGTTTGAGCTTGATTTAGTGCTTCCCATGGACAAAGACCTAAGAGTTGAAGTCTTCGATTGGGACTTGATCGGAACTGATGACAAAATTGGGGAAACCGTAATCGATCTTGAAAACCGATATCTGAGCAATTTTCGTGCATGGTGTGGACTACCAGATACTTATTACACGTAAGTTACAATCTAACTGTGTCACTAAAGTATTTTAATTTTTTCAAGTTTTTTCAAAACAAAGCTGTTTAGTTCTGCATTCAACTGCTCGTTAGTATTTACTTTGTTTAACACCTACCTGGATCCGGTTGGGCGCATAACTAAGCTTGGTTATTTGCCCGGTTGGGTGCACAACCAAGCACTTTTTTGCGGGTTATGTATATAAGCCGTTTTTTTCAAATAAATAGCTGCGGTTGGGATTTAGGATCCTCATGCAATTAAACGGATTTCGCAGTTGTCCGATATGAAATTAAGTAAATTCGTTTGTCACAACAAAACTCATGTCAAATTATGTTATCCAAGTGATACAAACAAGCACCTAATTTCTTTCTGACTTTTCTAAGAGATTATGATGTCATAAATGTCTTACGTCATCGCTAACTTATTGTGTTAATACTAAGTTCTGGTCCGTGCCCCTGGCGAGATCAGATGACTCCAAAGGACTGGTTGTACGACAAAGCGAAACGAGAGAAGTGGGACGAACCAGTTTGGAACGGAAACTCTTGTGTGTATGTGGGAGGAAAGACTTACAGGTTGGATCAATTCGAAGCAGACAAGGTATGCTAAAACAATTTTGTTACTTAAGAAATCTCCCGCAGACAATATAATGTAAAAAGAAAGATTCTTTCTTCTGTTCAGGTGAATATTTAGACTGTTTCATAAAAACAGGTAAAAAGCAGAAATCCTTTCTTTAAAAGTTATGGACAGACTCCTGAAACATTTAAAGATTGTATAACATTTCTTGGATTAAAGTCCCCTTTTGTTGTTTCAAAGGAATTTATTGGAGCTACTTTCTCTTCTTTATTAAATTAATTTATTAATTAGAAGAAATGTAAATATATCAGAAAAAAACAACCTTCAGGCAAAAAAACGTGTTTCGGCATTACAAAAAAACGAAGCTATAGATCTATTTGCAACATGAAAAAACGTGCCTCTTTATGAAGAGTCAAAACGTAGATACAATACGACAACAAAAAACACAACAGAAAATTTTAGTCTTGTTGACGATAAATTTTAGGTTTTAATTTTTTTGTTTCTGTCGTTTAGAAACCATCTCCATATTGGGGTCCAGCGGAGCAGCGTCTATCTCTGCACATATTGAAGACCTTTCCTCATGTTTCGGAACACGTTGAAACTCGCCCACTCTACACAGATCTGCTCCCTGGCATTCAACAGGTAACAACAAGTTAATTTGATCAATTTAAAACTCCTTAAAATGACAGTATAGATGCAGGGCGTTTAAAGGTTCTACAAACACAGTAACCTTTTATTGTTTTTTTTTGCGACAAGCAAAATACTTATGCAAACCTCCGTAATATAATGGGCAATAAACCTTAATTTGTCTACAATGCAACTTAAAAATGGTAACACCCAGTTTGTTACTTAGGGAGTGAAGACAATACTGAACCTTATGTCGTTATATTTAAGTTCATAAACCATATCAGGTCATTGTCGTTAAGAGTTTGACACATATATATTTCGCATTAACTGCATTATCAGTATCTTATATAAATGGAATCCTTAATTTGTCTATACAGGGTAGCGTTCAGCTATGGGTTGATATGTTTCCGAAAGACTACGGCGAACCAGGAGCCCCCTTTAACATTGATCCCAGAAAACCATCAAAGTAAGGTCCGATGAGCTCTACGTCTACATAGAAATCAACCAACAAATTTTTGTCTTACAGATATTTTATACGAGTGATCATTTGGAACTGTAGTGAAATTCCAATGATGGATACTTCGTTTTTAGGCGACCAAATGACCGATATCTACTTCAAGGGATATTTAACTGGACTTGAACATAAGAAACAAAAGACTGATGTACATTACAGGTGTTACTCGAAATTATTTCAAAACTTGTTTTTTTGTGTTAAGAAACTGTACGATTGTTGTCGTTGTTGTAATAAGTAAAGTACTCATAAAACGTTATGTAAAGTACTCATAAAACTGTTCCTGACTCGAGTTGCTGGTTCTAACAACTCGATTTGACTCGGATCAAATTTACTACCAACAGATCACTCGGTTTCATTTGCGGTTCACTGCTTTCGTCTCGAGTAATTATAAATAACTCTCACTCGAGTTGCTGCTTCTAATCAATTTGGTTTGCCTCTAGCCATATTGACTACAACTTAAACTACTCGAATACTCTTAGGATCCACTTATTTTTTCTCAAGTCATTGTAAGAAAATAACCCGACCCAACTTGAGTTGCTAATTCTAAACGACTCGATTTGACTTGAATCTAATTTAATGCCATTAAACTACTCGACACCACTCGAGATGTTGTTTTTGACTCGACTACTTTTACAATCCATTTATCTTGGCTAGAGTCATTGTAAAAATATGACTTAAACTCACTCGAATTGCCGCGTCTAAATATATGAAATCGAGTGTGTTTTGTAACTGTATAAAGCTACAACGACTTATTTGCTGGTAAAGGTCTCTTGACGGCACTGGGATGTTCAATTGGCGTTATATATTTCCGTTCAATTACTTGCCACAAGAAAGGTTGGTCCATGTGGAGAGAAAGGAGCATCTATGGAGTCTGGACAAAACCGTTACCAAATTTCCTCCAGTGCTCAATATACAAGTGTGGGACAATGACTTGTTTGGCCCCAACGAGTATATAAGTGAGTGCTGTAATAAGCGGTCTACACCTGAGTTTAACCCGTTTAGTTTGATATTTTGAAACACTAGTTCTAGTAGGGTTTTTATCATACTCAAAACAGTTCATTCAAACTTAAAAATAGAATCACCCAGCTTGTTGCTTGGTGGATGAAGGCCATAATGAACCTTATATCAGTAGAATAAGGTTCTTACATCTATTCTTATCATAATATATTATTTGAGCATAAGACTGATTGCTGTTAATACGAAATATATTTTTTTGCTGTTAATACGAAAATATGTAGCTGTTAATACGAAATATATGTATCATACAATTTTAAGAACGAATTGTTTTTATGAACTTGAACCGTGTTTCAAAAATCTCGTTTTATAATGTAAAAATACTTATTTTTTGATTTTTATAAAAATCTATTTTTTTGTAACACAACGTAAGGTTACGTCATCTTTCATTGCTTTATTTCTTTTCCTTTGCAAGGCGAAATTTCTCTACCATTGACGAACATGGCCAAGTGCTGCAAATTTCAGCGCAACTGCAAACTGGCTAATGTGCCGGATTTACAAGGCAATTGCGAGATGGATATTATTAACCTGTTTGATCAGAAACTTTTGAAGGGTTGGTGGCCTTTATACCGAGTGGTGGAAGGACAAACCCAACAAGCTGTAAGTGTGTGAGGTCGCTAGTTCGAATCTGGGCTAAGTTGTAATTACTTTTTGCGATACCAAATCGTCGAAGACAATAGCTGACCTTTTTTGTGGATGGTTGGTTGTCAAAATATCTAACATTTTCTAGCTCATGTGCAGCATACGAGGCAGGCAACGATGCTTGTGATTGGACTTCCAACGGGCTAACCACTGAGCCTGTATACAGTTCATTTGGTAGAATTTGAGTCGCGGAACGGCTCCTGTTATAGGTTCAAACCCCACTGCAAGCTAGGCTACATTTTTCTTCCCTGACATTGCCATGCTGCTATATTCCGCTTCATTGTTTATGTGCTACTTGTAGGGCAAACTTGAGATGTCTGTGGAGATTGTGACCGAGGACGAACATGAAGAAAAACCCGCAGGTCCCGGCCGAGACGAACCGAATTTGAATCCCAAACTGGAGAAGCCGAAGTAAATAGAACTTTTATGAAACTAATTGTCAAAATACAAAACCCCAGATGGAGCCCCTAAAAAAGTTGACCAAATCCGTTATATATGGTCTAAACATGCATTGCAAATTTACTCGAAATGCTAATTTCCGCCCAATTGCTTACATAACATAAAGGAAGTATTTATGAAAAATACTCGTGTGTAACTTTGCAAAATGTTATTGTCATCATAACGATTCAGGAATACCACACAAAAGAATCGTAAACCTACTGACAATACGAAACTTTGTATACGGTAAATATTAAAAAATCCGAAATTCCTAATTTTGTTGTCAAAACAATTCTAATCAATTTTTCACTGTCTATAATCGCCATGTTCAAGAGCGAACGGTCCGGTTAAAACTATGTTTTCTAAAGCCCTAAAGAATGTTTTGATGATTTTAGATAGCTTCTAATGGTATTTTATTTTCACAGACGTCCTGCCACCTCATTCGCTTGGTTCAGTTCCCCGTTTAAATCCCTTCGTTACATTATATGGCGGAAATACAAATGGTTTATCCTTGGCTTTTTGGGGGTCGCTTTGCTAATTATCTTTTTTGTTCTTTTCTTCTACTCGTTCCCGGTAAGTACCCTTGATGACGTTGGCGTGACGTATCAGGCACGCACGTGTGATGTCACAGCACCTGTTATGGTCTGTGGCGTTTTTTCGATGGTTAAATTGTTGATGCCCGTGTGCACTTTCACTACAATTTAGAATTGTAGTTTACAAACACGTGTTTTTTAATCGAATAATTTGCACCAGTAGTTTGTAGCTTATGTGAAACACGCTCCAAATTACTTTTTAATCGATGTGGGGGCGCCCACTTACGGGCGTTCTGAAAATTATGTTTGCGATTCGCACTTAAATCGATCAATTCGTTTTGCTTACATTATACTCCAGGGTATAACGCCTCCAACCGCCACTGTACAGATTTAATGCTTAAATGCAACCGACGTATCTTGCTTCAAGTCCAGAATGTTGTTGTCATATAGCATATTTTATCACATATCTTATTTAAATTTATTGATTTTAAAACTTACGCACATATGAGCAATAATCTTTAACATATGATGCCTGCTATTCGCGGGAAAGATCCTGTAATCAACACTAAATGTCACCTTTGGTAAAGGTTTATTTTATCCTGTAGTTTACTGGCGATTCATTGGCTTTTGTTTTACACGAGACAAACGATATTAGTTTGTCCAACCACCCAAAACACTGTTCCAATAATATGGTTACAATGTACTTTCATAAAGCTTAACTCATATACAGTTGTATTGTCTGAATGCGATACTTTAATTTTAGGTTTGGTTGCCTAAACTTTTTATTTGTGTTTCATAAAAACAATTAACCAAATTTTCTCCAAGGGTGCTATTGTGACCAAAATCGCCTAATGTTTCAAAGGTAAACTTTTTTCTGGTGAAGCATGGCAAACTTTCTCACTCTAATCTGAATGTCGAATCGACATTTCTTTTTCTTACCCAATGCCTGGGTGAAATAATTTACATTTACAAAATTTCCAAATCTTTGTATTTTCGTTTTGGTCGATTCGGACTAAAGCGTTAAACTTAACAAAGCTGATCTATTTTATTTTATTTTGTGTTTTTTCTCGGTGGTTTGGGTGTTTCCTAATCGACAGTTTGATTTTGAATACGAAGAGCATCTTATTTGGTGACCTTAATTCGGGAGGCTATTGATTAAAACAACTAAAACCGGTTTGACCACGTACCTTGAATACTTTAAATTGTTTAAAACACACCGTTTTTTTTTCGTACAAACTATCCGGCTTCAGTATGCAATACTACGGAAATACTCCGATTAACCAAAACTTTCTTGTACTTTAAGTGCATGAAAATCTTACCTGATTCTGTTGTACTTTCGACAAATAATCAGTACTATTATCCTCTGATCTATTTCTAATAATTATTTTTTTACTCAATTTTCTTTCCAATTCCTCAGGGTGCCTTGGTTCGGCTTTTTGTGTAATCTGGTGAGTTTTGAGTAATGGTCTTCATTTCATATCTCATACAAATCTTATCACTTTAATAGCAAGCATTGGTTTTTTGATTTTGGAATTATGTGCATGCTGTCATCTCTGCAAATGGCATAGATTATTTGTTAACCATTCATGTTGTACAGATGGGATTTATCATTTCATTTACTTTTTTTCTTTGTTGTATTGATTTGTTTTGCAAACTAGTAGTTAAGTTTGTGTAGTTGATTTGATTCATAACATTTTTGCCTTTAGTCCATGGTAGTGATTTTATAAACCTCTAGAGGTAATAACTAGAATTAATTATTTTACTTTTTCGTATTCAAACTTAACATTTTAATTAAAAAAAAAATCATTCGTGACGTCTAAATGGTTGTCAAATATTTTTTTGTGAGTATTTTTCACCAAAACATGATTTCTTATGATGGCTGCAAAAACTTTAATTATATCTGCAATAAATACCAGCGCTATCACATGCAATGCTCATATTTAACAATATTACTTTTCGTTATTACAGGGCCACATTTCACAGAGGCTGTTGGACCTTGTCGCTCCCAGTGAAAAGTAGACTTCAACATACAAAATACTTGGTAGTTTGTATGGCTGGTACGCTCTATGCCTCCAGCTAATAGCCAGTGTTTAGTTTCTATGCTTAAAAATGCATAGTTAAGTTTTTAAAAAACTTGCATGTACATGTTTTAATCTTTTGGATTACTTCGTTGCAATAGTGTACATAAATACATATAAGTTATATAGATGTGTGATTGTAGATTTTTAGTTATTAGGAATTTATATATCAGAGGTTTTTTAGTCTTTTTATTGTGTTTATCTGTGCAATGCAAGTCTAATTTTTGAATGTACAACTTCAAGATTGTGAATTTCAATTTTGTCAGCAATGTCCACATGAAAGGTCTTTGACCACAAGGAAACCTCACAACCAACATATCTAAGCTGGTATCATCTTTTCAATAGCCTAACCAAACCATGTGTTTAAATTGTTTGTGCTTTTCAGTGAAAAACTAGGCGAAGATAAAAACAAACTAAAATATTACAATTTTGATGTATTAGTCCATTCGTGGAGCAAGCATTTTTGAAGCCATTGTAATCACTATTCGTTCGAAGCAGAAATTCGCTGAAACTTTGCTTTCAAGGTTCTCGGAATCCGAAGTATGGTGCACTCTCTTTTACTGCTTTATGTACATTGCCGAGTAGATAATAAACGAAGATATGTGTTTATGTATATTACCGTTGCATTGCACTATTTTGTGTAAATTTTGCACCTGAATTTAGTGTTGTGATCGTGCTTTGCATTCTATTAGGTTCTGTGCTAGTTCGTAATACACGTTTTTCGCTATTATCAATTCTTTGGCTATCGATTTGAGCTACTGGCAGCATTTTCTGCTGACGCATACACTCATCTATTTGAGTTTAGTCATCCTTACATTAAAAAGCATTCATTTCATAGCCGGGCACTGGACTTTTTTGGCCAAGTCCGGAATTCGGTATCTAGTAGCCTACAAGTTCTCAAAGTGGTCAAAAATGCCTAGCTGGGGTGATCCAAGCAAGGGGCAAAAGCCTTATCGCGTTCATTTTCAAAACCGACTGCTTGTTTTTTTCCCTATTTTCGCGAAGAAGGATGTTTAGCGGTCTAGGTTTGCTGCTGTCTGTGCGGTTTTTGATACACGGTTCGTAAAACGCAATGTGGCGTCAATTTGGTTTTGAGAAAGGTATTTAGAGAAATTGCCTGATATTTGTTCCACTCAGATTTAATAACCCTGTTCAATAATGATCGTACCAGTAAAGAATAGCCCAATCAATTTAGAACAATCTGTTTTCTTCGTAAAGATTTTTCGTAAACAAGTGACTTTCCATTGCGTCAGGATGTTTGTAACCTGATTAAAGCCATGCTTGATGATCCAAAAGGATGTTTGCTTCCTTAGCGCTACTCTTTTGTATCAACAACAAAGTACCCTTGTGTTGAAACAGAGAAAAACACGGGAAGCCAATGCTTAGTAATAACTCGTTTTTTCTGAGTCATGTGTTTGTAACATGGGGTAGTGTAGATTAGCTGTTAAACGTCTTGGTTGTATTGTAAGATAAATAAGTGTAATGCGGCAACTCATATTCTTGGCCTACAGTAACTTACACCAAACATTGATTGTACTTCTTGCAAACGTAAGCGGCCATTCTCAGAACTTAAATCACAGTAGCCTACACCAGGCCCCGTGACGGAAAAAGTAATCGTCGTCTTGTTACAGGCCCCCATCGCCCAAACCATCGATAACAAAGGCATACGAGCAATTACAGTGATGTGTTGTGGATTCTTTTGGTAACTTCCTGGTTCTCAAAGTATAAATGGCCCTCTAGCAAATTTGTTTTCCTTGCACGCTGCCAGACCATAAACTCCATGTTTTTTACAGAAATTGATTTGCATTTTCAAGATGTGGTGACAAATACCATTTTATCTTTGTCAAACCCACCCACTTTGTTATTAAGTCCAAAAAAGACAATACTGGCACTGTGAAAGCACGAAGACACCTACTGGTCGCATCAGTGTACCGCTTTACGTGCTACAACATGTAAAAGGTAGACGTACCACAACCTAAAGTTTGTTGTACGTTTATGCCAAACATAACCAACACGTTCTGTATCATAGCGTTTTACTTGGAAAAAGGGGCGCACTATGTTTGATGAAGAAATGTTGCAAGGACTCAAAAGGAAATTTTTCGTGCTGTACGTATTAACACCATCTTGTATACCATCCTGTTCTAAAACTCACGCGAGATAGTATAACGTCCTGTTTTTCGAAGCACTTTTTTTAATTTACCCTAAACTGCAATCTATGACTACATTGAAAAACTTCCGCTGTATATCTTGTAGCATATGCTCGTTGCTTGCTTGCAAAGCACGTATTCCAGTTGCCAAACGCAAACGCCTTATTTGTTATGGGAGGAAAGAAACTGTTTACTGGCATTTACCAATAACTCGGTTTAAGCATGCCCAGCACACCACCCATAAATAGAGCAGAGTTTTAAGTCGGGGCGGGTTTTTCGAGTCGAGTTTGGGTTTTTCGGGTCGGCTTACAACCCCGACATAGAGTATGAATCCGTAAATCATAAAAAACACTCAAACATGTACACAAGTAATCTGAAGGAATTATTAGGCCCACTGCTTATATTTCTATTTGCGGAAATAAATTTTAGTCTCATCCGATTCAAAGTTAATACGTAGGCTACTCGCATCGATTCACGAAGTTTGCAAACTATTTGCTCTGTAGGCTATATCAGTATTTTAATCGTAATAAATAAGTCATGGGCCTTAATAGGCTATATACGGGACCGTATAAAATGTTTATCAGTTTATAAACTCAAAATTTATAAAGAAGGTATGTTTGTTGCGTCTATTTAAATTTTTAGTTTTGACACAATGTTCCTTTTATACTACACAGTTAATTTCGGTCGCTAAACTCTGAAACTTTGTTAAACTGCTAACGTAAGAACTCACATCAGTTGGGAAATCCTCCGATAAGTGGCGTAAGGAGTACAGGCGCGAATAAGTTTTATATCGTTAGGATTTGTAGAATATCGTTAAGGATTGTAGAAACTAAATTTCATGAAATAAGTTTTTCAGTTGGTGATAATTGTAATTTTATTCCTGACAAAAAAAAATAATTTGGATTTTTTTGCCCTTTTCTGTGTTTTGCCAAATCAAATCGCATTGATTTTCATCTGTTTTGCAAATACTTTTTTTATTTTTTGTGCAAAGGTAATGCATCAGTTATTGCTCGTTTTTGCTTTTGTGTTTGTACGCGAACTGTAGCTTTTAAAGCCTAAAACAGGCATAAACAATTCTGAAATTTAAATTTAAGTATGTGTTAAAGTATGCTATATATGCACTGCGTTTGAAAAAAACCTTCAACTTTGCTGCTCAACAACAACGATTTTTAAAACCAGGCATGTTTAAATGCAATAAATTTATTGTACAGGTCGAATCGGTCAAAAATTGTAAAATATAGAATGGTCAGTCCGTTCAAGTGTCCGAAATCTGCAAAATAAGAATTTAAAACATGTAAAATTTAAAACAGTGACTCATGATCAATTGTGCCATGTTGTTGCTGCAACAGTCTTGTTTTTGCCCATTTCAAAAAGTAATTTGCTAACTTAGTATTTTGCCATAAATGTCTTGTCAAAACATTACGATGAATTTCAGTAGAGGTATTTACCAGTTAAATTACTGCTCCAACTCTTCAGTCTGTTCGGGTTCTTGGGCTTCCAATTCCTGGACAAGGGTTTGGAATTCCTCAGATTGCTCAAGGTCGGCTAATTCTGCACAAAACAAGGACAGTCAAAACTTAAGAACATTTTGATACAAATTTCGGCAAAACTGATTCTTACCCTCTTCAGTCATGTCTTCTGGTGCCTTGTCTCTGTAAAAAAGTCAAAAAATATATTGTTGTATAGGTTGGTTTTCGAAAAACCTTTCGGGTATTGATATCCTAACTGAAGTTTTCAAACTTACCCAACAAGTCGGACTCCAATCCAGATTGGCTTCTTGTATTTTCGGTAGATGCGGACTCCTCTACGGATGATGCGTCCAGCTCTGCGGACCGCTCGGCGAAGACGGAATCGTCGTCGTCGGCGGCCGAACCAACCTCCCTCAACATCAACGAGCAAGACAACAGCAAAGAGAAGAGCAAAAAGTGTCAACTTGTTCATGGTTTTGATTTATTCTGCTGCGAAATAAAATTGCGGTAAATTTCCCCACATTCTTAGCAGTCCGAACCTTGTTGGAATTAATGTCCATTTCAAACCTAATGGAACAAAACTTATGCAAAAACGCGAATGCCACCAAAGCGTTTAGTGCACTACTGTTTTATACAGCACAAAACCCGTGACTATAAACCTCTTGCCCAAGTAGAGTGCTACGTTGACCTATTTTTGAAATCCAAGCTCTCACTTTTATAGGCAAACGGTTTTTCTTTATACTTACTTGTTCTTTGGTCAATTACTTCCGCCTGAAAAAACACGCCGCGGCATATGATCTTCCATATTTCTAAAGTAAGGTGACTCACTGAAATGAAATGATGTTTCTACGCAACTGTGTTGTAGCCAACCTAGGCTACAGTAACTTTTAGTAAATACATGCTAATGTTACCACATGTTTTTGTTTTTATTTACCATGCATAAATATTCGTAATTGAAAAAAAAACCACCTTAAAAAGGAATTTTTATTATTAAAAGCGGGTCAAGTGAAGGTTAAAAGTCATTTTTTAAACACATGTTTTCAAGGTGAAGGCGACTGAGGCGACTTGACCGCGAAATGTATTTAGGAAAAGTTTTACCACATGTTTATAGTGTTTGACCGTGTGGAATTAGAATCAGCGGTTCTCAAACTGGGGTCTGCGTTCCTTTAGGGCTCCGTGAAGCAATTTTGCGGGGACCGCGAGAAGGTGGAAGTACGTATAAGTTGGCGTCAGTTTGTGCCACTGAATAAGTACAAATCAAACTAAAATTGAAGATAGACTGTCTCAATTGCTAAACAATAGGGGCGGTTTTGAAAAAAGTAATGAGTTTGAGAACCACTGAATTAGAGAGTCAACTTAGTTAAAGTCGTCAAACTTACGAATCGAAAGTTACCGATTGCGAACAAACAATTGATATGAAATATTTAAATGCACTTGCGCCAAACTGGTTAATAATTTAATAATCCAACAAAAATTTAGCTAGAAAAAAAGCTTGAAAACAGTTGAACTAAGCGCTTAATAACTTTTTATATGTACTAAGAATGAAAAAAGCGGTCAAATTACTTTATGAATGACAAAAATGTTTTTTTTAAATTAAAATGCAAGTGTTACGTCCAACCCATAACAACAACAAAAAGACTGTTATTAAGAGCGAACAGTTCGCAAACTTCGTGAATCGTTGTGAGTATAAATCATGTTTAAAATCAAATCAGACCAGAATATGTTACCTATATATCTTTGTATACAAGTATTGGGTCAAAATGCCTTTAGATACTTGATCAACACGTTTGGATATTCCTAAACCAAACGGGGTTAACGACTCCGATATGTATGAGCATTAATAACAACATGAAGGGCCTATAATGTAACTTAGTTGTGTAATGTCACGTTTGAAAAACAGGAACAAATGTTGTCTATCAGAGTATGAAAAACGCAAGTCTCATATTTCCTCTACTTCCTGTTTATTACACACGGCCCTATTAAAGGAAAAAGGGCCAACAAACCGAATCGTGGCCACTCCAAGGATGAAAAATTTCCAAGGATGTAACTAAAACGTTTTGTCAATAAAGCGACAACAAATGACATGACTCAGGAGTTTTGTATTATGAGTTTACCAAACGATTTTCCGCATTACTTTGCCAGATGTTAGGCTACTGGTGAGGTTAAGAATTATATCTGAGCCCAACGGTTACAAGTAAAGATAAAGGCAAACCAACCGGAAAATGCGAAATATTAATAACAGTGCGCTTTAAAGTTTCGCGACGGTCTTACTATCTAATATATAAAAAGCATTTCTTTGGTTTGTTGAAATTGTAAAAGGTCATGCTTTTTTTTTTTTTTTTTTTTTTTTTTTTCACGGGGTTCGAACCCAGGACTCTCCCGGGGACGAATCCCGATCGTTTTTTTTATGTCTGTATGTGGGTCAGGCCCGCCAGACCGTTCGGCCAAGTTCCTGCTCATTTTGTGTAACACAGAAATAATCAATGCTGCCCCCTGGTGAGTTACCGTTTCAGGCTGCTGCTAAGAACTTTTCATTGCTTAACGGTGGACTACCTGGGTTTTTTTACGTTTTATTTTTTACCTTTGTCAAGCAACACGTTTCTTTGACAAAATGTATTCGCGTTTGTTTGGTTAAAATTTCAAATCAGGCGCAAACTACAATTCAATTTGTGTTTAATGTAAATATAATTTTGGAAAAACTTACATTTGTTGAAAACTAAAAATTGTTACTAATGTTTTTGTCTGTGTTACTTATCTTTGATTTTGTGTCATGTACAAACATTCGTTTTGATAACTTTAGTTGTTTAGTGTTTTTCCTAGAGCCCAATTATGCGTAAAGGATGGTAATAATTTGAAAGTCGTATTTCATACTGGTTGTCAAATGTACCCCACAAACAAATGAATGCATTTGAATTTATTGTACACGTCCGAATCGAGAAAACAACAAAATCAGTTCCGTTTGTGATGTCTAGACCGTGTGCTTCCACAGCAAAACCTAAAATACAAATTGTAATCTATAGAAAAGTAATGATTTATGGTTTAATATTTAACGTACGAATAAAAGATAATGTAAGAATTTTGAATTATATATTTATATCTTTCAATGTAATAAATATGCATGGACCGAGGTAATCACTAAAGTTCCAAGTTTATTTTATGTCAATTTGCCTAATACTGTAAGTGTAAAATCTTACACCTGAGTTTTACTGTTGAATTTCCGGAACTTCAGGAGCTTGCTCGGCTTCTTGGCTTTCCGCTGTCCCTTCGTCCTCTAATTCTCTAAGAAGAGACTGGAATTCCTCAGTCTGCTCGAGTTCATGCAGTTCTATTGTAAAACAAGAGAATGTGTTTGTACTTTTGACATAAATTATTTAATGACACAGAATTGTATAGCGTTGCTAAGAAAAACAATGAAGGACATTGTGAAAGCTAAACTTGCCACCCAAGAAAGAAATTGAACATGTTTTAGTTTTAAAAAGAAAGGTAGGCATATTTTTTGTTTACTTGATTGGTGCGTGAGAAACACTTTGGCCAAATTATTTGTACACGATCTTTTGCACGGAGCATTTTCGCCGGAAATAAAACAACATAGTATAACCCAGTGCCGCATACGATTGCTCGGCGGTGGTCTTTCCGAACCCTTTGATTAGTGCACAAATTTGTTATCTGGTAGCAAAATAAAACAACTGAACAGGTTTTGCGTTGAAAATTTACCTTCATCAGTCATGGTTTGTGGGTCCTTGTCTCTGCAAAAACCAAGTGGTGATTACAACATATTACCATAAATGAACACTTATCCTTATCCACAACAATTCAAACAAAAACTTTGTGATCGTGCAAGGCATTACTTGTTTCATTGACCCTAAATAATGACGGGAAAATTTTGCGACATCGTGCAACATATGTTAGAAAAACTTCTTGTCATTTTAAAAAAAGCAGCGAAAAAAGACACCAGTTAGGCTTTAGGATTATCATGAGTAACGTGAAGCTAGTACACGAGTTTTATAACTTACCCTAAAAGTTTAACACCAATCCAGATTGGTTTCTTGTATTTTTTATACAAGTGGATGCCTTTCTTCACGACCTTAGCTGCCTTTCTCCACCAACGCCGCCGTCGTCGGCTGTGTCGGCGTCGTCGTCGGCGGCCACCCCAACCGGCGTCCACAATCAAGACGACAGCAAAAAAAATTGCAAAAAATACCAGCTTGTTCATGATTTCTAATCGAGTTTTACATACAAAATTTATATGTTAAACAATTCAAACAAGGTTACATAGTTAAGTTTCTCCCGATTAACCCTGGAAAGATTTAAAAAAGAACATGTACCCAAACTTTTTTTCAACATCTCAAATCTTGTTGTCCATCTTGGTCTAATTCCCAAAACATGGCAAATAACCCAGTTCAAGATGGGCTTTTAATCGATTTAGAACATAAATAAACAGTCGCTAGATTACTGCAATCGTTTAACTTTTCACCCCAAACGTTCATTTCGTACCAACCCCGTTTCGCACCTTGACATAGAAATAAGCGTGACTATTTACTACGCGAACAGGGCTTAAATACACGCCAACCTGTTTACGTTTGAAACCGAAAAACTGTAAAAGGTCACGAAGTGACAATCTTGCCGTTTATTACTGCCGTCCGCCGAAATTCGTGCAAAGCATTTAAATTTGCATACAAAATGTTTAGGGATCCAATACGCTAACTTGAATTATGGGACTGAAAAATGGCACCCATTTAAAGGTATGTGTTGTCTAGACTAAAGCAATGGTTACCAAACCGTGTCAGGTGGCTAAGGAGGCGCAAAGAGCACTGGCGCGAATAAGTTTTTAACCAGTTAAAGGTTATGGAAACTAAATCTAGAATTAGCTAAGTATTTCAGTTTATTTATAACGGTATTTTTGTTACGTTTTTATTTTGACACCGTCCGCTGCCATAAGTACAATTCTATGTTGCGTCGCTGTAGCGAATTATCCAAAAAACGTGGCCCCAGCACAAGGCTTGGAGTTGGTGTTGAGCTGAGGCTGTGTTGCGACCGTTATATCTGCGCTGCTTGTCTTTTATCATTTTCACTTTTTTCATATTTAAATACCAATATGATTTGGGTACTGACAGCCCGTTATTGCAACAGAACCAAGAAAAGGTGTAACATTTTTGTTATCAAACTTCACCCAAACTAAATAGCTCTAACCGTTGGAATTTTTCCAAGTGCTCTTTGTTCCACCTATCGGTATCTTATTTCAAGGATTCGTTGGCACGTTTTTGGAAAGAGGAAAAATACTGTCTGTAAAACCCAACCCTAATGTATCCGTTACATCCTGTTTATCGCACGTAGGACCCGCGTGAAAAAGGCCCATATTGAACCAATCGTAACCACTGGAATCTTCCAAAGGATGTTATCGAAACGTTTTGTCAAAAAAGCGACAACAAATGTGATGACTCAGGTGATTTGTATTATGACTGTACCATGAAATTTTCCGCCTCACTTCGCCAGATGTTATTGTTAAAGTTGAAAACATTTTAAGCCCGATGGAAACTTTTATGCAAGTTTAGAAAAAGAGCAAATCACCCAGAAGAACGAATATTCATAGCGCAGCGATTAAATTTGCCTCCTTTTTCTGTTTGATATGCAAAACATCTTTATTTTTTTGTTAAAATGGTGAGATAAAAACGATCATTTTGTTTAAAATAGAAATCTCCAACCTAATTAATAAAATCGTGGTAATACTGCCTCCTAGTGAGTTATCGTCCTTGGCTGCTGTTCGAACCATTGTGTAGCTTAACTGTACGTCAAACTGAAGTTCAGTTTTTTTCAAACTGAAGTTTATTAGGCAACATGTTTTTTCAGAGAAATAAATCCGCCTGGGTTGGTTAAAGTTTCAATTGGCTTTGAAAGAAATTCATCGTTGAACAATACGCATTCTGTTTTTGCCATTGTGTGTACTTTTTTAATAGGGGGACGACAAAGTTACCCTTATCGTTTTTATCGGTTGGTCGTCACTTGTTGAGGCGGGAGGGGCCTCTACAACGTAAAACATATAAAAAATTTAATAAAGTTCAACTTGTATTGAATGCAAATCGTTAAAAAAATTTTTTTCATCAATACTAATTAACCAAAAAAATTGTAACCTATTTTTTTTTATTTTATTTTTTTATTTCTATGTCATGTAGGAATTTTTCATTTGCCCTGAAAGCTGTTTAAATATGTCTTATTGCTCATTTAAGGGTTAAACTGTAAATAATTCAAATTCAAAAACTGACTTTTTCAGGTTGTTAAATGTACCACACAAACAAATTGATGCATTTGGAATTTATTGTGCACGTCCGAATCGAGAAAAAGAAAAAAAAACATTTCCGTTTGTGATGTCTAGTCCGTTTTCTTCCACAGTAAAACCTAAAATGCAAATTGTAATCTATAAAAAAGTAATTATTTATGGTTTAATATTTAACGTATGAATAAAGGTAATGTGAGAGTTTTGAATTATATATTTATATCTTTCAATGTAATAAATATGCATGGACCTTGAGGTAATCACTAAAGTTCCAAGTTTATTTTATGTCAATTTGCCTAAAACTGTAAGTGTCAAATCTCACACCTGAGTTTTACTGTTGAATTTCCGGAACTTCAGGAGCTTGCTCTGCTTCTTTGTCTTCCAATTCCCTAAGAAGAGACTGGAATTCCTCAGTCTGCTCAAGTTCATGCAGTTCTGTTAAAAAATAAGAGAATGTGTTTGTACTTCCGCAAAAAAATGTCACTCAGTTGTATAGCGTTGCTAAGAAAAATATTAAAGGACCTTTTGGTGCATGAGAAATACTTCGGGCAAATTATTTGTGCACAATCTTGTAAAAGGAGTCTTTTCTTTAGAAAGTGAAACAACATAACATAACCCTGTGCCTGATACGATTGTTCGGGGGTGGACTTTTAGAAACCGTTTATTTTTGTGCAAATTTGTTATCTGGCAGCAAAATATAACAACTGAACAGGTTGTGCGTTGAAAATTTACCTTCATCAGTCATGGTTTGGGGATCCTTGTCTCTGCAAAAATATAGTGGTTATTACAACATATTACCATAAATGAACACTTATTCGTATCCACAACAATCCGAACAAAAAATTTGGGATGGTGAAGGACATTATTTGTTTCATTGGCCCTAAATAGTCAAAGTTGCAATTTATCTTAACAGTCAGACTTCATACTTCAGATTTTGACACTTTGTCAGAAAAACATAAGAAAAAACTTCTCGTCATTTTGGAAAAAAGGGCAGGAAAAAACACCTACTATGTTGCGCAAACAGTTATTAACCTTTCTGCGTATAGCCCGTTTTTGTTAACATTTTTGTCTACAAATAATCCCGAAAAAAGGGCACAATGTTCCTGATCCTACCGACACCAATATTGATGATCTATCAAAAAATACTGTAAAAAACGGTAATCACACGATTAAGCTAAAATATAGGGTCACTTTAAGCGACTTAATCCTAGCCTAAAATAGTGATACCCTTAAATAACTCCTTAAGATTATCACGAGTTAAGTAAAGCTGATAAGTTACAAGATTTTTGGAACTTACCCAAGCAATCCAACACCAACCCAGATTGGCTTTTTGTATTTTTTATATATGTGAACGCCTTTCTTCACGACATTAGCTGCCTTTCTCCACCAACGCCGTCGGCGTCGGCTGCTTCGTCTTCGTCGCCGTCGACCCCAACCGTCCACAAGCAAGACGACAGCAAACAAGATTGCAAAAAATACCAACTTGTTCATGTTTTTCTTGAAGTTTCTCTAAATAAAAAAACGATTCATATGTTAAGCAAGTTAAAAGAAGTTTTCATTCATTATTTTATCTACCGATAATAATCCCAAAAACCTGCCAGTTACCCAACGTTTATTTCGAACCGATTTTGCCCAAAGATAAAATGCTTACATTACCCAGACCTTTTTTTACACCATAGCGCACTTTAGATGAACGTGGCTGTGCTGTCAAACCTTGAGAGTGGCGTTTTACGCGCGAATAGGGACTTAAGAACACGCCACAATCTGTTTACCCTTGACGATGAAAAAGTGTAAAATGTCACGAAGGGGCCGTCATTGCCGTTTATCACTGCCTTCCGCCAGAGTTCGTGCAACGCCTTTGTATTTGCAACAAAGATGTTCAAGCCTCCAGCCATCCTGAGATATCACACTGCCATACCCCTTACGCTATGCGTTGTCTAAATCGATAGTCCGAACTACACTGTTTTACGTTGATCTTAGCGCTTATTGATTACCGAATCAAAGTTGTAAGTTGGGCCGGGTTCGGGTTCGCGTCGGGTTCAGGCCAGGTCCGAGCTTGGGTTTCTGCAAAAAATGGACTTAAATCGGGCCTGACTTTACACCCTGCGACAGTATTTTTTTGAATAACTTTACTTAGCTTAGTGGCCTGTTGCCGGACCTGACCTAATTTCAAACAGCCCTAAAACGCATTGGTCAAGACCAATTGACTATTGTGTTGGTTAGTTTGGTCTTTACAGAGGCTTTAATGTACAGGACTGTTAATCAAACTTTCGAGCCTAAACGGGCTTTTCAAACACGATTCGGATTCGGATTCGGGCCGGGTTTTGGGCTTGTACTTTCGGGTTTGGGTCGGGTTCAGGTTTAAATTTCAAGGCCCGTTTACAACTCTGTGCCGAATTTGCATTGTTTTCAAATTTGCGTTGTTATTAATTGATTATCTTTCAATGTGTGAATATTATTTTATAACATGTCAATACATCTAGTTGTTGATGAAGAAAAGCTTGTCCTCATTTACCATTTTCCACTAAAAGTTAAAATTTAGCACATTCAATGGCGCAAAGGAAATTGAAAAAAATTTGATAATAGTTTGAAAACAAACGTTTGCACATTTTTAAGCGTAGCGCTATAGATAATACACATAGGTTTGATAGTGCGTTGAAATTTTTTTGTGAAGCATGCTCCCATATGGCTTTTGTGATGTGCGATGTGTTAAGCAAGCTATAACCACATTTGTGACCATATAAGGGAGTGATTATTATCTGCCTAAAACTTTAGAAGGTTGATACGTGATAAACAAAAATGTTGTGACGGATACCGACAGAACGTTTTTCCAATACAGCTCAGGAAAATTGTCATGACTCAAGCGATGCGGATTATGACTCTTTGGCGGAAAATTTTCGCGCCAACGCGGAACATATGTTACTTCGAGGAAGAAAAAACTTCCCGTCATTTCGGAAAGAAAAAAGTACCGCAAGAAGAAAAAAGTATCTACCACATAGCAAAAAAGGTAATATGCATATGGCCTCTTAATTGTCAGCAAATTACCTTACAAAAAGGCAGAGTTTTACCTGTCTGTATTGAGCATCCTTTCGGCAACCTCGTCGAAACAAAATTTGAAAACCCGGTTAACACACCAAAAACTAATATATGGTTTCGTTTTTACAATACCTTAACCTTGCGTACTGTTTCAGGCAATGCCGACTCAGTAAAAGATTTTTAAAGACAAAGAAGTTAACAATGTGCATTTTACTGTGTCATTTCAAACGAAGGAGAATCCGGCAAACGCTTGACAGTATGCAAGAAAATAATATTGATTTTTGCCCTTGCTGAAACTTAGAAAAGGCCTATTTCTATACATATTTATGCATACATCGTCTTGAGCAGTGATTCTCAAACTGTGTGGCGCGGCACAATAGTGTGTTGTGTGTGAGATTTTCAAGTGTGCCGCGAAATATTTCCTATTTCAAAGTGCAAAGATTCCCTGGTGTTTCAGGACTTTATGATGATTTCATTGGTGTGCATATGACAACGTTTCACAGTTCATGTTTTTGTTATTGGTAATAAAAAGCGTCCTCGGCCATCACAAGTTGAAAATTAAAATTCCTTGTGCAACTTTTGTAATGTTAAAATGCGAAGTGTCCCGCGGAACGAAGTTTCAGCTCTTTAATGCTCGGCTTGGTTAAAAACTTTGATAAACCACTAGTTTTGTGTCATGCCAAACATTTTCGCTCCATCGACAAAACGTTATGGCGACATCCTTATCGTGATTTTTGCTTTCAATATTTATGCCTTTAAAAACATTTTCGCCATCAATTTCAAAAACATTATTGCCATCAATTTCAAAAGTCATTTTTTGTAATGCTCTTACAAATCACAATGTTATACTTCTGTGTGTATCCGAACCTTGTCAAGTTACTATACGTGGGTAATGCAATTATGACTTGATAGCTTCTAACCTTTATTTACTATTTTTGACTTAGGCTATATCTTTTGTTTTCAGCTAACAATTTATTATTAGTTTTGTTAAATGGAATTTAACACCAGACTACCACCAAATGTTGCTTGTTTGAACTTGAATTTGACCGAAGCAAGTTATAAAAGAATTTGATTGGTTTCTAGGCTTTCTAAAAAGGCATAAAACTGTTGGGCCTAATTAACAGCATAGGCATCTATTAAGGCCCGGTAAGAAGTTTTATTTTTGTAACACTGTCATCCTACAAAGACTAAACTTGCAAACGTCCTCATGCCAAATTTGGCTTGGAACTCTTTAATGTTTTTTCAGTTATACGCAATCGTTTTTTAAGGGGCCTTGTTACCTGAAGGTACCTTACTACCAAAAACGCACAAAAAAGTTGAATGCAGTAAATTTATTGTTTAGGTCGATTCAGATAAAATAGAACAAAGAATTGTGAATCCGTTCAGGTTTTCCAAATCTGCAAAATAAATGCTTTTTAATTCCAAGTCACAAAACTAATGGTTAGTTTAAACTAATATTAAAAACTTTTTGTCAGTTATAAAAACACTAGCAACACAAGTGTAAAAAATAGAATAAGTGCATTTATGTGCGTTTTAAAATAAATCATATAGTTATGATAACAATTTAAGTCCTCTCAAAAATCTAGAATTCGCTATTCTACAAACTATTTACCAGAGAAATTACTGCACCAATTCTTCAGTCTCCTCTGGTTCTTAGGCTTCCAATTTCTGGACAAGGGTTTGGAATTCCTCAGATTGCTCAAGGTCGGCCAATTCTGCAAAAAAAACAAGGACAGTCAAAACTTAAGTAAAATTGTTAGTTAAATCTAGGCAAAACTGATTCTTACCCTCTTCAGTCATGTCTTCTGGTGCCTTGTCTCTGTAAAAAGTCAAAACATACATATTTTTTAGGTTGACATCGAAAAAACCTTTCGGGTTGTGATATCCGAACTGAAGTTTAAAACTTACCCGACGACTCGGGCTCCAATCCAGATTGGCTTCTTGTATTTTCGGTAGATGCGTCCAACTCTGCGGATGCCGCGTGAAATTTTGCGGACCCAACCTCCCTGAACATCAGTGACCAGGAAAACAGCAAACAAAAGAGCAAAAAGTGCCAACTTGTTCATGGTTGTTGTTTATTGTTCTGCGAAAAAATGCATTTAGTTTTCCCACATTCTTACAGAATTATTGAGAAATTGTGTTCTTTTTAAACTTCATGTTACCGGGCAAAACGGGAAAATAATAACAAACCGACAGCCCTAGTGTTTGTTGAACAGTCATGTTAACAACAAACAGTTTTCACCCCATGCCACAATTTTCCTATTGTGCCAACCTTGCCAGGGCTGCGTCGACTGATGTTTTGGATCCAAACACTCACTTTTATATGCAAAAGTATTTTTTTTTTGGCAGCTCTTGTGGTCATCCATACGTTTCGGTGCGGTTTAGTAAGCCTTAGCACAGTGGTTCCCAAACTGGGGTCCGCGGTCCTTTTGGGGTCCGTGAGGCAATTTTGGGGGGACCACGAAGCGGTTGAAGTAATTCTATAATCTTATTTGGCGTCAGTTTGTGCCACTGAATAAGTTTAAATCAAAGTAGAATTGAGAATCGACTGTATCCATTGCTAAACAATTGCCTTTATTGAATGACAATAATCAAAAAATGCAATTGTTCGCGCACAATTGTAATGTTTTTGTCCTGTTTGTGATGTCACATGCTGTCTTTGGATGATTGTTATGCGCAATTTTGCATAACTAGCTAAAATCCTGCAATCAACTTTCGTTTGTATGAAATACACATTTAGGCTTAAGGACCGCGAGCCCTCGAAATAATGGCGAAGGGACCGTTTTGAAAAAAATATGAAAAAGTTTGGGAACCACTGCCTTAGCATATGGCACCTATATTCGTGATGCGGTTTAATAAACTTCTAAACACTAAACATGCCGCGAGATTTTTTAATATTATTACTTTGGAGGGGTGGTATCTTGCAGTAGTTTTCTTACAACTACATAACAGAGTATTGGAAAGTCAAAGAAATCTATTACATAGATTCAAAATGATTTGGGAATGCTTGGGATACCAGCTGATTCGGTACAACGCCTTTAATAGGCCTAGTGTACTATGAAAAATTCAAAATGCAACTTTTAGTTATTCATAGTCATTTGCAACTTTACGAAAACAAACACACCCTAATTTCAAACAGCCCTTAAACGCATTGGTCAAGACCAATTGGCTATTGTGTTGCTTAGTTTGGTCTTTCCAGAGGCTTTAATGTACAGGACTGTTAATCAAACTTTCGGGCCTAAACGGGCTTTTCAAACACGATTCGGATTCGGGCCGGGTTTTGGGCTTGTACTTTCGGGTTTGGGTCGGGTTCGGGTTTAAATTTCAAGGCCCGTTTACAACTCTGTACCGAATTTGCACTGATTTTCAAGTTTGCGTTGTTAATAATTGATTATCTTTCAATGTGTGAATATTATTTTATAACATGTCAATACATCTAGTTGTTGATGAAGAAAAACCTTGTCCTCATTTACCATTTCCACTAAAAGCTAAAATTTAGCACATTCAATGGCGCAAAAGTTATTGAAAAAATATGATAATAGTTTGAACGCAAACGTTTGCACATTTTCAAGCGTTGCCCTATTGATATAATACACATAGGCTTAATAGTGCGTTCAAATTAATTTGTTAAGCATGCCTCCCGTATGGCTTTTGTGATGTGTGATGTGTAAAGCACGCTATTACCACATTTGTGACCATATAAGGGAGTGATTATTATCTGCCTAAAACTTTAGAAGGCTGAAACGTGATAAACAAAAATGTTGTGACGGATACCGACAGAAGGTTTGTCCAATACAGCTCAGGAAAATTGTCATGACACAAGCGATCCGGAGTATGATTTTTTGGCGTAAAATTATGTTACTGTGCCGCGGAAGGAAATTTCAGCTCTTTAATGCTCGGCTTGGTTAAAAACTTTGAGAGCCACTAGTCTTGAGTCATGCCAAACATTTTCGCTCCATCGACAAAACGTTATGGCGACATCCTTATCGTGATTTTTGCTTTCAATATTTATGCCTTTAAAAACATTTTCGCCATCAATTTCAGAAAACATTATTGCCATCAATTTCAAAAAACATTATTGCCATCAATTTCAAAAAACATTATTGCCATCAATTTCAAAAGTCATTTTTTGTAATGCTCTTACAAATCACAATGTTATACTTCTGTGTGTATCCGAACCTTGTCAAGTTACTATACGTGGGTAATGCAATTATGACTTGATAGCTTCTAACCTTTATTTACTATTTTTGACTTAGGCTATATCTTTTGTTTTCAGCTAACAATTTATTATTAGTTTTGTTAAATGGAATTTAACACCAGACTACCACCAAATGTTGCTTGTTTGAACTTGAATTTGACCGAAGCAAGTTATAAAAGAATTTGATTGGTTTCTAGGCTTTCTAAAAAGGCATAAAAATGTTGGGCCTAATTAACAGCATAGGCATCTGTTAAGGCCCGGTAAGAAGTTTTATTTTTGTAACACTGTCATCCTACAAAGACTAAACTTGCAAACGTCCTCATGCCAAATTTGGCTTGGAACTCTTTAATGTTTTTTCAGTTATACGCAATCGTTTTTTAAGGGGCCTTGTTACCTGAAGGTACCTTACTACCAAAAACGCACAAAAATGTTGAATGCAGTAAATTTATTGTTCAGGCCAAATCAGATAAAATAGAACAAAGAAAGGTGGATCCGTTCAAGTTTTCCTGAAAAAATCTGAAATAATAAAGTTTTTGATGAAAGTAACAAAACAAATAGTCAATTTAACAAATCATTTACAACAAGATTTTTTTTGGTTTTTAGTTAAATTGTTATGAAGGCAATTTCTGCATTGGCCTAAAACTTAGAATACGCTTTTCCTACAAACTATATTACCAGAGAAATTACTGCTCCAATTCTTCAGTCTCCTCTGGTACTTGGGTTTCCAGCTCCTGGACAAGGGTTTGGAATTCCTCAGATTGCTCAAGGTCTGCTAATTCTGCACACAAAAAACAAGGACAGTCAAAACTTTTTTAACAATTTTTGAGGCATAGGACACCCCTAACACGGACTTGAAAAGTAATTTAATTATAACAAACTGTAGAACAGGGTATATACAGCACTAAGGGAAAAAAGCTAACAGCCAGATGTGTGAAGTGACGTCACAGACGATAATGATGTATTCTATATACACCAGTACCTTGGCAGTAATGTTTATGATTAAATTTTGAGGCAAATTTCGGAAAAACTGATTCTTACCCTCTTCAGTCATGTCTTCTGGTGCCTTGTCTCTGTAAAAAACATCAAAATATTTTTGTTGTATGGGTTGATATTGGATATGCCTTTCAGGGTATTGATATCCAAACTGAAGTTTTTAAACTTACCCAACAAGTCGGACTCCAATCCAGATTGGCTTCTTGTATTTTCGGTAGATGCGGACTCCTCTACGGATGATGCGTCCAGCTCTGCGGACCACTCGGCGAAGACGGAATCGTCTTCGTCGGCGGCCGAACCAACCTCCCTCAACATCAGTGAGCAAGACAACAGCAAAGAGAAGAGCAAAAAGTGCCAACCTGTTCATGGTTTTGACCTATTGTACTGCAAAAAAATGCATTTAGTTTTCCAACACTCACTAATATTTATCACAATGCATGGTACACAACTTGGAAATTGTTTTCCCCCGTTTTTAGGTAACCGATTTGGTTATTTCTTTTAAAACAGGCGTTGGTTCAACCTCTGTCTTAACGTTTAACTCTATCCCAAATGTTTATTTCGTTCCGATCCTTCCCCAAGATATTTTACTACTTTTTTGCCCAGACACCAAACTATTTTGCCCAGCAGACAACACACCATAGGACTTCACAGTTAAGCGTTACTGTGTGGTCAAACCTTAACAGTGGCTTCTACCACCAAAAACGGGCTTTAAATACACGCCACAATATGTTAACGCTTGACGAAAAACTGCAAAAAGATCAGGAAGGCACCGTCATTACCGTATATTAATGCCTTCCTCCAAGGGTTATGCAACGCATAAAATCAAGATGCGTGAATGATATTTTGGGTTCAAAACACCAACTATACATTATCACACTGAAATACAGCATCCCTTTAGGACAGTGGTTCTTAAACTTTTTGATTATAATTTCACAACGGGCGCTTTGATTATCGAATAACTCGCGGTCTATAAATTTGATTGTTTATTTTAGAATACGAAAGTTTTGAGTTAGAAAATATTGTATAATGACTTCAAACCTTTGGCAGCCACGCAAAGTTGCTTTACTGACCCTAAGGGACTCCAAACCCCCAGTTTAAGAACCGTTGGATTAAGGAATGAGTTGTATGTTGTGCTCATTGTTTTTAATTTTGCGTTTGTGGTTGTAAAGAATTGATTTTTCGATGAAGTTACATGATTAGTAACATACCTTGCTGATAAAAATTCTTTGACAGGAAATAATTTGGGCCAAACAGTACCTGCATGTCTTTCCGTTTAACATATGAAGGGTGTAGTTCAGTGGTGGGATGCAGCCGGTTCACACCGGTTCCATAGAATCGTCTCACGACATTTTATGAGATCAACGAACCGGTTAGCATTACTGTTTATTGTCAATGGACTTTTTGTAACAGAACCAACTGAAAAATATGACTTTGGTGATAGAACCGGCTGACAAAAAAATTGAATTTCACCGCTGGTGTAGTTTTTATCAAAGTATTTTAAATAAATATTAATTTCACCGTAAAAGTCGACGAAATACTTTTATGTACATTTTTACACGCACTGTGTCGTTGATAATATTCATCGCTTTATTAAAGAGTTGAGGTTTATTAACTTCTTGGCTTTTCGAAGCGTGTCGCCATATGTGTTTTGTGTTGTGAGGTGTCGAATGCAGGTTAAATATGTTCCGTGGCCATATTAGGGAGTAATTAACTGCCAAAAACGTCGATAGGATGATACGTGATAATCAACACTACTATGAGGGATGTCGACGAAACGTTTTTCCGAGACTGCCAGGAAATTGATATGATTTGAGAGGTCCGGATTATGACTCTCTGCTTTGGAGGAAAACTTTCGCGCCAACGTAAAACATATGTTAACACAGTCACGAAAAACGTCCTGTGATTTTGAAAAGAATGAAGCAGCTAACACAGAAACCAGCAATTCATTTATCTTGATAAAAAAGTTGCTTGGCCTTAATTTTGTTGTCAAATTCAGTTAATACTCCGTGTTGATGATAAATTATGCCGAAAGCAAGGCGATATATACGCTTTTTGGTATTCGGCACCATTCTGAACGCAATTTGGATCTTAACTATATTAGCCCTGGGAGAAAATTTTCCAGGAACCGGATGGTTTGACATTTTATGTTTATGTTTAGGCTTAAACTATGTACAGTAAAATTTCCTTGAAATACTTTATTGTGTAAAAATCTCCACGTGGCCACGCGTCCATCCATCTTGCATATCTTTTTGGATGTTTGAAAGGCTGAGACAACAAAACACACCCAAAAAAAGGAACTAAAGCAGAGAACGTTAAACTCGCTTGTTTAAACATTTACGGGCTTTCTCTCCGTTACTTCTTACAACACAACACTTTTTCATTTATTAGGTTCTTTGAGCGAAAATGTTAACATTGAAGTAGTGATATTTCACGGAGGGAAAAGCGTTTGGCAAACTACACACAGTCTGAAAATATGTTTTCCATATTTTAGCATGTGATAAGCAGGATGCAATTAGCATGAAGCTATTAAAAATCTTTAGTATGCCAAATTTTATCTCTCCACAATCAACGAAAAGGGGCAAACTTTTTGTGATTTCTACTGCTTGGCAGTGCCGGATTAAGGGTCTGCTGGCCTGTAGGCACATTTTATAAGTGGCCCGAAAATCAGGGTTGCCAACTAAAAAATTAGAATTATCAGTGTTGCCAAATGATTTAAAGTGGCCTGGATTTTTGACTGGCCTGTAGGCACGTGCCTACTTTGCCTAATGGTTAATCCAGCACTGCTGCTTGGTGGTTTTTATTCACAGATTAATATAAACTACTCAACGTATGATTGGTTTGTATGTAACTGTAGTCCAATATTATAATGCTTTAACAACACAATACCTTAGCATTGAGGTCTTTCTAGCTTGAAACCTGTATTTGTTTTAATTAAACATTTTTACTGATGAATTATGTGTATATGTAGTCAACAAATGTTTTATTGTTTTTGTAACCTTTTGCAGTCACACTTAACTCTACTTATTCTTCTAAATTAAGCCTGCTCACTAATATTCAAATACTACCGAAAACGCACGAAAATGTTGAATGCAGCAATTTTATTGTTTAGGTCGAATCAGATAAAATATAACAAAGAATTGTGAATCCGTTCAGGTTTTCCAAATCTGCAAAATAAATGCTTTTTAATTCCAAGTCACAAAACTAATGGTTAGTTTAAACTAATATTAAAAACTTTTTGTCGGGTACAAAAACACTAGCAACACGACTGTAAAAAATAGAATAAGCGCATTTATGTGTGTTTTAAAATAAATCATATTGTTATGATAACAATTTTTGTCAAACTGTTTATTCTACAAACTGTTTACCAGAGAAATTACTGCTCCAATTCTTCAGTCTCCTCTGGTTCTTAGGCTTCCAATTTCTGGACAAGGGTTTGGAATTCCTCAGATTGCTCAAGGTCGGCCAATTCTGCAAAAAAAACAAGGACAGTCAAAACTTAAGTAAAATTGTTAGTTAAATCTAGGCAAAACTGATTCTTACCCTCTTCAGTCATGTCTTCTGGTGCCTTGTCTCTGTAAAAAGTCAAAACATACATATTTTTTAGGTTGACATCGAAAAAACCTTTCGGGTTGTGATATCCGAACTGAAGTTTAAAACTTACCCGACGACTCGGACTCCAATCCAGATTGGCTTCTTGTATTTTCGGTAGATGCGTCCAACTCTGCGGATGCCGCGTGAAATTTTGCGGACCCAACCTCCCTGAACATCAGTGACCAGGAAAACAGCAAACAAAAGAGCAAAAAGTGCCAACTTGTTCATGGTTGTGGTTTATTGTACTGAAAAAAATACATTTAGTTTTCCCACATTCTTACAGAATTATTGAGAAACTATGTTCTTTTTAAACTTCATGTTACCGGGCAAAACGGGAAAATAATAACAAACCGACAGCCCTAGTGTTTGTTGAACAGTCAAGTTAACAACAAACGATTTTCACCCCATGCCACAATTTTCCTATTGCGCCAACCTTGCCCAAACCGAGGGACACGGTGTCTGACGTTTTGGATGCAAACTCTCACTTTTATATGCAAAAGAATTTTTTTTTGGCAGCTTATATGGTCATCCATACGCTTCCGTGCGGTTTAGTAAGCCTTAGCATATGGCACCTATATTCGTGATGCGGATTAATAAACTCCTAAACACTAAACATGCCGCGAGATTTTTTAATATCATTACCTTGGAGGGTTGGTATCTTGCAGTACTTTTCTTGCAACTACATAACAGAGTATTGGAAAGTCAAACAAATTTATATAGATTCAAAATGATATGGGAATGCTTGGGAGACCAGCTGATTCGGTAAAACGCATTTAATAGGCCTAGCGCAGCGGTTCCCAAACTGGGGTCCGCGGACCTTTAGGGGTCCGTGAAGCAATTTTGCGGGATCCGCGAAAGGGTTGACGTGCCTCTATAGTCTTATTTGGCGTCAATTTGTGTCACTGAATAGGTTTAAATCAAAGTACAATTAGAGATTCACTGCCTCCATTACTGTACAATATATAGCCTTTATTGCATGACAACTACCAAGAATGCAATTGTTTGCGCACTATCGTAATGTTTTCTGTCTTGTCTGTGATGTCACAAACCGTCTTTGGATCGTTGTTATGTGTAATTTTGCATACATGATAAGCTAAAATTCTGTAAATCAACTTTAGTATTGCTAAAATACACCTTTAGGCTTAAGGTCCGCGAGTCCTCGATATAATGGCCAAGTGATAGTTTCGAAAAAAACATCGTGATTGCACTAGTGTACTAGAAGAAACAATGGTTTTGCATTTTTCCTATAGCATTTTTTGATTTTTATAGGGCCGCGAAATATCAAAATAATTGCAAAGGGTCCACCAGGCAAAATTTTTAGAAAAGTTTGGGAACCGCTGGCCTAGCGTACTATGGTAGATTCAAAATGATTTTTTTCAATTTTTTCATAGCCATTTACAACTTCACGAAAACAAGCACACCTTCTGTTAAGGTCCAGCATGATTAAAGCATGGCACTTTTCTTTATGTTCTTTAAAAGAAAATGCTAATTTTGGGTATTTTGAAATTTTAAGGGGATTAAAGGTTTTTTAACAGTTTATCGAAAATAAGTAAACCACAAGCTGTCTACAAATATGGTTTTCAGATGTCACCGTGATTTCGTTTTTACATGGGGAAACGTTATTCCAAGAGCTCTTGGCATGTGATAAACAGGAAGCAATTAGTGCCGTGGTCGGCAACCGCCCGTACCGGTCCACGAGGAGTTCGTTACTGGGCCGTATGCTTTTTCAGGTTAAATGTTTTAAACATTCTGCTCATGTATCCCGGGCATGATAAACTTATTCGAGTGTTTTCATTGCTAAATATTTGTAGTTTTCTAAAGACCGGTCCACGATAAAATTTTACCTTCAAAAACGGTCCGCGGTGCAAAAAAGGTTGCCGACCCCTGAATTAGTGTATGAAGCTACCAAGAATCTTTATTCTTCCATGACAAACATTTTTCTTTCCTCAGTCAACCGAAATTGGCAAACTTTTGTTATATTTCTCAGTGTTTTTAATCACAGATTAGTATCAATGCCACAACGAATGTTTGTCTTTATGTGTAGAAGTATCATACAATGCTTCCACAATCACAATATCTTAAAGACTGTTGCGTCTGTTCAAACCAAGTTACTTGTCCAATATGCCAAAAAATTAATGCTATGGGTTGGCCTGTCGTATATGTGAGCAATGCAATCAGGTCTAGATAGCCTGTCCCATTTGTTTGTTTTAATTAACTATTTTGACTGATGTCTTTTGTGCTTTTTTGAGTCTAGAATGTAACACCTGACTTGCCTTTAGTTAACACCGATTTGTGCATCTAAATTTGACCTGCTCACTACTATTCAAATACCACCGAAAACGCACGAATATGTTGAATGCAATAAATTTATTGTTTAGGCCGAATCAGATAAAATAGAACAAAGAATGGTAGTGGATCCGTTCAAGTTTTCCAAATCTTCAAAATAAATGCTTTTTTAGTCATTTAAGTCATTTAACTACCGATTATTTTGAACTATTATTGATAGTTTTGGGCAGGTTTATAAACATTAGCAAACACAACTGTACAAAATAGAATAAATACATTTTTGTATGTTTTAAAATCAGATTGTTATAATAACAACTTGAGTCCTGTCATGAATCTAAAATACTCTTTTCCTAAAAACTATTTACCAGAGAAATTACTGCTCCAATTCTTCAGTCTCCTCTGGTTGTTGGGTTTCCAATTCCTGGACAAGGGTTTGGAATTCCTCAGATTGCTCAAGGTCGGCCAATTCTGCACAAAACAAGGACAGTCAAACTTCAGCAACACTTTTGGTTCAATCTAGGCAAAATAGATTCTTACCCTCTTCAGTCATGTCTTCTGGTGCCTTGTCTCTGTAAAAAGTCAAAACATATATTTTATAGGTTGATATTGGAAAAATCTTTGGGGTATTGAAATCCGAACTGAAGTTTTCAAACTTACCCGACGACTCGGACTCCAACCCAGATTGGCTTCTTGTATTTTCGGTAGATGCGGATTCCTCTACGGATGATTCGGCCTCCTCTACGGATGATTCGTCGAACAGGAATACGGATCAATCGTCGCCGTCTTCGGCCGAACCAACCACCCTCAACATCAGTGAGCAAGA
The DNA here is from genome assembly GCF_965637545.1 of Phallusia mammillata. Classification (NCBI taxonomy): domain Eukaryota; kingdom Metazoa; phylum Chordata; class Ascidiacea; order Phlebobranchia; family Ascidiidae; genus Phallusia; species Phallusia mammillata. The sequence goes on along the minus strand of NC_137259.1, from coordinate 5,307,946 downwards.
CAACAGCAAAAAGAAGAGCAAAAAGTGCCAACTTGTTCATGGTTTTGATTTATTGTACTGCAAAACAATACATTTAGTTTTCCCACATTCTAACAGAATCTCTGAGAAATTATTTTATACTTCATGTTACTAAACGAAAGGTGAAAATAACAAAACATTTAACAAAATCGACAGCCCTAGTGTTTGTTTGAATAGTCAAGTTACCAACAAACAGTTTTTTACCCCATGCCACAATTTTGCGAATGCGACAACCTTTGCCCAAACCGAGGGACACGGTGTCTGACGTTTTGGATCCAAACTCTCACTTTTATATGCAAAATATTTTTGTTTTGTTTTAGACAGCTCTTATGGTCATCCATGCTTCCGTCCAGTTTAGTAAACCTTAGCATATGGGTCATATAATCGTGATGCGGTTTAATAAACTCCTAAACACTAGCACTAAACACGCCACGAGATTAATTAATTTTTTTTTTTTACAACTACACAACAGAGTATTGGAAAGTCAAACAAATCTAGTTAGATTCAAAATGCATTTTTTACATGTTTTATAGCCATTTGCAACTTTGCGAAAACAAAAACACCTTCGTTAAGGTCAGAAACTTTTCCAGATTTTCGCACTACACAACATAAGTTGGTCGTGCGTTTGGGTAATTTACTTGTTCGAGTTCTTTCCATCACTAATCTAGACATGTTTACTTGTTGGAAAAAGTATAACTATTACTTGATTTTTCAAGGCCCATTATCAACATGAATAAATTGGTTCCTTGTCGACCAGTGGAGCGCACCAAATGGTGTTTGGAATTTCATTAGATTTATGATCTTTAGCGATTGCGATACTAATTGGTGCCAATTTAAATTAGGTAACAAGTTAACTCCAATGTGTAGCCAAATCATGCCATGTACTTTTCAATATTCCTGTAAGTTAATTAGAATGTAGATATGCGTGAACTTTTATTTATACTTGCTTGTGTGATGTTTACTGTGCTTTGATTGGACGCTGTCTATCTGTATTTCCAGGGTTCTGCCCTGACAAGCTCAGGAGCTTGGGAGATTTAAGACGGTGGTATGGGTTTATTTGTAGTGACGCGCTGAAGTTTGAGACTTGTAACCATCAACATTATCTCGCTCGTTCGCCTGCATAACAGGTCTGTAAGCATGCCCAAGTTTTAGAATCGAATGTATTTACTTTTTAATTGCCTAAATGAGACTCAAAATTTGTGCATGGACCAAAAAAAAATACGATGCAAAATTGCAAAGTTTGAATTCAGATAAAACTTGATTGATTTTATTTCAAAAAGTCCGACCGAAAAAGCCAGAAATTAAAAAAAATAAAAGTTGTATCTGCTGGAGATATTTTTACAGGCGTGTTGTCTTAGTCATTTTTAAACAGGATAAACCTAAATGCCCCAAGATTTTGGTGGACAGATGTTTTGTCCTCTTTGTTTCCTTCCTTATGTTAAATCACAAGCAGAGTCATAATCCGAACCGTTGGCGTCATTTCATATTCTCTTGCGTTATCGGCAAAACGTGTTGCTGATATCCTTTAACGCAGTGGTCGGCAACCGCCAAGCCGAGTAGTTGGCTACCGGTCCGTATACTAATTCAGGTTAAATGCATTGAAACAGTTTACTCCCGGGATATGTCCCGGGAATGATAAACTATTTTTGTCGTTTTCATTGCTGAATATTTGTATTTTTTTAAAGGCCGGTCCGCGATAAAATTTCAGTTTTAAGAACGGTCCGTGGTGCAAAATAGGTTGCCGACCTCTGCTTCAATGTCGCGATTTCATTTCATTTTTTCCATTTACTACTGGCTAGCCTGTTTAAGTTAACCAACTTAAAGAGGAGAAATGAAATCGTGACGTAAAATCAGCTTACAAAGTTTGGAAAGACAGCGGTAGGGCATGTAAACTGTGCGGCCCGCGAGAATCATTATTAAACTTATTCCACCCGCAGTGAAAAAAATTGAATTATATTAGCATCACGTTTTGTCGATAACGCAAAAGTGCTTGAAATAACGCCAACGGTTCGGATTATGACTCTGTTTGTTATTTAACGTAAGAAAGGAAATAAAAGGGACAAAAACTTCCGCCCGTGAAAATCTTGAGGCATTTAGGTTCATCCAGTTAAAAAATGACAACACGCTTGTAAAAAATCCCCAGCAGATACAACTTTCATTTTTTTTATTTCTGACGTTTTTGGTCGGGTTCTGACGTTTTGAAATAAAATCAGCCAGGTTTTGTCTGAATTTAAGCTCTGCAATTTTGCATCGTATTTGTTCTATTCTGTGCACAAATTTTGAATCTCATTTAGGCAATGAAAAAGTAAATACGTTTGAGTCTACAACTTGGGCCTGCTTGCAGATCTATGTTGCAGGCGCCCGAGCGAGATAATGTTAATGCTTATAAGTCTCAAAGTTAAACGTCACCACAATTTAAATCGATACCACCGTCTTGATCTTCTCAAGCTCTTGAGTTTATCAGGACAGAACCCTGGGAATACAGGTCGACAGCGTCCAATCATAGCACAGTAAACATCACAAAGCAAGTAAACACAAGTTCACAAAGTCATATCTACATCCTGACCTAATTAACCTACAGGAATATTGCATAGTTCATGGCATCATTTGACATCACATTTGAGTTGAATTGTTGCCTAGTTTAACTTCCTCGTGAACTTTTGGTTAGCAAATCCAAAACGGTTGATTTGGTAAAACTATTACAAAATTTGCACAAATTAATATCGCAATCGCGATCAGAAATCTAATGAAATTCCCAACACCTTTTGGTGCGCTCCACTCATCGACAAGGAACTGTTTTTTGCAATAGAACCAATTTATTCATGTTGATAACGGGCCTTGAAAAATCAAGGAAGGGTTGCTTTTGCCAACAAGTAAACATAGGGCTACCTAGATTAGGTGGTGAAAAGAACTTTCGGAGTTTTTCAATAATAAGTACCCAAACACACGACTAACTTATGTTGTGTAGTGCGAGAATCTGAAAATATTTCTGACCTTAACAGAAGGTGTGTTTGTTTTCGTAAAGTTTCAAATGGCTACAAAACATTTTAAAAATGCATTTTTAATCTAAATAGATTTGTTTGACTTTCCAATACTCTGTTATGTAGTTGTAAAAAAAACGTACTGTAATATACTCCTCCCCCCTCTAAAAAATAATATTTTTAATTCCGCGGCGTGTTTAGTGATTAGAAGTTTGTTAAACCGCATCACGATTATATGTGCCATATGCTAAGGATTACTAAACCGGACGGGAGCGTATGGATGACCATAAGAGCTGTCTAAAACAAAACAAAAATCTTTTGCATATAAATGGAGAGTTTGGATCCAAAACGATAAATGGAGAGTTTGGATCCAAAACGTCAGACACTTTGGGCAAAGGTTGTCGCATTCGCAAAATTGTGGCATGGGGTGAAAACCGTTTGTTGTTAACTTGACTGTTCAACAAATACTAGGGTTGTCGATTTTGTTAAATGTTTTGTTATTTTCACGTTACGCCTAGTAACATGGAGTTGAAAAAGAACATAATTTCTCAGAGATTCTGTTAGAATGTGGGAAAACTAAATGTATTTTTTTTTGCAGTAGAAAAACTCAAAACCATGAACAAGTTGGCACTTTTTGCTCTTCTTTTTGCTGTTGTCTTGCTCACTGATGTTGAGGGTGGTTGGTTCGGCCGAAGACGGCGACGATTGATCCGTATTCCTGTTCGACGAATCATCCGTAGAGGAGGCCGAATCATCCGTAGAGGAATCCGCATCTACCGAAAATACAAGAAGCCAATCTGGATTGGAGTCCGACTCGTCGGGTAAGTTTGAAAACTTCAGTTCGGATATCAATACCCCAAAGATTTTTCCAATATCAACCTATAAAAATATATGTTTTGACTTTTTTCAGAGACAAGGCACCAGAAGACATGACTGAAGAGGGTAAGAATCTATTTTGCCTAGATTTAACCAAAAGTGTTGCTGAAGTTTGACTGTCCTTGTTTTGTGCAGAATTGGCCGACCTTGAGCAATCTGAGGAATTCCAAACCCTTGTCCAGGAATTGGAAACCCAACAACCAGAGGAGACTGAAGAATTGGAGCAGTAATTTCTCTGGTAAATAGTTTTTAGGAAAAGAGTATTTTAGATTCATGACAGGACTCAAATTGTTATTATAACAATCTGATTTTAAAACATACAAAAATGTATTTATTCTATTTTGTACAGTTGTGGTTGCTAGTGTTTAAAAACTTGCCGAAAAAGTTTCAATAATTGTTCAAACTAATCGTTAATTTTATTTATTTTGAAGATTTGGAAAACTTGAACGGATCCACCATTCTTTGTTTTATTTTATCTGATTCGGCCTAACCTACACAATAAATTTACTGCATTCAACGTTTTCGTGCGTTTTCGGTGGTATTTGAATAGTAGTGAGCAAGTTAAATTTAGATGAATAAATGGGTGTTGGCTAAAGGCAAGTCAGGTGTTAAATTCTAGATTTAAAAAAGCACGAAAGGCATCAGTCGAAAATGTTAATTAAAACAAACAAAGGCTATCTAGACCTGATTGCATTGCTCACGTATACGACAGGACAACCCATAGTAGTAACTTTTTTGGCATATTGGACAAGTAACTTGGTTTGAACAGACGCAACAGTCTTTAAGATATTGTGATTGTAGAAGCATTGTATAATACTTCTACACATAAAGACAAACATTCGTTGTGGTATTGATACTAATCTGTGAATAAAAAACACTAAGAAATACACAAACGTTTGCCAATTTAGGTTGATTGTAGAAAGAAAAACGTTTGGCATAGTAGAATAAAGATTTAATTGCTTGATGCATTTCGTGCACGTCCTGTTTATCACATGCCAAAAGCTCTTTGAACAAAGTTTCCCCATGTAAAAACGAAATCACGGTGACATCTTGAAGCCATATTTGCAGACAGTGTGTATCTTGGATAAACTGTTTAAAACCTTTAACCCCGTTGAAATTCAATATACCTCAAAATTACCATTTTTGAAGAAAATCGAGGAAGAACTCGAAAGAAAAAGCATCATGCTCTAAAAAGTTAAAAGACATTCAGTGAATGTTTAAACAAGCGAATTTAATGTTGTCTGAGGTTTGTTTAGACGCCAAGCATAGTGTAAACGGGCCTTTATTCTACAATCTGGGGATACGTTTTGTTTACTATTTTACTTATGTTTTGCAATCCCCAAATCCTCTATACACAGAGAGAAAGAGTAAAAATAGAATAAGACAAAGAGAGAGGCATACACATAATCACACTTTATTGGTAATGCAGGATTCAGGAAGAGCCATTCTACCTCCGCCGGTCCGCGGCCCGGTACCGGTCCGCGAGAAGTTCGTTACCGGGCCGTACATTTTTTTAGGTTAAATGCTATAAAACATTTTGCCCATATATCCCGGGAATGATAAACTACTTTAAGCGAATTTATTGCTAAATATTTGTAGTTTTTTTGAAGACCGGTCCGCGATAAAATTTTAGTTTCAAAAACGGTCCGCCGTGCAAAAAAGGTTGCCGACCCCTGCTCTAACTAACCACAACGATAGATCTACCCTCGTTTCCTTATATCCCAGGGTTGGCCAAACTGCGGCTCCTGAGCCGCCTGTGGCTCTTTGATCCTTTGTTTGCGGCCCCTTTAATGTTTCATATGCATTTCCCCATCTTGCCGAGTATTTTAACCCGATGATAAAACAATGCAATCTATCACGTATTAACAATAGACTGACTGTTTATAATAACCAACATACATTCCGAAAAACGAAAAAAAAACATTATTGTACAGAAGCGTGCTAGCTTGTGCATTGTGGTCAAATACATTGTCAGATCGAAGCTGTAAGTCAGGGCTGACACTAAAAACATTTTAAATTTGCATTGCGGCTTATACTAGCAATAACTGCAAAGCTTGGTTTATAATAAGTTCTGTCTATTTTTGTTAACTGAAGTGTACGTTTGCGTGCCTAAAATGAGTGAACGAGGAATACTATGGTCTAAAGAAAAAGTCACAAAATTGAATGAACTTTGTAGTGCGGAGGAGGTTCAGCTCATGATTTTAACGGCAAAGAGCCGTGTTTCAAAAAATTGCATTGGGTCTACATGTGTGTAACTCAATGAGTTAAAAGGGAAATCTTGATTGAGCTGTACACGTCTGCGTTTTCGTTTAGCAAGAGTCCAAAATATATTTACACTTGAAAGCCTTCCACTTAAATCCCTGTTTATTCTTTTTTTATGAAACTGAAATGCATGCAAAAAAGTCTACAAACTGAAGGAACTTTTTCAAACATGACCTGCATAGTTCGGTTAAACTCTAATCTGTCATTGCCAAAAATCAAATAAAACTAGCGATAGTAGTGAGTCTTTTCAACAACATCAGGTTTGAAACTACACTTTTATCTCATCGCGAAACCTGTCTTCAGACGTCAAAACCTGTCGTCCACACCAGCAAAAAACGTGATGCCTCGTCGCGAAAACTGTCTAGTGTGAACGACGTTTTTTTCTCAGTGTGAACGCGCGGTCACCCCTGTTATATCCGATCATGGGTTTCTATAGGGTTGGCCCGATACCAATATTTTGAACCGATACCGATACCGATACCCGATATTTTACCCCAAAAGTACTGCGATCCGATACCGATACCCGATACTTTGCAAACAAGCAACAACATTTTCAAACTGATGTATTTGTAATGTGTTTTCCCATCACAGTTAATATAACAACACACCGAGTCTAACACATTAACTGCTTTTTACCATCACAGTTAATTTGACAACGCACACAGTCTAATAAACCACTTAAACAAAACACTTCACCATTTTAGTCTTAGCACCAAGAAACAACACTAAACTACTGGCACTAAACATTTTTTTACAGTAATCAGAAATTGAAATGAGTAATCAGTTATCATTTCACACATTGTGCTTGATGACAATAAGTTTGTTTAAATTTTCTGGTGACCAACGGTTTCTTAAAGGAGACACAATATTACCAGCAACAGAAAATAATCGCTCACAAGCAACACTACTGGATGGCAGGCCTAAAAAACATTCTGCTAAATGATATAATGCAGGAAAATTTGCTTTGTTAACCTTCCAATTAAGTCGGCATTAAGTCGCTGTAGCGAATTAGGTCATATTATTTCATTAAATCCAAAACGAACGCGTTTTTTAAATGTAGTCCCATAAATATTTTATCACAGCTGATGATTGTTGTTTTTTTGCCTCCTTTCATTTTCAATTTTACACATGATAAAGTCTCAAAAAAAGTATCGGTACTTGTACCGATACCGCTAAAGTATCGGACGAGTACCGATACTGCTCGAAGCATCGGGTATCGGCGCCGATACAGTACTATCGGGCCATCCCTAGTTTCTAAGACCTGAAATTAAAACTTCCGCATTTGTTCTTTGAAGAACGCCGCATGTTGCCTGTCCTTGATCCTAAAAATGCTAAGAAACCTCCCTCTACGATCTTTATGCATCTTCGGTGATTCAAAAGTTGATGTGCAATCAACGTATACAATCAACAACTTCTAATTGTCAAAAGAACCTAAAGTATTAAAAGAAAAGTTCCATATTACATTGACTATGTTGCATTGCAATTGTCAACGTTGGGAGTAAAAAAAATAAAAATCAAACGATATTTTTCGTCCCGTCCCATCCCCCCAATCCCATGAAGATACGAAGTTTAGTTCTAGTGCAATTTTGATTTACAAACATTTGATAATAGAAAGAAAGAAACGTTACGATAATTTTTTTCTTTTATACGTTTGTTTAAAGTGCGGTATTTTGTTGCAACAAGACACGGCTGTGCCTTGTGCGTTAAAAAAATGTTAAAGCGAATAATACACCACAGCTGGTGCAGAGGAGTTGGGATAACGGCCGCTTCCCGTATCCTGTTAAACTACCAACACTAAAATGCGCTTAAGTTAAGGTTCAGTCATAAACACAGTTTTTCCTTAGATCACGTGGTGAGCTGAGCGTTTTTAAAATCGTTTTTAATTTAAATTTGGGCTATTAATTAATAATTGCAAGACAAATCATTAATACTTTGTGTTTTTTGTGTGGAAATATGGGTCTTCTGTTAAACACTTTCCCACTTAAATAACAATCAAACTTCCGGAGCTAAACCGGTTACAGTATTATGAAACAAAGTTATGAAAAATGAAACAATAAAAAGTTGGCTACCAATGCTAGTTTAAGCAAGGTTTTATCGATTATAAAGATTAGGTGTTATAAGCAGGGCTCCGATCCCGGGATATTTGCAAACGAATCGACTCGCAGGATTAGTGGTTGAAATCCATGTTCTGAGTGTTTTTTTTCCACTCCTTGTTGAAACAGTAAGGCTTAGCAAAAGGTTTAATGCTTGGCTATACCTTACAATTTGAGAAGATTAATACTCGCAATTTGTGTGAACTGTAATTACATGCAATGTGACGTGGTGACAGAGCTATACAATTTGACATTAAACAACATTTTTGTGATTATCTTATTTAGGCTTAGATCAAATTTTTGAACGTTGTATTGTAGTATCAATTGTTTAGCCTTGTACATGTAACAAGTCCTCTACCTTCTCCCATCCCCACAAACACAACTTGATGCTGGGTTTGTGAAAAAATCCTTGAGCTTTGAACCAAATATTTGTTTCAAACAATTGAAAAATTTGTGACTCACCACGTGATGTAAAGAGAAAAAGTTTATTAATGAAGAAAAAATAATCTCAGCTTATGGCGCATAGATATTGATGGTTACACAGGATACAGGATACGGCCGTTATCCCAATTCCTCTGCACCAGCTGTGGTGAATTCTTTTTAAACACTAAACGATGAACAGCTAGCGTTTAAGGATTAGGATTTACTTGTATGTCATCTTCAAATACTGTTTGGTTCATGAGCACGAAACATCTAAGCATCTTCGGTGATTCCAGTATTGATGCCCTCAACGTACAAAATCATTAACTTCTTATTGTTTAATGAACCCAAAGCAGCGATTCTCAAACGCGGCTCTCAGAAATTTACTAAAGATTATTATTACCATGAAACGACAATTCAACCTAATCAATCTATTGCCGAGAATAAGTTTTCTACATAGAATTTTTATTAACAAAAATAAACTATTCAGATTCTTGTTGTTTGCTGTTATCCCGCATTCCTTTTTATTTGTTATTTTTTTGCGGCTCCTTACACACTTGAAAAACTGCCATTTGGTCCTGACAACAATTAAGGTTGAGAACCATTGAACCAAAGTAATAGAAATTTCTTATGTCAAAAGACACGTTGTCAAATCGCATCACCACTGGAAATGTGACTGCGTGATACAGTTGAGTGTGTTTACGACGTGAAAACGGTAATTTAGGAATTTGGTGATACGTTTGTTTTACTGTTTTATCTAAGGAATGCACTTAAATACTCAGGCCTCTACACAAAGAGAAAGAGACAGACAGACACACACTCACGCGCTGTAAATAAAACAGTTTTTGACTAAAAAAAAAACCTTAGCTTGAGGTGCATAAGTGTTTTATATGGCGTCATCCTAACTCAGTGGTTCTCAACTCGTTTCGGGCCATGGACCACCGACCCAGTAAAAATAATATCGTGGACCATTTCTATTTGAAGCAAGAATGAAGTTTGCATACGAAACAACCATTTGGGGTTGAAACATAATTCTTTGAAACCAATTTTAAGAAGTGATATACTATTATTAACAGCTAACATTTTAATACTCTTTCAATATATAATATGCAATCATCTCTAGTTTATCAACAAATTTGGTGGACGTCCTGTGGACCACCCAAAATATCATCATGGACCACTAGTGGTCCATGGACCACCAGTTGAGAACCACTGTCCTAACTCCTCTGCACTGGAGAAAGAGAAATAAATTGAGAGAGAGAATAAAAGAGAAACTCACATACCAACTTTTTGTGGTAAAACAGGATACAGGGAGAGCCATTCCACCTCGTCTCCTTCAAATCACATAGAAAAATACCCCGTTCGTTTCCTTTGTCCTATCATAGGCTGAATAGAGGGAAATGGATTTTTCTAACTCCACTAAAATTAAACTTCCGCAGCAGTTCTTTAAAAGAACGGCGCATGTTACTTGTACATTACTCAACTGCATTTCGGTTGTAAGTTGCTGTAATATATCAAACAGAAGTCTTGAATAAGATTTTCTTTTGTACTCTTCTTTTGTTTTCTTGTTGCTGTGATTCTTGTGACTGATGTATCTGGGCAAGGTGGCTTGATTGGTGACATCGACCAAGATCACCATCTAAGGCACAAAATGATCTCATTCAGGTACTAGCTGTATTTACAGTGCCAACTCTGTAAATGTGTTCTATGTTACATGAGTAAAATCTGTATTTACCAGTAAATCTTTTTACTGGAAACAACTGTGTCAGAAAACCCGTCTAATCTAGGGTTGTCATACGCCAGGATTTTTCCCGAAATGTCAGAGAATTTAGTGTTTCAATCTGAGTCAGGGAGAAATGTTAAAATGTACTTAAAAGTCAGGAATTTAAGAAAATATATATGTGTATATTTTATAAAATTAATGCAGCAACGGAGAAAGTTTTTAGTAGTTAGCTACAACCGCGTCTATACCATGAAACGTAATGATTTAAACTGGCGGCTCGCAGGTTAACGCATAAGCCATAAGGTTACTATTTCGTTTTGCAGTGTGTGTGCGCGCGTAACAATACCTGTTTGTTACTAGTTGTGCAAAAATATGCGTTAAATACAGAAATAAAAATTCGCATCTGAAGAAAACACAGCATTCAGTGCTACGTGGAAAGTTTCATTTGCTTTCACTGTTGACGAATATGGTGTGCCAAGTGTAACAGAAGCCTATACGCAAAAAGTTAATTGACAGGAATCAAAGTATCGTATCTAACGATTTCTCGTGTCGCCGTCCGTGTGACTTTCAAATATTCTAAATTTATTCCGTAACAGAAGTGTTTGGATTGAAAAAAGGGTTTAACTTAACTGAGATAAATTTGTCAGGGATTGTGTATCATCAAATATGGTAACCCTAGTCTAATTGATTTTTTCACTAGCATGAGAGCTTTTAACCTCTGTTTTGCAGGAACCAAGCCACGGAAATAGAAAGGATACTAGGTAATATGTAAGTGGACAAATTCAAAGTTGTTCACCCACAAAAAGTTAATGCGACGCTTATATATTTTTTAGATGCAATGTTGCGGCAAAAACCAAATGATTTTCAGGACAACGAAACAAACCAGAAGTAAACCTCAGGAGAAATATATTGTTTATAACAAGTGTCGTCGTAATATTGAAGGACAGATTAGAATAATTTTCTTTTTGGTTTCTGTTTTCTAAAAAAAAATTGTACTTTTAACCTTAAAACATAACCAATAATACAAAACGGACATACAACTCTTTATTTTACAGACGACTCCTTGATAAGACAAGCAATTCAACAGATCTTTCGATTTTATCACGGCTAAAAATAAAATATTTATTCGGTTTCATACTGGTTATTGTAAATGAAAACATCAGAGTATAGGACAGTTTTAAAAATTTGATATTCAAAGCTTTGAAAGCACTTGGCATGCGGTCACGGTTTTGTTTTCATAACAAAAAGGTTTAATTTAAACTTTCTGGCTTCTTTGAAGACTCTTGTAAAATGTTTTTTTTTTTTCAAAATTAGTCGTAGGCCTATCTAAAACAAGGAACAACCTGGTGAAAAGACGTTACTGGAAGCAGCTTGACAAAATGGCATCATTGGCCAGGACTTACCCCTCCATCATATAGAGTCAAATCTTAGCTTATGGCGCATCTGTGTTGGTGATTAAACAGGATACGGGTTCAGGCGTTATCTTAATTACTTAGCACTGGACGTGGTGTTTTCTTTTGAAACAACGCACGATGAATAGCTATAAGGCCACTTACACAAAAAAATGTTTGCACATCCCAACATATAACAAAATATATGCTTACATAAAACACAAATTAATTGAACCAAAATTATACTTATAGTCGTCACCCTCTTTTCCAATCATAGGTGGTTAGTTTTTAGCCTTCCTCGACTGGTTCAACCAATTTCTTTTTCCCGGTCGTGTTTACCCATAATGTGCCAACTGCCAACCCTAATTTCTTGTGAAACTCAGTCATCAAATCGCCTTCTAATGACGGTGTAGCTACATCATGTTTAGCCCCCATCCACCAACTGTTCCCTTTACTTTTTTGCTCCCCATAATGGTTGCTCAGTTACTCCCGACATGGTAATGGCTTTAGTGCAATTGTGTCGCTATGTGTTCCTCACCAAGCGAAATAAACTTAATTATACTTGCGGCCACAATGTTGCCAGTTTCTACGTCGATAGCCTCCTGCTTCAGCCACAAGAATTACAGAAAATTTAGAGCGCATAAGAAAATCTTGTTCATGATTTCTTTTTAAGATCTTGCCACAATTTACCACCGAAATGCATTTGAATGAAGTACAAGCTACGTGCGTCGTTCTTTATAAAGCTAGTGCGGAAGTTTTCATTTTAGTGGGATGATTTAAAATTAAAAAAGATTCATAAAGCCAATGTTCGGATATAAGGAAACGATGGTGTATTTTTCGGTGTGGTTTGGCAGAGGAGACGAGGAGGAATAACGCGCCTGCTGTATCCTGTTTACCACAACAAGTTGGGATGTGAATCTCTTTTTCTTCTCTCTCACACTTTTCTCGCTTCCTCTCTCTCCAGTGCAAAGCAAAATTTTGGAAAGAGAGGGGGGTAGTTACATGTACAGTGCTTAACAACGCTCAAAAGCCACTGAGGGCCACAATTTATGCCGAATTTTTTTCGAAAACAGGGAAGTCACTACGCTTGGGATAAAAGCGTATTGTCTGACATTACATTAGGAAAACAGTACAGTTCGCTAATTCAACTTAGGCTGTTCCGACTTGAATTGTAAGTGATCTTCAGGCTTATGTTTGACATAAATTTGGTTATTATTGTAATGCACATTTTTGTACATTGTTTATTCTCTGAAATGTTATTGCTTTAATTTACTCCATAAATGCGATTAACGTGAAAAAAATTGATGACTTAACGTTGCTGTATACGAGAGCCTGGGGTTTTGTAGTTTGTCGTATGAAATTGTATGCACCATTGGCGCTCCTAAGAGTGTATGTTAAATAAAGATTTCATCACGCATACTCCATGACGCCCCCAGTGTTCCAGCGTCGTGAGCTGCGCTGTTTGACATGGCAGTACGTGTGTTTTTTGTGGTTGGTGTTTGTAACGTACTGAAGTGTCTTCTCTGTTTGGTTTGTGTCAAATGTTTGTAAATTGTTATAAACCCTTGCATTAACAAATACACTAAGTAAAACAACCTATCACCCACTTTAATAACGTTTCAACGTCGTAAACCTACTCAACTGTATCACCACGTGACTTCCTACTAGCCACATGCGATTGGACCACAGTGTCAGCTTAATGATGCTGCAAAAAATGCCAGTTGATTTAATTGTTTATTTACAAGTTAACAACTATTACAATGCCCGTTGAGCGCGAAGTAGGAAGTTTTCGCGGATCCCTGCAAACGCTTTACAGGCTCCTAGGGGTCTGCGGTTCCGTGGTTGAGAACCACTGCTTTAGTCCTTCTTCAACTATTACAGCGACGTTAAACCAGTAGTGTTTATTAAAGTTTTGATGTTTCATTTTTAATCCCAACCCAGAAACATTTTGCTATAATCCCGGGATCGTATCCCAGATTATAACTCATAATCTCTGTTAATTGACAAGACCTAGCTCAAACTAACATTACCAGCCAACATTTTATTGTTTCAAATTAAGCATTATAGCAAAGTAATTGTGTGCTCTTCTTCTGGGCCGTGTAGATTTGGAAAAAAATATTATATAGTTGTCAAATATGCCCAACGCACAGTCCGCGATCGTGTCGTTAAGCAAAAAAAAACATTAAATGTACATTTTAGATCGATATCCTAATACCAGGATTGGGACTCACAATCCCGGGAAAAGCAGAACCCGGAATTTTCCATTTTAGTCACAAAATTGCAACCCTAAATTTCATGTGTTTTATTATGGGCCAGTGCCGTATTCAGTGTTTTTTTTCAAGGTGTTTTGGGGGACCGAAACGGTCCCCCAAATTTCTCCAGCGGTTTCCCAAAATTTGGACTTGCAACTACAACTACAGTTTTTGGTATTTAAATGAAACACTTGCGGTCTCTTAAGACTACTTAGCGGTCACCCAAACCAAACCTTTAAAAAAAACCTGGCCGTATTAAGGGTGTGCTGGCCTGTAGGCACATTTTATAAGTGGCCCGAAAATCAGGGTTGGCAACTAAAAAATTAGAATTATTAGTGTTGCCAAATCATGACCAAATTTCTACTGATTTTAAAGTGGCCTGGATTTTTGACTGGCCTGTAGGCACGTGCCTACTTTGCCTAATGGTTAATCCAGCACTGTTTTTACTTTATAGTATATAGACGTGCGTACGCTTACGGTTATTCGTGAGAAGATGGCCAATATTGCTTTGCTAATTGCATGATTCTGCAATTTGGTAAAATTATAAATTGTGTGCAATGATTTCTTGGTATTTTTAAGTAGCATCCACCAAATAAATTAAAAACAACATGACGTTAGCGTTTGAAGTATTTTTTCGTGCTTTTTTAACAATGTGTCCTCCTTTTTAGGGGTGGAAATATGGTGGGCCTAGATATACATTAATCACCAACGCCTAATTTACAATTATGCTAACTAGGTATAAAGTCAAGTGGCTTTTCAAACTACGTTAATTAGACGTTCCAGTTCTAAAAAGCATGTCACTTTGATACCGTAAATCGCATTTTTTAAACAAAGTAAACGTTTCTGGACAAAAAATAACCAACAATGGTTTTTATTACAGTGTTTAAAACCAAAGCTACAATACATCTACAGTGGTGTAAAGAGAAAAGAAAATAAGCGATACAAGCATTTGTTGAACAACACTGCCAAAATAAAAGATTGTGTTACTAAATGACGTCATTATCGGATGTGACGAATCGATTCTGTCACGTCAACACCAACAACAAGTTTACGTGTCGGCCAGGTAACAAAGCTAGCTGCTATGGCACCCTATTGTGTGAAACTTGAGAACGGTGTTCTAAAAAAGCAACGTACCGCAGTCGTTTACACAACAACTACTTGGTTACATCAGGTATATAACATGCCTATGTTTAATTGTTCCACTACATAATATGTTTCGTTACATTGTCAACATAAAACCTACTTCAAAAAAAGTTTTTACGTGTTCCTTGGTTCACTGTTTGCCAAGCCCCAAAATACTAGCTTCACAACAAACTAAAAATGTTACATCGCTATAATTTAAACCGAAAACCGCTAAGATACAAAATTACATCTAAAAGCGCAAATAATAGCTAGAAAACCTAACCAAAAATCGCGATGCATTTTCTAAAAGCGTTACACGCCAGTCAAAAGCATCCAATGCTACATAATCGCTGGCTGACAAAGAAGCAAAAAAGTTGTGTATTGCAACAACCGATTGGAAAGACTTCTTCCTCAAAAAATTCCTAGAGGCAAAACATTGCTCTCACCCCAGTTACAAGAAGCATCGTCACGACCGAAGATTGTTGCCAAGACCCTATAAGTAAAAATAATTTCAACATTTAACACGCTTTCTTTAGACACAAAGAAGAAATAAATGATATGCACTACCGTAATAGCAAGTTAACTGTTCAGGCCTAGTATGCAACAAAAAAATATCTACCTGCAGCGGTGCTGTTTTGGGTAAAATTATTCCGGGTTGGAACTGTTCCTGTAGCATCTACAGTTTCTTGTATGGAGGTTGTCGACAACGGATCTACTGAAGGTGTTGTTAATGTTGTTGTTGTTGATGATGATGTGGTGGTAGTTGGTGCCGTGGTGGTACTCGTTGTTGTTGTTGATGATGATGATGTGGTGGTAGTTGGTGCCGTGGTGATACTCGTTGTTGTTGTAGTTGTTGTTGTTTTTGTTGTAGACGTTGTTGTTGTAGGTGTTGTTGTTGTGGGTGTTGTAGCTGCACAAATGTTACAGGACTATGAATTGAAAGTTGGGTCAATGGCAATATTTTTAGTACACACTTGCTTAACTGCTATACAGCACTACATAATAGACTGTTATATAAAGCACTTGGTAAAGCAAAAACGTTTTAGGTATAAAATATGTCTTGAAGACTAAAAAATGTGCTTCCTTTTGCATTTACCGTTAGAGTAACACAGACTGTTGTTGCAAAGCAATCCTTCGGCGCACGCTGAGCATGCCTCTCCTGACTGATAGGGACTGTCCAATGTGTTCTCATTATTTATAATCGTTCTGTCAAATATAAACTTACATTTTGCAAGTGTTGAACAACAAAAACGCATGTATTTAAATTTTTGAAATATTCATTGAGCTTGAAAAATCTGCGATTTTATAATATAGTTTTCTAACCGAGTAAGTCCAGGCGGTCCGTAATGGCATATAGTGATCATTCCCGATGCTCCTCCAGCGAGAAGATTGCTTTAAATAATTATACACAGTATTTATTTGCATAAAGTTAAGAATTAAATGACATTGCGGCTTACTTGCAGGTGCTAATTCCACACCCAAGTTTGTAGCTTTCGGCCCATACTACCTGAAGGTAATGGGAACATTCTTTGCCTTCTTGGCACGTATTACCGTTGTATGTGTAGTACATTACCTGCACATTAGAAGCAAAAGCAATTAACAACAAATCGGTTGCAGCCAGCAGATTTTGCCAATTGAACCCATCTAGTACAATAAAACCCGTCAGTGGTGTTGCCACTAAACCAGGCATTCACGAACTGCATTAATTGACTATACTGTGTACACGGATAGTGCATTGATATGTTGCGTGCTGTAAATCAATTCTTTATTTCGGGACCAATTCGTGTTCAAATAAGTTTCTGTTACACATCTGAAATTGACACACCCGACATGAACTCAATGGTTACAGACAATAGTTTAACTTATTTTATGAAATACATTAGATTGTTACTTACCTCGTCATCAAACCATTTCTGAGTGACAACCTCGGGAATAGACAATGCATCAGTAATACCTTGGTGAATATTTTCGCCCACCTCACTAAACATTGTCGTGCCCAATCCTATGCTATGCGCAAATGCACAATTCCTAACGACAAACTAATACTGAATATCAGCTTTCGTTAAACTCTAGTGCAACATTGAGTAAAATACACTTACGCGGAGTAGTCCATGGCCAGTCTTTCCAAATCGTCGTCCCATGAAATTTCACGCATATTGCTTGCGCCTGGTGATACTGTACGTCGAAGGGCGTTGTGTTTTTCAACGAAAGCATTTTTAATTACGTCAAAACTGGCGAGAGTTGCTACAAGTGTTGCTTGTCGCTTGGATCGCTTCAGTGAAGATTCAACTGTAAAACAATTAGGCGTAATCACGAAATCAAACTGTCTGATATTGTTTTGCTCATGACCTTTTTATCTCGGTTCCAGAGGATTTTAAATGGCAAACGCCATGAAAGTTTGGGCTGAAACTAAACATTCAGGCTACAAGCTGACTAATGTCCAGGCCCCTATTTGGATGTTTGAAATTAAACCTTGTAAGTTGTTATAATGCACGTGAACTTATTTGTGACACACCCAAAAACTGGCACTGAAAGAAAACACAAAATATGATACCCAATATTTTGCATACATCGTGGCCTGTGTTTTAAAATTGTTGATTGTGAAAGTTTGCGCATTTTTTTATACATTTAAAACCACTTAAAAAAATGGAAACATAGCCCAAACGGCATTTATAGATCGAAATGGTTCGGCCAAACGAAACTTCGGCGGACCAATAGTTTAATGTGGTGGTTTGAAACTGTACGTATTTATAACAACGCTGCACATTAAACGCACCACTTAACCGAAGTAAACCTTTTACTGACCTGATCCTGTGTTGTTTCCGAATGGAGCAGGAACTGCAACATCAAGCAAAACCATCAAAAACAATAAAACTTGTATCAATAATGAGCCCATTTTTTTCAAAAGAAGTTGTCAAGATAGTCAATCTTAACTTCTTACAGAGAATGTTTCTCTGCTGATGAATAAGGTTAGCGACGGCTAATCTAAAAACGCAAACAGAAGCAAGAAGCCCGATAAACATAAACTTTCAAATGATGTTGAAACAAGCGTGTGGGCATGGAACTGACTAAATCAGGACTGTGCACTGCTTGCACCGCGTACCCAATCATTACTCATGTATACATGAGAATATATTCTCTAATAAGACCGAGCTATAAATGCATGACTTCGTCTAATCAGCGCGACAAGAAAGTCCTGTTTTAATTGTGAAAAGTTTTATGGATGCACTTTTATCTGTGGGTACCCCTTAATCTAACTAAAATGACTCCAAATGGGCTTTATAGCGAATAGCTTTGCTGAAACAAAAGAGCAGCGGCAAAGACACAAATTGGGCACTGTAACTCGATGAGCACAGAAGGTGTGAAATTCAGGTTGATATCTTCCGACTACTTTATGCCCATGGAAACGAAACACAAACAAAGTTGATGTTTATGGCATGAATTATTTTTAATTTCAATTAGGTAGTACCCTTTGCTTCGTTTCATAAACCTTGTACAACGTTCTAGATCTCTTAAGTTAGAGAACATTTTTTTCACATAAGTATGTTGGGAGCCTGCTAACTCAATTAAAATATATATCATGAGCTCCAAGACTGCTCACGGTCTGTTGCGAATGATCCAACAGCGATAAAATGATTAAAAGTCACAACCCTTGTCAGTGCTGGATTAAGTGTCTGCTGGCCTGTAGGCACATTTTATAAGTGGCCCGAAAATCAGGGTTGCCAACTAAACAAATAGAATTATCAGTGTTGCCAAATCATTGTCGCAAAGATCGTTGTTGTAAAGTGGCTTGGATTTTTGACTGGCCTGTAGGCACGTGCCTACTTTGCCTAATGGTTAATCCGGCACTGTTAGGGGCCGATCAATGCGTCAGTCAAACTGAAACTACTCTTTGCTTATTTTAAGCAAGTCTAAAATGGAATTTAAAGAGAAAGAAGGAAATAGAATACCAATTCTTTTAAAACGCTGAAGTTGACATTTTTACCAACTGTCTTAAACTCTGATGTTTTTGCTTACAACAACCAAACAGCAGTAAACCGATGACATTTTTTTTTATTTTTAGTCTTAATAAATTCGAAATATCAGTTGAATTACTTCATCTTATCAAGGGACGATCTGTAAAATATAAAGTTGTATGACTGTTTTGTATTATTGGTAATGTTGTAAGAGTATTATTGGTAACGTGCAAATATTTTTGAAACAGAAAACGGAATGAAGGTGTTAGTCTAAAGGTGTTAGGTTGATTTATAATTACAAAAATCCACTGCCATCTATTTAGCCATTGGTGTAATGTAAGGAAACGAAGGTGTATTTTTCTAATTAGTTTGTTAGCAGAGACGAGGTGGAATGGCGCCTCCTGTATCCTGTTTTTCCACAAAAAGTTGAAATGTGAGTCTCCCTTTCTTTCTCTCACTTTCTCTTTCTCTCTCTCATTCTCTGTGGTGCCGAGTAGTTAGGATCAGGGCGTCGAACCCGAACTGAACCCGAACTCGCGAACCGGTTTGAGCTGTTAATTTCATTAAACCTGAACCGAACCCGAACCGCTAATTACGATTTCCTGAAAACCCGAACCGGAGTTGAACCCGATATTTTGTTTGGTGGTTGACCCAAACCGGAACCAAACGAGTAAAAAATGCAGTCTGTTTTAACAGCGCACTGAAGAAAACGCGAGATAACACTTATAGGGCGTGTCAAAAAAACAGTGCACGGTCAAAATTCTTTTGGAGTTTGATAAGGCCAGGTAGATGATGGGTAGAATTAAGTTTAAACAAATAAAAATTTGAACCGGTTTAAAAACCTCAAACCGTTTGGACCGGATAATTTGCCTGAACCGGAACAAAACCCAAACATGAAAATATAGATTTTTGAAAACCTAAACCGAACCCGAACCCTTAAATACAAAACGAAGTGAACCCAAACCGAACCTGAACCCGAATGACAAGCGGTTAGACTCCCTGGTTAGGATAACGTCTGCATCCCGTAATCTGTTTAAACACCAACACTTGTATGCTATACTGAGGTTATGTTTTTTTCAGTCATAAACCTTTATTTTACAGCACGTGGTACATGTGTTTGCAATTTATGTCACTACCCTGATGAAGGTGTCTCGTATGGGATATCGAAACGTTGGCATATTAAAGTAAAAACAGAAGGAAGAGCTAAAATTTTGTTGATACATTATGCCTGGCAGCAACAGTGTATTCATAAGTTTACATATGTTTTTTTTATTACTTTAGGTTCATAGTACAATTTAAAGTTCTTGTTTTGTTTCTTGATTGGATATCAACAGTGGTATTAGAGAAGATGCTTAAAAATCCAAGAACGAATTTTCAAAGTTCTTTCGGGTTCAGGAATCGTAACCATATTGTAAGGTAACACACACGCCAATCTCATCAGTAATCGAAGTTTTTGCTTTAAACGCTATAGCTGTTCATCGAGCATTGATTCAAAAGAGTACACCACAGCTAGTGAAGAGGCTTTAGGAAAAACGCCCGCATCCCGTATCCTGTTATAACCACCAACTCTGGTGCACCGTAAGCTCAGGTTAGTTGTTCTTCAGTCACAATCTTTTTTTTAGTCCCAGCACGTGGTGAGACACACGTTATTCAAGTTTTTTTAAATGAATGTCTGGCCCACAGCTCAAAGATTTCTATTCAAACCCAGCAACATGATGTGCTGCTTAAGTGTGGGGAAAGTAAGGGCTTGTTATTTGCACAAGGCTAAACAATTTATCATACAATAAAGGGTTAAAAAGGTCCGATTTTGGCCTTTGTCACCACGTCACATTGCATATAATCACATGTCATAAAAAATAAATAATTCCAGTATAACTCACTCAAATTACGAGCTTTAATCTTGTCAAATCGTAAGCTATAGCCAAACATTAAAACATTTACTTAGCCCTACTATTTGAACAAGCAGTAGAAAAAAAAACACCCTTCAGAACAGGTATAACAACCATAAATCCCGCGAGGCGCATGGGGACAAGGAAAGGTTTTCGTGCACATTGTAGAGCATTTTAAAATTTCAAGGTTGGAACCCCCGGAAATCCCGAAATCTTATTTCGAATCCCAATCCAACGATTCGTTTGCTACAATTCCAGGATCGTGACCCAGCTTATAACATCTAATCTTTGTTAAACTGATGAAACCCTTGCCTAAACTAGCACTACCAGACAACATTTTAATGTTTTCATCGTGCTAAACCAGCGGGGTCACGATCCTGGAATTGTAGCAAACGAATCGTTGGATTGGGATTCGAAATAAGATTTCGGGAACAAATCATCGTGCTAAACCAGCGGTTCCCAAACTGGGGTCCGCGGTCCTTTAGGGGTCCGTGAGGCAATTTTGGGGGGACCGCGAAGCGGTTGAAGTAATTCTATAATCTTATTTGGCGTCAGTTTGTGCCACTAAATAAGTTTAAATCAAGAGAATTGAGAAATCGACTGTCTCCATTGCTAAACAATGGCCTTTATTGAATGACAACTATCAAAAATGCAATTGTTCGTGTACAATCGTAATGTTTTTGTCCTGTTTGTGATGTCATATGCTGTCTTTGGATGATTGTTATGCGGAATTTTGCATGTAATACACATTTAGGCTGAAGGACCGCGAGACCTCGAAATAATGGCAAAGGTTCCGTTTTGAAAAAAATATGAAAAAGTTTGGGAACCACTGTGCTAAACTATCACGTGCTATTCTATAAGGTTTAAAAAAGATTAACAAAAAACAATTATATGTTTGTCAAATATGCTTTTACTTTACGATTATATGCTTCTTTAACGCAACCCTTTAAAGTCTGCGGTCATGTCGCTTAAGTAAAAAAAACCTTAAATGTACTTTATCGCTTCGTATTTTATTCGCAGAAACCCGGCGATTGGGATGTAATAATCCCGAGAAACTCCGAGCCTGGGATTTTCCAATCAGGTCACAAAATTTAAACCCAAAATTTGTCTCGGAAAATGAACTAATCTTTGCATGTTTTAAACACGACTAATCTGGAAATATCATTTTCCAAACGTGCTTAAAAATAGACAATATTCTAAGTAGAGCTTTGAACTTCCTGTTTTAGATTTTTAAACTGTCCAAAACTTTGTTGTTGTTTTTTTGTTCATTCACAACAAGCAAAACACAATGAAACCGAATACTTATTTTATTTTTAGCGTTTGTAAAATCGAAAGACCGGTTGAATTGCTTCATCTTTTCAAAGAGTCATCTGTAAAATATGAAGTTGTATGTCTGTTTTGTATTATTGGTAATGTGGTAAGAGTTAACATGCAAATTTGTTTGGAGTACAGATTTGTTTGGAACATTTTACCTGTAAGCTTTATTTTTGGTCTGTTTCTCTCTCCCAAAAATTATCAGGTTTTTGCCGCAACATTGCATCTACAAAGTATAAAACGTTACATAACATCATTACATTTTTATTAGCCACAGTACGCCAGGCCCATTAAAGGTGCCATGTCGAATCAGTCGGTCACCAAGCATTCACCACCACCATTTGGCCAGGCGTAGGCCAGAAAAATCTAGCAATCGGTGGAATTCGAACCCCCCGACAAAAGTCTTTCCGGGACTCGTGCTCTACCAACTGAGCTGCACAGGCTCAGTGGAGAATCCGCCGAAAGTGGAATCACAAGCACCGTTGCCTGCCTCATGCTGCACATGTCAGATTCGTAGTATAGGATCGCCAGATTGATCAGTATCACATCAGTGAAGTTGAGAGAATATAGACCAGTGGTTCTTAACCGGTGTTCGATCGAACCCCAGGGGTTCGGCAACGCCGAATCTGGGGTTCGACAAAGGTATTTTTGAAGTACAATACAAGTACTCGTTTTTTGTCAAAATTTAGGGTCTGTAGTCGCTAAAAACGGCAATTTGTATTCGCTCAATATCAAAACACTGGAAGGTTAAACTTAGGCAGGGGTGTTTTAAACTGCTCTAAACAGTTTTGGCATTAAAAAATAGTGGTACTAAAAAGAGTATTACCAGCCTAATAACCGTATGTGTCAGACTTTTTGTACGCCTATTGTGTGCCAACAATGCGAACAAAACAGGTACCACAAGCATTACAATATACATTATGACATCATAAACACTTAAGACTGATTTCCTCGCTGTGCAGCTTAATCTATGCACCGAGCTAGAAATTAATCTGAGCTTTTTGGGCCCTATTAGATGGTAAATACATGATATAAACCAAGTATTTTAAAACAAAAATAAGCAGCTAGGTAAATGACGGCCGTTGGTGAAATAAGAATCTGTGACGCGGCCGTCCTAGCAAAATGGTTGTGCAAACCTGCAGGTTTTATTTTCTTTTTTGATGTAACAAAGAGCATTGTTCGCGTTGTTCGTAAGCAGAAAAACAATGACATTTTGTTGGCAGCAAAAACTTATTACTTCATCTTTTTCATGTTAGTGTACAGATGCTAAAAATAAAATGCTTCTTCATTTTGGTAAAAACTAAAAATTGCCGGAATTAAAGCAATCATGAAACAAGTTGCTTGTATTATGATGTCAGAATTTAACAAAATGACAAACAGTAACTGTTGCCACTACGTTTGAACAAAACCTAATTATGACCCACCAAACAAAATGGGTTAAAAACCTGGATGTAACTTGGGGTTAAAAACCAGGACGTAACTTGGGGTTCGACCAAAGGCTGAAGAATGTCGTAGGGGTTCGGCCGTTACAAAAAGGTTAAGAACCACTGATATAGACGCTTCAGGGCTGATCCCAGTTATGAATTTATGTCTAGTTTAATTAGTATTTTCTGTAGTTTATTGTTCACGTTTTGTATGCGAATAATTGTGAATTTTAGTTACACTTTACCTAGTATGCGTTCTATTTCCATGACTTGGTTTCTGCAAAACAAAACAATAAAGCTCTTATGCTAGTGAAAAACTACATTAGACGGGTTTTCTGAAAAAGTTGTTTCTAATAAACCAATTTACGGTGTAACAAAGATTTTACTGATGTAGCATAGATAACCGAGTGCACACTGTAAAAAATGCTATTACCTTTGTGTTATTATTTTCTGTAATTGTTCGAGAGCTTGATCGATGTCACCTGAAGGGGATGGGTGGCGTAGGCCAGATACATCAGTCACAAGAATAACAGCAAAGATTAGAGCACAAAAGAAAATCTTATTCATGACTTCTGTTTAATACCTTGCGACAAATTACAACCGAAATGTACTTGAATAAAGTACAAGCAACGTGGGGCGTTTTTTAAAGAACTGCTTGGTGGGTTGATTAAAAATTTGAAAAATCATTTGAAATTCATTCGGCCTATGGTGGAATAGAGGGAAACGAAGGTGTATTTTTCGATGTGGTTTGGTGAAGAAGACGAGGTGGAATGGCGCCTCCTGTATCCTGTTTCTTCACTAAAAATTGATTTGTAAGTTTCTCTTTTATTCTCTCTCTTACTTTTCTCTCTGGTGCAGAGGAGTTGGGATTACGCCTGCATCCGGTATCCTGTTCAACCACCAACACTGATTTGACTCTGTCACCACGTCACATTGCATGTGATCACAGTTAATAAAATAATTAATTCCATCAAACACACTTAAAATACAAGTTTTCATTTTGCTAAATTGTAAACGATAGTCTTTTTTGAAATTTCAAGGTTGGGACCCCGGGAAATCCCGAAATCCAACGATTCCTTTGCCAATATCCCGGGATCGGAACCTACGCAGCTTATAACATCTAACCTTTGTTAAACTGTTTAAACCTTCCTTAAACTAGCATTGCCAGCCAACATTTTATTGCTATTAAAACATCATGCTAAACCAGTGGTTATTAACCATCTTAATCCCGCGCGATCCCCTGTTGGGAACCACTGTGCTAAACTATTCACGTGCTGCTGACACCTCTTCCTTTATCGTCATAATGGCTTTACTGTTGCGTTGCTACAGCATGACTTTGTCAACGCCTTAGCTGTATGCTTAAAATAGGGTAAACAGCAAGTTACGTTATCTTTAATGTCATTTTAACTTAGGTCTTCGCCTATTCAGTGCTTATTGCGTTAGTTAAAACAATCTTTCTTCGTTTAAGTCTAGACCAGAGTTGCAAGCGGGCCCGAAATCTGAGCTCGAACCCGGCCTGAACCCGAAAGTATAAGCCCGAAGCCCGTCTCGAACCCGAAACGTTTTTGAGAAGCCCGTTTGGGCCCGAAATTTTGATTGACAGGCCTATCCACGAAAACCTTGCAACAAAGTATGAGAAAGAAAAAAAGTGAGAAGACAACAAACACAATGAACAATCGTTGACAATGGGGTAAACAATACGTTTTATAGTAGGGTGGGCATTAGGGCAAAGCCAGAGAATTGTTACTAAAAATGGCGGAAACGGAACGTAAAGTCAGGCCCGTTTTCTGACAAACACCTAAGCCCGAAAAGCCCGGCCCGACTTGCAACTCTGGTCTAGACAGAGTTTGAGAGTAAATTTTACCACACTACAGTTCCTTTTAACTTTTACAATTACAGTGCTAAATATTCCACGGCATGTGGGCATTTTGTTGGTTTCATTATACATTTATAAGTTTCTTGCAACATGAACAGTGCTAAACAATTTATTATACAAAACAGGGTTCAAAAGTTTGATTTAATACTGAAATCTGAAACTACTCTTTGCTTATTTTGAGCAAGTCTAATATGAAAACTAAAAAGGAAGGCAATGGTATACTAATTCTTTCAAAAAATCTGAAGTTGAAATTTTTAACTGTCTGAAACTCTGATTCTTTGCTTACAACAAACTAAAAGCAGTGAAATCGAAAAGGTATTTTTAGTCTGATTAATTTGGAAAATCAGTTAAACTGCTGCATCTTATTAAGGGATGATCTGTAAAAAATAGAGTTGTATATCTGTTTTGTATATTATTGGTAATGTTGTACGGGTAAAAATGCAAAATTGTTTGTTGAACAGAAAACGGAACGAAAGTGTCATTCCAATGTGTAAATCCACACTTTGACGACATTAGTAATAACTAATATTTTACCTGGGCTCTATGTTTGGTCTGTTTAGTTGTCCAAAAAATCATCAAGTTTTGGCAGCAACATTGCATCTACAGTGTATATAAACGTCACATTACACAAGTACTTTTTGTTATGTATAGTTGTGAAGTCTATTGCTAACGTTCGATAGGCGAATAATTGTAATTTCTCTGGTTACACTTTACCTAATGTTCGCTCTATTTTCCTGGCTTGGTTCCTGCAACACAAGAGTAAAAACTTCCATGTTAGTTAAAATCTTAATCAGACTGAAATTTCCGGCAAATTTGTATATACGATTTATGGTGTATCAAAGATTTTACTGATGTAACATAGATCATATCGAGTTAACGCAGTAAACACTACTATTACCTTTGTGTTATTATTATATGTAATTGATTGAGAGCTTGGTCGATGTCATCACGCCCAAAGCCGAACCAATCTTTTTTACCCGATACATCAGTCACAAGAATAACAGCAAAAATGAGAGCGCAAAAGAAAATCTTGTTCATGACTTCGCTTGATATCTTGCCACAACTCACAATCAAAATTCAGTTGAACATTATACAAACAACGTGGGACGTTCTTTAAAGAACTGAAAATTTTGATTTTTAGAACGATTGAAGAAAAGAAAAATCCATTGCCCTCTATTTAGCCTGTGACAGGATAGAAGGAAACGAAGATGTATTTTTGTTTGGTAGCGGAATTAGCAGATGGAACGAGATGGAAAGACGCCTGAATACTGTATCCTGTTTCACGACTAAAAGTTGGTATGTGAGTTTCTCTTTCATTCTCTCTGTAACGACCGCTAGGTGCGCAGCCTGGCCCTGCGCCGTTCGTCACACTAGGTAACCCTTTTTGTAAAACGCGCCCGTCCTACAGCCTGTCCTCCAAGACGTCTCACTCTTGCATAAGCAACGAATGATCTTGTTCAACGATAAAAGGCAACGCTGACGACTAACAGCAAGGCGACAACGTCAATAGCAACGGCAACGGTTTTTCTGTAACCACAAATAACATACATAAGTACACATTATGACGTCATAGCGATAACTACACAATAAGCAGTTTTAGCAGTACACACAACACAAGGTTTCAAATTAAATCTACATTAATCGGTCATATTTTACATTAGATTACTTCCAAATTACTTGTAATAAGTCCTGTTACGGTTAGAATACACATTAACACAAGTTAAACACAAATCAAATAAGAACATAAAACATACCAACTGTTGGGTAACCAGGGCTTTACTAGCACGCGGCTAGAGGTTCCACAACTGACAATTCAGCATTTTGGCTATTGTTCTTAACATTTACAGTTTCACTATAAACAAAATAGAACACAAGAAATTAGGATAAATTCACTTAACTTGACTGCAAATGAATATTTCAAATTTCAATACGTCACGAATAAAGGAGAACTTAAATCAGCCAAGCGGAACAAATAATTCTCGCTGTAACACCATAGATAACTTAATTCAAGTTATCTATGGTAACACTCTTTCTTACTTTTTCTCTCTTTCTCTTTAGTGCAGAGGAGTTAGGATAACGCCTGCATTCCGTATCCTGTTCAACACTTATGCCCCGTAAACTGAGGTTGTTTGTTCTTCAGTCATCATCGTTTTTTTTTTTTCTTCACGGCACGTGGTGAGTCAAAAACTTTTCAATTTTTTGAAATGTAAGTTATATTTTGTACAAAGTTCAAAGATTTTCTCACAATCCCGGTATCAGGCTGTATGCTTGCCTGTGGGGAAAAGGGATGGATCCATTGGTGGGATTCAACCGGTTCGCACCGGTTCTACAGAACCGTCTCACGAAATTTTAGGAGATCAGCGAACCGGTTAACTTTACTGGTTACTGCCATGGATTTTTGGAACAGAACTGGCTAAAAAATATGACTATTGTGATAGAACCGGCTGACAATAATTTTGAATCCCACCACTGGAGGAATCATGTTCCATGTACAACTTAACAACGCTTAAAAGACACTAAAATTGATACCGAAGTTTCTTGGGAAAACGGAAATTATAGTCACTTCGCTGCTGGTGAATGAAGATTCATACCATTTAGTTTGATTTCGTTTACACGTACGTGCTTAAAAGCATAGAACAAAAGTTTTTAACAGAATAACCCTGACATCTATTGAAACGAATTTAATGTTTAGGCTTTATTTAGGTCACGTGCTTTAAAACCATGAGTTTCGGACACCGGTTTGGCTAAGTGTAAAGTAATCGAATCGTTTTGCAAACTTGATTTCCTGTTCTCATAAGCTAATGTGTTGTTTGCGACACGACATTAAGCGATGTTACTTTACTGTTTCATGTGTTCTCATGATTCAATAACTATTGGAAGTCCATATACAGTGTCGTTGTTTCCACACTAATTCGTGTTACCGGTTTCCTGATTGGCTTTTGCGTAAATATTTGTGCGATTTATTGCAGCGGATATTTAAAATAAATAAAATGTGTTTGTTAGAAGTATTTTGTGATAAAATTGCAGTACAAATGTGTTTTATGTTATTTGTAATAAAAGATGTTTTATAAACTTTTGTTGTGCCGTAATCCGTAGTTAACATTCATCAGGGAATTTCCCCAAAAAATTCCCATCTAAAAATGCCGGCGGCATGAACGAGACCAGGGCAAACCGCGGAAAAAAGGCTCCAGCAAACATACGAAACATCGCATATCTTCAGTTCTGACCTGTTACTGGAAAAAACAAACTGCAGAAAACTTTTATTGCTGTCAATACGACTATGTCTACCAACAAGCTCATATGCTATTGGTTGTTTTGCATTGGGTTTGTGGTAAGTAAAGTTGCGATACAAACAAGCTTTAACGATGTCTTCAAAATTCGCGTACTTTTCTTTTGTTGTAAATAAACATTTACGTGCTTAAGTTTGTTTTTAATTTTTTAGCTCTTTTGCAAATCCAGGTAGTGTGTTTTAGTTTCTATATTTTAGTTAGGTTGTCTGCATGAGAACAGAATCTTTGATAAATGGTTCTACTTCTAGATATGTATGCAAACGTTTTGCAGTTTAATAAAATAGTTTTTCTGGTTATTTTACTTTTGTTTGTTTTTAGTGTTACTCCTGGCAAATTAGCTGATTTTTTTGTAGCCAAAATGTTTGTCCAAACAGAAAACACAAAATGACACAATTTAATAACTCACCTGTTTACTGCTTTCGGTTACAAAGAGACAGTTAGCTTTTAACTTTTTTTCTGCAGGATTTGTTTGCAGTCAGTATTGTATTTCCACTTGTTCCTCAACATGCTAAAGAATTAGGAGCAAGTCCAAGTCTTATTGGTTTATTTGGGTCCATTTATGGAGCAATACAACTTTTTTCCAGTCCAATCATTGTAAGTAAATTGTTTTATTTTGTATGCCATTTGCTTTCTGCCATTACTTTTGTAGTGTTTTGTATAACAGGTACGTTATTTTTTATTAATAATACTTTTTCTAATGTTAAACCGACAACTTAACATTTTTCAAAAGGGCCACCTAGGTGATGATCATGGCAGGATAAAAATACTTTTCTTGTGTCTAATGGTAGCAGCTATTGGATATGGTACATCTTCTTTGTGTGTTTATTCTTTGCTTCTTCTCTCCCTACTTCGCTTTGTTGCTGGTATCTTCAAGCACACACAAGATCTTTGCAGGTAAATACGAATAGTGTAAGCTGTGTAACATAGTTCATGTTTCTTAGTGTTTGGGCCTGTAAACTACAAAGCAGTGTTATTAAAACAAAGCTAAGTTTTGTGTTTTTAATTTTTTAAGAAACTTTTTGCAGAGGGAAAGTTTATTTTTAAAGAACTTTTGTTTTTGTGCCACATTCCATACTATGTTATATTTTGTTACGTCAAGGTACACATAAACAAAATACTTTACAGAACATATTAGTTCTGTTAAAAAGTGTGTTAACTTTTACAGAAATTGTTTAGCGGATTATTCCTCTGTTGGAGAGAAGACAAAGTCTGTTAGCCAATTCAATGCATTATCCAATATTGGATTTATTATTGGGCCATCAATTTCGGGTCTTGTATCAAAATGGCTTGGCCTTGCATCAGCAGTATCTCTGTGTTTTCTTTTATGTGGAATATTGTTCATTTTAAATGGTGCAATTGTATGGTTTGTAATTTGGCCACTGTCTGAACAATCAACCACTGAAAAGGGTGTTACCACCAAAAAAGCAGAAGATAAGGAGAAGAGTTTATGGGATAAAATGAAGGGCATTGATTGGAAGGTACATCTCATTACCGTAACTTCATTTCAGAAATGCATTTGGAGCAAAATTTGTTTTACATTTTAAAGATAAAGTAAAATATTTTAACATTCAATTTTTGTTGTTGATTATTTCAAAATGCCAGCCAAAATATTTCCTAGTCTAATGTTTCTTGACATCTTTATTTGCCCAAAATGTTGTGTCCAACATTTACATTGATACTGTGTATAAGTATACTGTTCGACTAAAATTTAATTGCAATTTCACATGTTGTATACTTTTATACAGGTTCATCAAGGCCTATTCATCTCTCGGTTTCTATTTGCCCTTGCTGTTCTGTTATACAGATCCTCATTCATTCTCGGTGTCAATCAGTTATACGCAGATCTTACATCTGCAGATGTTGGGTACTTGGTATCATACAATGGATTCCTTGGGTTTGTGTTTGGAATTATAATTGGATGGGTCTCTGTACATCAAATATATGCAGGAAATGAAGAAAAACTGCAGGTATTTTGACCGAATAGGCTGGTTTAAATCTATTATTGCTATTTAGTGCAAATGGGTTTTTCATTTTTTTATTATTTACCTTTAATGATGAATAAATATCAACAAGCTGTCCTTGACTATAAAGTGCACAAACTGTGGGGTAAAATACTTTATAAGTCAAGGCTTACGAATAAATAAATCTGGTTCGATATTCCAAAAATGATACTGCATTCCAAAGACTTTTACGCATCGTGTAATAATTTTTGCAGATGCATGCATCCATAATGATCCCTATTGGATTTCTTATTATATCCCTTTCTCCCAATGTTATCATGTTGCTAATTGGCCTGGCATTCTTGTCTGTTGGCACCACATCCTCAAGAGCTTGTGGTGTCGTTCTCACAACCAAGCGCTCAAAACCTGATGAGGTAACAGTTTAATAGTTAAATTTATAACCGGAAGTTTTAATTTAGTACATTATTAATTGATATAGGACTTATAAGACTAAGTGACATGCTTTTCTTCACAGGCAGGAAAACTTCTTGGTTTTAGTTCTTCTATGATTTCTGTCGCACGCTCTGCAGCTCCCTTAGTGGCAGGAATTGCTCAGGAATTTTCCTTTTCTGCTCCAGCGTTAATATCCCTAAGTTTATCAGTAGTTGCTTTGTACGTTTATTACCACAAAGTGTTCATGCAACCTAGACCGAAACCTCATTTACACTCCGATTGAATGATACCCCAAAATAAGACTTGTTTCAACGTACTGTAATGTTTTTATGTTTTAGCTTTTGCATTCAGCTGAGCAAAAACGAGATGTGTACCAATATTTGATTTGTCGAATTTATTCGAATCGGCCATTTTGCAAAGATTCGGTTTCTGCCGAATAATACGACTTCGCGTGACGTCATAAATGATTGGGTTGATTGGCTGAATTTATTCGGCAAACCCGCCGAATATTCGGTTTCGGTCGGGAACCGAAATTTAGCCGATTCGGTACATCTCTAGCAAATTCCCCAGCTACGCAATCTATGATTAGAAATCTATGACAAACCGATCAATTTACGGACTCTATTAAAATGCCGAATTAATGTAAGGCTTCGTGCAAACGCAATCTATTCCACTCAATGAATATTTTTTTTTTGCTGTACTACTGACATGGATAACAACCAATTAACTCAAAACGCGCAATTTACTGGGCAAAACACAATCGAATCTAAGATAGTTAGGTAAATTGTTGTTTTGTAAATTAGATCGTTGCAATAGGATGCGTTTACATGAAGCTAGAGTGCGTTACTAGGCCTAGTTTGCGTAGACAGGTAGGTAGCCTACTAGAGCCTTATTGTGTTTTAATGCACATAAAATTTTCCTAATTTTTTTCCTTGTCTACCTACAAACATTTTGTAACCTTTATTCATTATATTTTACGCCATAGCCGATTCGTTCCGTTTGTCACATTGACATTTATTGTGCTTTAAAGTAACAGTGGCGTAAAACCAGTTTATGAGAATTGTAAAAACGAGTTCGAATAAAGATTGTAGCGTAAACCTCGGTACCACTGTATGTGCTATGTATCATACCAAAACAGTTGTTTTCTGTTTTACAAGAAGGACCTTATCCGATGTCGTGTATTTCCTTGTCGTTTACCCGCTTTCTTGTTTTTCTGCCATATGGGATTTCTAGCACGGAGTTTTAGTTTTAAAGAAAGCATTGCGTTTGACTGTGTGGAGTTTTATTTTTCGCACCGCAAACCAAAGTACGATTCCGTTTGTGTTTTATGTTGTTACCGGTAGGCCTACCTGTCTATGGTGACAGTGTTTCTAGTTATTGCATAGATGCCAGTTTTGGGCGACTTGCTTGCTTTTCACCGTCTAAAAATAGAATATGAAAAGTCAGTTTAAGGCAGCAATCCGTCTCTCCAATTTCAGTTTACAAAAAACTAAAGGAAACGCAAGGCAAACGTACTTTTTTTTTACCTGTCGGCCTTTTTTTTATTAGCATAAAAAATACATACACAAAAAGAAAGGTGAACGAGCGATAAAAGAAATCGCACTTCGGTAGGTAGCGAACGAAGCATTAAAGACCTGCCCATTTTGATTTATACATCGGAAGTTTCTTGCTGTTTAAAGCCGCAATGTATTCAGAATTCTTGACTGATTTTACTGTGTGGTAAAATAATGAAAGTCTAGGAAGTATTTTCGCGTACTTACAACAGTAAATTACAAAGCGTGCACACAAAAGTAAACAGTTCAATAATTTAGATTCGTTAACTGCACCAAATAAGGCGTAGCCTACACAGGATTAACATCAAGGGAAATTAAAAATTTCGCTGAGATCCATGCAAAGACCTCTTCCCAATAGCTCTGCACACAATTACACTTACAAAATATATGGCTCATCGTTTCAGCTTCACTTTCACAGAAAACACATTGGTCTGTATCTGTAACACCAAATGAATACAAAACATCGTTGGTCACAACGGCACGTAAATTCAGTTTTATCTGAAGGGAGCGCAATTTTGTTTCCATTGTCGAATTGTAGTTGATTTGGTACAGTTTTTCCCAATGGATTGTATTTGAAGCAAGACTCAAATCGCGTTCCCAGCTTTGTTTTTGTTTTTCAGGGAGAACCGTCGTGTAGTTTTTAAGTTTGGTATAAACCGCTTTGGGAGAGTCAAATGTTTGAAAGAACTCGTTGCACAAATTTACCAAACTTGGTTTTTCGCCGGAGTCATCATTTGTTCGATCCCAATTTGGTGGCAGCGCGGCTATCATTTTAATAAAGTTTTTGAATTCGTGATTGTTTGGCGTAAAATTGAATTTTGTCGCCAATTTAGCGTATGATAGATATTCTCCTGCATTATCTAACAAATTGGAGTGATCCAGAATCCCGGCGTTAATGAGCGATTTTAAATAAAAGGTTCGAGATTTGAGGGAACGGTTTTGCTGGCCCACAGCGATCTAGTATAGGCAAACGTACTTAACCACTGGTTCCCAAACTGTGGTACACGTACCACTAGTGGTACGTCAGGGCTTTTCATGTGGTAGGCGAGTAGCTTTCTTTGAGCTTTAATTTAGCCACATCAAGAATTGCTGCTCAACTGACCCAACTGATCAGCCCTGTTTTTGCAGAACCAATGTCTAGGACGTTTTTTAGGAATTGCTAACGTGCTGGTTTTATAAGTTAGCTAGTGTAGTCAAGAAGAACTCTTGATCTACCCATTCAAACAAAATTTAGGTGGTACTCAACGATAGAAAAGGTCGCCAGGTGGTACGCAATCAGTATAAGTTTGTGAACCACTGTACAAAACGGATACTACCTAATTTTTTGCGATTAAAGTGTATGTTTAACGCATAACTTTTTTACAGTGTGGGAAACAACAGAGCATGAAATGTTAAAAATAAATTTTACAAAATTACCCCGCGGAACATAGAAATCAATGCCGCTGCATTATTTGCATAAAAAACGCGCTCGACTTAGAAAACTGCAAACATTTGGTGCTAAACAATAACATTTGCCAGCAGATTTTGGTTTAAGAATGTATTTTGGTGCTTAATCATCTTCAATATGGAGCAGCCACAGACATCACTGTTTGACGAGAAAAAAGTTGTACAAGAATTCTGTGATTTACTGGAATGTTCAAAGGAATTGTTCAACGGTTTACGGTAAGCATATGATTATTGGCCAGTGACAAAGTAAACTTTATACAAACTGTTCTTACTTTTTCATTACAAAGCTTGTTGAGACTGTAAAGTACATTTTGTTGTTTCACTTTATGTCTGAGTTAAGTGTTTTACCTTTTAAATGCAATCAACCAAACAAATTGAATTTTTTTCAGTTATCATAACCTCTTTTGTGCATGCATGGATCATGTTTAGAATATTATTGGGGTTTAGCATTAAACTTTAATGTTTTAAAAGCCATAGCAGTTTCAGTTTTTTAGTAAGCGAATCAAACTCAACTAAACTATTAGCTTTGGCAAAAGGAACTCACTTGTTGTGTTATTGGATCATTTTGTAAAAGAAAAGCTATTTATGCCCATTGTCGTGATTTTGACGAGTGTTTTATGGAACACATGTCAAACAAAAAAGGAACACCTGACAATCTTTCACAGAACATGTTACTCAGAACACTGGTTAAAAATTGTCTAATGGACCTAATATTCCAGACATTGGAAGGGTTTTCAGAGGTTGTTTACAAAAACATAATTTTTCCCTAAATTGATAAGGTGCCACAGAAGTTCCGGGATTATAAAAAATGTTCTGGTCATAAAAACCAACACGGAATTTATGAATTTTGCAAACTATTTAGGCCAGATACTTTACCCTCATCTAATAGAGCTGAGTTTTATGCAGAAAATACTGAACGTTTCACCCTGACCTAATTGTTGCACTGGTCAGGTGGTGTATTCAACAAAGTTATCATTAAACCGGTTTGGTGCGAGACAAAATACTGGTTGTTATAAAGAATTTATAATTTTGCCTAAAGAACTTTAGCAAAAAATACAAGTTCTTTTAAGCAAGAAGTATTTTTGTTTTACTCCTGCTGTTTGCCAAAAAAATATATTAGTAAGTTTAAAGTTTGCCTTCGTAGTTTACAGCTCAATGTAAATGTTAATTTATCCATTTTTAGTGATTTACCACAATATGGACAGCGACATTGGCAGCCATATTTCGCTCGAACATTTGAAACATACACCAAGTTATGGAAATTTCAACAAGAAAACAGGTTGGCAACTGATAATTGCGTTAAAATAAATAATGCATAAGTGTCTGTCTGTTCGGAACATAT
Organism: Phallusia mammillata; assembly: GCF_965637545.1. Lineage (NCBI taxonomy): Eukaryota > Metazoa > Chordata > Ascidiacea > Phlebobranchia > Ascidiidae > Phallusia > Phallusia mammillata. The sequence continues at coordinate 5,272,325 of NC_137259.1, read as the reverse complement.
ATATTTATTTTAAAACGTCTTACTGTTATAAAAACAACCCATTTCTACACATTTTAGGGATGTTTTGCTTTAAGATAATAAGCCTACATATATAAAGGTAATAAGTGTTAAGATTGTCATACAGTTGTTTTAGCAAATGTCAGCCTCTCCAAAGGTTTATAAAAAGGTTTTTGGCCTAAAACTAAACAGTTTATTGCAATTATATTATTAAAGTGTTTTGTTTTTTATCTGAACAAACATATACACCATGTTAATAACACGTTAGCATGGTTTAAATCAGTGCCGGATTAAGGGTCTGCTGGCCTGTAGGCACATTTTATAAGAGGCCCGAAAATCAGGGTTACCAACTAAAAAATTTATTAGTGTTGCAAATCAAAAAAGTGAATTATTAGTGTTGCAAATCAAAAAAGTGGCCTGGATTTTTGACTGGCCTGTAGGCACGTGCCTACTTTGCCTAATGGTTAGTCCAGCACTGGTTTAAATAACTGCTGTTGTCTTTTTACAAACAACAAATTAAAGTAAATATGCTTTATTTTGTTATTTCTTTTGTAGAGCTATCCTTGACACTGTGTACAACTTGAAGCGATGGCAGATTGGGGAAATTGCGTCCAAAATTGGTCAACTTTACTACCATTACTAGTAAGTTAAGCCTCTTCGAAATATTGGTTTGTGTAAGCAAAGTTAGTGTGTTCATCTATTAATTTACAGAATACAGTTCGGACAACGTGTTGTTTTAGACCTGGGTTTCATCAAATACTTCTATTTTGCTTTATCTTGACTTGTTTGCAGTTTAAACAAAGTTGACATTCATCCTCAACTTCAATTAGTAAATTAAATGTTACAAACAAATAATGTTGTTGATTTTCTGTGTATAGCAGTGGTTTTTAACTTTTTATTATTGTAACCCCTGAGATCTCAGATCAGTCTGATGATATTTAAATGAACCCTTTCAAAAAATCAAAAACTACAATTATTGACTATGACATCACCAAATAATGATGCAACAAAACCTAAAAAGCCCGTACAATGTATCATATCTCCTTTGGGGGTAATTACACACAGGTTAAGAACCAACTGGTCAATGGCATGCTTTGTTTTTATTTTTGCAAAAAGTTCAGATGTAGAGTTGTGTTTTGATGCATTTAAAACCAGTGTTTCATACCGGAATGGAACAGAACGTTATACCGGAACGACATAAATAATTTTTGGCTCAAATACTGGAACGAAATACTGAAATAAAAATTATTCAAAATTCCGGAACGGAACGAAATACCGTTATATTTTATTCCGGTATTTCGTTCTGGACATTTGACATGAAACAATTGCTGAAAATTTTGCGCCGTTAGGATATAATAAAAATTGAGGCTCTTACAATTTACATCCGTTTGACCATTATTGACAAATGTTATGTGACGTAACAACTACCGACAATAATTCTTATGTGTTGCAACTTTCTTTCTTTTTTCGCTTAATAGTTGTAAAGACCCCAAAGAAATGTTCTTGTTTTCAGACCGAAATACCAAAAATACCGTTATATTTTTATTTCGGTCAGACTGGAACGAAATGAAAATATCGGTCCAGAATGAAATAACGAAATAAATAATTTGCTCAGAACGAATAATGTAATTAGGTTTCGTTCCGTTCCGGTATGAAACACTGTTTAAAACTATATTATACATTTTTTTCAGTAGGTTTTACATGAACGTTTTTAAAACTGTCAAACACTCCTTTTATTACAGCTTAAGAACAAGTGAAACAAATTACCTAAATGAAGCATATCAATTCTACACAGCTATAAGAGCTCGCAATTACTACAAAAATGTTACACAAGAAACGTAAGTTTACCAGGTGGAAATTTCAAAAACATGTTTACACTTTAGGCCGCTTTTTTGTAGCAATGCTTGGCTTTTTTTGCCTTTTACTAAACAGGATTTGAAAAGATGTATTGGGTTAAAAAACAAGATGAGGTCATTCCACTTAGGATTTGGTAATTTGAACTTTTTGCATCTCGTATTCATAAATAATTAATGGCACTCGATTGGGTCAATAAGATTTTGTCTATTTTTCTTTCTAATGTCTAAAATTCTTGATTTATAATAGACTTGTGTTTTCGGCATTTGTTTATATTTAACTTTAATTGCAACTTTAATTTTCTTACATCTCTAAGTGTGTTTTTAATTTGTTGATTATCAATGGGATTGAAAAAAAGAATAAAATAGATGTATATTTTCTTGCTAAACCAAGTAAGACTGTTTTTGGTTGTTACTGTACTTCAATTTTTGTTTGTTTATTTTAGCCCTGATCTCATTTTGAAGAAGCATCGATACTATGCAAGATTTATTGTAGTGTGTCTGCTCCTCAACTACAAACAAGACGTGCATGATCTTGTAACGGTATGTTTATTTAACACACACACAAAAAAAGTACAAAACAATTTTTATTCAAACATTTAAGAACTTTCTTACTTTTATTTCCAACATAATTTTCTGATTATGATATATACTGTCAATAATACTTGGTGTCTACAATAAGTTGCTTTGAAATCTTTCTATATTTTCCAAAAAGTTATCCTAAATTTGTGAAATCTTTGAACCCCAGTAAATCTAATAGAAGGTTTTTCTGAGATGATTAAATTTTACCTTTAGGATTTCGCCCGTCAAGTGGAAAACAATAAATCAATATTACAAGAAAATGAGGAGTTGGAATGGAGCCAAGTTGTCTTGGAAGTTAAAGAGTTCTTGGACGTAAGCCAAAAAACAGATTAATCCATTTTCTAGAAAATTCTTCTAAACTTAGTTATACATTGTGATTTATATATATTTTATTATGCAGTCTGACCCTGTCCAAGTGCTGAAAGCTGAAACTTATCAAAAATGTGACATACAAATGAGATTATTACCTTCAAGTCTTCCTGCTTCTGAGAAAGGTAATCCTTACCTTCTGCCAATGTATAAAATTATTTATTTCTAAGACTGCAACCTTTATCAATATTTTGTTTTATTTTATTGACAGTAAATGCCTACAAAATCCTTTTCTATGTCACTGTTTTGCTTTTTTACATCAGTTTTTTTTACAGGTGTCCAAACTCGAATTACTTTGGGCGACGCCATCATAGTAGGAAACTCTCCTTCACAACTAAAATTCTCAGAGCTGACAATTGACATGTTTAGGATGGTCCAGGTTTGACACTTTTACTTAAACTTTGTTTGAATATCCTAGCTGTTCCCATGCAAAACAAAGCAATAATTGAAACACATTTACTGTTTTGTTTCTTTTGAAGTTGTTTAAGTTTAAATTTAAATAACGCCATTTAAAATAATTGCATTTGACTTAAACTTTGTTGAGGCATAAGATTTTTTTCTGAACTATCACCCAGTTAACTATTTAGTTGGAAGTTGTTCAGTTTTCTTCTGCATTATTTATTTATTCAATAGTGGTTTGTATGTTGGTGTCTTGTTACCTATATGTGTCCTTGTTGTCTTGAATTAATAATGCAGTGTAATCTATACTTCTAAGTTCAATATTTTTGCTCTTTCACAAGGCATTAGAGAGATCTCCGGGGAGTCCAAGCCATACAATGGAAAAAATCAATCCAGCACAGGTATATAACACACTGGTGTATTTCCCCATCACATCATAAAAGCTGTAAGTTGTTTTAAATCAATATTTTTTCTTAGGAAACTTCTGAGCGGTTGCTGAAAAGAGAAAACCCCCACAAATATCTGTTATACCGGCCAACATTTTTTCAGCTTTATACGTTTTTGTGCACAGCTATTAAGGTTTGTGAATGACCTAACAAAGTAAATTGCTATTGCTAAAAAGTTTAAAAATTGGATTAACCGTTTAAAAACAACCTAACCAAATGCATTTGCCATCATTTTGTGATACAAATTGACACACAGTTTAAATTTGTATCACTACATACTATTTTTATAAACTCATTAGCATGCACATCTGTGTCAAACTCTAGAGAAGTAATTCTCAACCTTTTTGCCTTTGCGGACCCCTTTTGGTACTGTCAAGCTAATCGCGGCCCCTATGAAGTTTTTGGTATTTTTTGTCCTTTTTTATTAACAAGCAACCCAAAAAAGGTGCAGAATATACCAATTACCAACCATGTTTGGTCCAGGACCAAAATTTCAATCACTTTGACTCGGCTGCGACATCGGAACTCAATAATAAAGAGCCATTACAATGTGATGTGACGTTGTTTGCCACTGAAAATTTACCTCTGTTGCATCACAATGGGGTTAAAATGTCACAATGCATTTTGGTTTGTCGCCTATGAAGAACGATTTTGCAAGTTTCATGCTATTTTTAAACACTGAAACATATTTTTTAAATAGTGCTTTATCAATATCGTTGTCTGCAAAATTAGGTAGTTGTCGTGGACCCCCTAAAAACGCTTTGTGGACCCCCGGTTGAGAACCACTGCTCTAGAAGTTTTGCCTGTTTTAAACACCAAGTTCACTTATGTAGCATCCTTTAAACATAGTTTACACTTGCAGGAGCTTCCACCAGCTCATGCACTCCTTCTTTACTTGTCAGCACACGGAAGCAAAAATCGATTAAACAAGAATGTGGAAATTAATGAAGAGGGTAAGGATTTGAAATTAAGCTAACATTTTAAGTTGTACCAACCCAAGTACCTAATGTCAAGTTTAGTTATTCCAAATTCTTCTGTAGCCTAGCAGTTAAGATGTTAATCCTATTTGTAAATTAAAAATAACTTTGGTACATTAGGCTTAGTAAACACCAGAGTTTTGACTTGGGGTTCCCAACCTTTTTACGCTACTGGACCACTTGGACGCTCTTTACTGCCACGCGTACCACTTTTTGCAGAACAACTAGTTTGATCGAATCATATTTTATTCCTAAGAATAATATTGACCTACTGAAATAACACTAAAGCACCACAACTAAATTTGATGAGATTTTTGTTTACTGTCCACCAATTGGTCAACAAAACCAGATAAACAAAATATAAAGCTGTGAATCCAGTTTTTGTGAAAAACGCAGAAGCTACTCCACTCGCATACCACCTAAAAAACCTTCACCAGTGGTACACGTACCACAGGTTGGGAACCCCTGTTTTATGGCCTATGCACTGCGTAACATTGACAAAATGGTTGGATATGGAGTAAAGTTAGAGAAGCCAATAACAATGCCACAATATACATCAGCTTACATTGTGCTATAAAACTATTTTTTAGATGGTTATGAACTTGGAGGTGTGATAACGAATGACCGAAAAGATGAAACTAACACAAGAAAGCAAACGACGTTAAAGAACATGCATTGGTAAGTGTAGGTGACAATTCACGTCTTTTCATGTCAAGTGACAATTTCAGTTAAACACATTTTGTCTTCATGCATATTTCCTTTAATTGCATGGAAATCATGAATCCGGAACATTAGGCTTTTTTGGTAAGAAACTACCCTGTGTAATAACATATGGTAGTGGTGTATGGCTTTCGATACTGATTGGCTAAACAAAGTCGACAAAATTAGACTAAATAAAATCAGTTATATATCACTGTAAATTGTGATTCTTGGTCAGTGTTTCCCAACCTGTAAGTCGCGACCCCAACTGACAATTTGCCTGGGGTCGCATAAAACAGTGGTTTTCAACTTGTTTTAGGCAATGGACCACTAGCCCCAATGAAATAAACCCATGGACCACTTCATTGTTGAGAAAAAAAATACTGTAAATGTTAATACTACTATTTTTTCCTTGGAGTCACTGCTACTTGACAATTGTTATCTAGGGGTCACGGCAGCAGAAAGCTTGGGAACCGCTGTTCTACGTGTATTCTTAAGTCATAGAAAAAAAAACACAAGACACATTAAACTGCTCAGAAAAAAAATCATACGCTATAACTGAACTGAAACGATTTAGATGTTAACTTTATACAATCCATAGGTATCCTTTATTCAAAAGGTTGCATTTGGCCTGCAAAGCGCTTGTCATAACGCATACACTACGCACCCCCTGAAATAACGCAAACACTACGCACGGTGTAAAGTATTTTTACCGCACATTTGGTTGAATGTGAAAAATGTTCCTTGCACCAGGGGAAAAGTGTTACAAACATTCTGCATTGCGAATTTAAATTTCATGTCGAATAAAACATGTCAACTTTTCCGTAGTTTGCATCCTGCCGATCTCTATCCATTTCTACGAAAACCGATGATGATAATTGTGGATAGCGACAATTCGAAGGCTTTCTCAATGTTACCCAACCTGTTTGGTCAACCTGTGATATGCCTCATGGCCCCAGAAGAACTACCAAACTCAATCAAAGGTAACTTTCGAGGAGGCGCAAATCGTAATAAATCTGTCAATATCATACTGAGCATTGTTCTTCTAAAACTGGGACAAAATTTACCAAAAAACACCTTCATGGTAAACTTTGAATTTGTTTAAAATAATTTGAATTCCCCCACGGCGAACCCGCCCAAAGGCCGAATGATAAGCACCGTTGCCTGCCTCGTATGTAGTTCAACATTGTTTAGCTAAGATAAATATATGCCTATTGGGATCAGCGATCCCCTACTACGAACCTGATAAGCGCAAGGTAGGCAACGGGATTTGTGATTCGAATTTTGACTGGTTTACTACTGACCCTGTGTGGCTCAGTTGGTAGAGCGCGAGTCCCGGAAAGACTTCGAATCCCACCGCAGGCTATATTTTTCTAGCATACGCCTTGCCATGTGGCAATGCTGCCTGATTCGGTATAATGTGTTCAATGGACCTGCCGTACTATGAACAACAATTCTTAGGATTAATGTACCTTTTGTACATCAAAAATGCTACCCTAATCTAACTCATATTTCTATATCAATGTAGAATGTTTTGTTGCAGAGCAATTCAGCCAGGGTCGTCTCTTGACCTGTTTCTTATATTCCCCACTTATGGCATTCCTGCAAGTTTGTGGTTTTGACCAAACAAGCGACCGTTTGTATGAAACCTGCTCACAAGTGATATCAAAGGCACTCCAGGAAATACAAAGATCTTACTTGCGGTCTAGAACGATAGGTCAGTGTTGTTTGGAAATTTCTGCTGTTTCTTGTGGGTCTGTAGGGCTAGGCGTCATTATTGTTACGTCATATACCAATGAAGTCAAAATGACAAAAATATATCGATGGTTTGCAACAGTAGGCTTCATCATCGTTACGTCATATATACCAATGACGCCATATGCCAATGGGATTGTAGCTATTTGACGTCATAATATTCCAATCGAAAGGTTGAACTCATTTGGATTTGGTTCGTAATGATGTATAGAATGGTGCGTGCAGAATTGTTGGATTGCAGCGCTAGACGCCCTTATTGTTACGTCATACACTAAAGATGTCATAAAAGTCTCCACCGAAAAGGGCCAAACTCAATTAGATCTTGTTCTAATCTAAATGGACTGTAAGTTTGTGTGAACAGATTTGTCGGTTGCAAGGCAACATTTTAAAAAACGCACATGTTCTAAATACACTCATATTACCCAATTTTTGCTTTAAAGTACCGTATATTCCAAACACAATATTTTTGTATTCTACACAGATCACAGTTTCCTTCAGTTTTTTGGTGACGATTTTCTTCGACTGATTTTGCTGAGGTTCGCTTTTTGCTTTTGCACTTTAAAGTTACACAGAGCTTACAAGGTACACAGTTTGTATTCATTCACTCTCAGTACCAATAAAATATGTTATATTTGTAGTATGTATTATACTATTTTGTTTGTAGTATATTACATACTAACCCACCAGTCGCATGAAGTAAATTTTACAAACTTACAAATCCAGAGTTAAAAAAAACAGCATATTAACAGTACATTAGTATATTACACTCAAGTAAATGAAAGCTTTTAATATTCAAATGGCTTTGGATATATGCTGAAGATGCGTACTTGCGTGAAATATATATGTCTTCTTATGCAAGAATATATATCTGTGAGAATATATAAGGCGACCATGGGCGCCGGCAGAAAATTTCACAAGGGGGGTCAAATTTTGTGCCCCTACGTGCCGGCGCCCATGGCGACTGGCGTTTTCTGACTAATTGATATTTACGTTATGCTGGTTTTGTATTCAATTGTTTTGGTTTGATGAAAGCATAACACAACTAAAATACAATGTTGAAATCGGTCTTCGAATGATAGTAACAACTCTTCGAATGACAGTAACAACGACTTGAATTTGCTGAAGTAATGACTTACTGATTTATTTCCACAACTCTGTGTAAAGATTTGTTTACATACTATAACTAGTTGGTTTTCACCTGTTTACTACATCACTTGTGGTTTTACTTTGCGCAGTTTTAGATTGTTACGTCAAAGAAAGTTGCGCCGACGTTGGATTTCTAACTTAATGCTGATTGTTTTTGCCACTAGGATTCCAAATTTCACCCTAAGTCGTGTCCAGTTTTACCTGAAGAAGATTTTGTTGGCAATCCGGCAATTAACAAAGCGATTGTGGACATGGCTGACGTTCTTGGTGTTCGAAGCTTGTTTTTGGAAACCAACCCAGCATAAAATTACTCTGTCATATCAGTTTTACCTTGTGCTATCTGTGTTCCATTTATTAGCCATATTTGTTTGTGCACTGTATGATTTCAGTTTGTCAAGTTTCTCACGTGTGTGCTATGGTTGTAATACAATCTGTTTCTTGTACAATGTCATAAAACAAACAAACAAACAAAGATATGCTAACTTGTGATATGACGGTGTCTTTGTGTGAACAAAATCACAAACAGAATCATGACAATTAAACCCAGTAGACAAAAACATACTGTTTCGTTTTTCCTTGCATATTGGGCAGGGCATATTTTCATCACCAAAAACGCATATACTTTTACAAATACTTTTTGCCAGATATCTAACGAATTTCAAGCAATCATAGAACAGTTTTTATAAATTAATGTTCTGATTTATGTTGCCACGGAGTTTCTATTTGTTTAAAATGGTTGTGCATTCTAACTGTTTCAAACATTCTAACAAGTAAAACAACGCAAAAAAATAAAAAGCAGAGGACAGTTGGACATCTTAACTGTCTTTTGAGGACAACTTATTTTAACATATCCTCGTAAAGAGGATGTATGCTTGACATAAAATTAGGTTTCATACAGACCAACGTTGGTTTGAAATTTAACATAAAAATGTGAAGTAGGCCTAGTTTATATTTTTACTAATGTTTCGTTTACATAAACCAGCAGTACAAAATACAAAACTAAAGAAACTCAACATCCAACAACTTACTCCGGACATATAAACGTTTTTCGTAAAAATTGTTATGAGTAACGTGGATTTTGTATTTGGCGCGATGCAGATTCTGCAAATGCAACTAGTGGCACTGATGCAACCAAGTTATGGGAGATTTTAATTTCTAGTTGTTATAATCAGCACCAGTAAGATTTTTTGTCAAGTGAATTATATTATTTCAAATGTTCTTGTTTCAACTGGATATCAGAATGACAATGGTTAAACTTTGCGTAAAATGTATTTGCATCATATTTGTTGCAATATTTGAAGGCACACAATAGTTTCATATTAATAGGACGCAAAATAATCAAAAATACAACTAGAATTTATAAAAAACATTATAAAGCCCAAAACAGCGGGAACAAATTAACCAATGAGACACAGTATGACAGTTAGTTTTCCAACTGTAGCATTTTGTATGTTACTTGGGCACTCTTGTGCAATTTTATGGCACCTTACCACAGAACACAGAAAAGCAAATAAAAGTATGAATGGTATAATGAAACAAGAAGTTTTAATTTAATGCAAACAGATAAAAAGATATGAACAATCTATATTTGCAACCATGCTAAACTGTTTGTCAGGTAAAATATTTATGTTTTGTGATTTTTATATTTCAAAAAATAACTAATCAAATTGTTTTTTGTGTTGTTTAGTGTTTGAGTGGATGTTCTTTTGTTTTCTAATCGTTGTTTGTACAATACAGATATTGCTAACACTTTTCAGACACTTGAAGTGTGTTGACGTTTTACCACACAGTGTTGTAGCAGAATTTTTTTACAATATTGCAGCCATATCATAACGTCGGTGATTGAGGCAAACCTCTTTGAAATGTGGATAGTTTTTGTCCAGAATAAGGCTGATCGCGACTGCCTTCATAAACAGCTTGTTGCGCTGCTGTGTATTTAAAACTGTTTTTCCATTCAAGTTCCTCTTCTATCTGCTGCCTGTATTTGTTTTTGAAGAATCCAGCCTAAAAATTTTGCTCGATTAGATCATAGTTCTTCAGATGAATATAGTGGTGAGACATGCATGTTCTTTCTTACATAATATTAGTATGTCCTGTGGTGTGTTGTTAAATTAACAACCTTGAGGGCTATGTTTAATGTTATGTTTATTTATAACCTCACATGATGGGCAGTGCCTAAAATGAGTAGGTCATCAACCTGTCTATTTATTTGCAAGTCTGTTGAATAATTTTATATTTGATGTATTAAATCATGTTGTTGGTGACTACAAATGTCATTTAAGTTTCTTGCCTAGGGAAACACGAGTTGTCAAAACAGGATTTTAATCCAATACCCTGTGAACACAAGACAGTTACCCTAATCATCAGCCATCTTAGTTACCTAACATAATTGTGGTCAATACTAAATTTATGAGAAAACAAAACATGATGTGCTATTTGGAACTTTTGAATATCTGCATGATTTAAACAATTTTTTGATAAATTGCTTGGAATATCATTACCTTGCGTAATGCTAATATTGTAAGGAGAAGAATTAAAATTCCAGCTGATGCTGCTGCAGCATAAATCCACCAGTTCATCTTATAAGATGTTGGTTCTAAAAATTCCTTAAACTCATCATTGAAAGCTTGAGTTATCACCTGCCAAAAACAATGGAAGTGACAATGTAAGTGTATGTGTGTAACCTCAGATTGGTACTTTGAACTTCAGATTAATTTGTTACATACGTATTTCACTATATTACCAAATTTTTGCTGGAAAACCTGTCTAAACCAACCTGTTTTCCCCAAAGCTACAACTTCCCCCAAACAATCACAAATGTTTTCTTATGAAAAATTTGTTATATACTGCTATAAAATTATGCTAAATATTGAAAGTTAACATGTTAACAAAGCATAGAAACATGTAGAGTAGAACTGAAATTAGGGCCAAGTTTTCAATTTCTAGGTAGCAGTAGTGCAAATTATTTGTTTGGTCAGAGCACTATTGTTTTGGTTTTATAATTTATCATACACTTTGCATCATTATTGCCAAGACTGATTTTTACCATTGTTGTTTCATCTTTTAGTGATTGGCCATCTTTTGAGACAAGAAATTGTGACTTTTTCACAGAAGCTGAAGCTTGGGAAGTGATTGATACCTTCCAGAGGTTTGCCTAAAAAGGTAAATAACTATTTTATCCTGCTAAGGTATAAATTTCATAACTTAAGGTCTGAGCAGTAATAACCAAAACATGCTTTATTTAGAATTATAACATGCTTATTTTACACACAAAAAAAATGTTGACAAATTCACACATAAAATATAAAAATGAACAATTCCTGGTGCTTTATGCAAGTGTAAAAGACTACTCTTTTATTGTGCCAAAAAATGGTTGCACTAGCTGTTCTTTATTCTTGTTGTCGCATTACTGTTTTTAAATGATTTATGTAACTTAGTTAGTTGTTTTCAGTTTCACACAAAACTCACTGCTAAAAACGTGTGCTTCCAAATTCTAAAGCCAAGCTTTAGAGTTGCTGATTTTGAGGGCTTGAGATTTGTAAAGTCACAAAAGAGAGTTTCACAAACCACTTTGTCTGCAAAACATAAAATAAATAGTTCGAAATAAAACAATAACATGTCACATTACAGTGAAATTCTTACTTGATCTGCAACTTAAGCTTGTTTCATGAAATTCTTTTTTGGTTTTTGAATCTGTTTTTGCATTGCTCAATGCATGGCCAAAGTCAATTGGTCCTTTTCCCCGATTTGTTGAGACTTCAAGTTGGCCTGTTTCATTTATGTGTTCAGAGTTGATCAAAATATCTGTGTCTTTGCACTATAAAAAGCAATGGTTTAAAATTGTTGACTGACAAGTTTTTGGCCTTTATTTATTAAATTCTATGTTTCTTATGTAATTCACGATTTGTCCTCCAATCCCGAAATCTTGCTAATGAAACAAAATCAATGTAAAAATGTCATAAACATATGTAAGTTACAAATGACTTTTTTTATATTATCTTGGTGTGTGATGGAGTACAGTACTGGTAATATTAATGTCGATGTGGATTAATAAACTTAAATTAATAGACAAAAAGCGATAAATTGCTAATGAGGTTTAAGGACAAATTTTATCTCGGCTTTTATTTCACCAATTTGCCTTAACTTTGTAATCTTGTCCAGACACCTTGTATTCATTTGGTTAAGTGGTCAATTAGTATTAACTTACCATGCATGCACTTAGAGGATCACATACCACAGTGTACAAATACAGAATATCATGACCACTCTTTGTTTCTGTTGGCCATTTAACCTGCAACATAAGATGGCTTTTAAACATTGCTTGACTAAAGAGCAGTAATATATTCCAGTTTATTAACAGCTAGCAAGAAATGTTTTGTCACATGGCAATTATAAATTTCTTTTACTTTATTACAACAAAAGATAACAAGTAGACTTGACTAATAAGTTGCTTGTTAAGTAAGATTGTTTTTGATGTCTTACTGTTAGAGACATATTTGGAATAGTTGAAGGTCCAGTGTTGTAAATATTGTAAAGATGCCAAACTTCTGGTCCAATGTCAGCAAAGGAAATAATATTTGTCTCATTCTTTCTTGAGAACGTTGTTTGATCTGTATGTGATTTTCTGTGAAAAAAAATTAGTTCAAGTGGACCAAATTGAGAGCTGTAATTTAGTGTTATGCTTGGGATTTGCATTATATTTTCTTCCTTTTACATTTAACTTTACAAGTTTTTTTCTTATAAAAATCTTCTTTAAAAGTTAGTTGCATTAATTTTTTATTTGACTGAAGAAGTTTTCTGTCTAATTTAGGCATTATTACCAAGAATAGAAACAAAAGACAAACAAAAAATGTTTATTGAAAAAAGAGAATAAAATTCTTCTCCTACCCATAAATGTTAAATCCTGATTCAAATGCCACATTCATGTTCACATCACAGTCATTGTTAGATGTGTCAACCTCTGTGTTTGAAGTAACTGTTATGATTTTCACATTCACCTTTCCACCTTTGAAGTAGTCTTTCACCCCAAACTGAAGACAGAATCATATATTATCACCACCAATATTAAGCAATGCAATATGTGCAATATCAAAAAATATGTTGTTTGGTTTTGTTCTTAGAACGAAGTAAGTGTTTTTTATGTGCCATGGTTAGAATGTAAATTTTTATGACAAAAAATATTTGTCCAAGAAAACAATAACTAAATATACACATGCATTACAGCTGAAAAAACAACAACAATATTACCTGCAAAGTGAATAAACAAGTTTCTCCTTGTCCCATTGTTGCAAACTTATACTGCAAACCAAATTTGTTGACACCTTGATCAGCATTAGACTGTGGAGATTGTTTTTCAGATATCAACCCAGACTCCAAGTTCAACATACACCTTTGACCCTACAAAGATTAAGATACGAGTTTTGTTTTTTGTAAAACTGCGAAGAATTTTAATTGAAAATTTTTAATATTACAGACGAACGCCTACCGGTTAATCGCATAATCCGTTTAATTGCATCACAATTAAAAATCCCAAACCGTCGCCCATCGTTTGTTAAGAAAATCGTCCGGTTAATCGCATAAACCGGATATTCGCATCGATTTTCAACGAAATATGCGATTAACCGGATTGATGATCTCTATGTGAAAGTCGAACAGACCGAGTTTTTCGAATAAAAAACGACGATATGATAGTAAAATCCTCCGGAGGTAATGTACACGAAAAGACGTGGATGCATGGTTGCATTCTACACCAAATAACGCATCTAATTTCAACGTTGAAAATGACACGTCTCGACTATAAAATATTTTGGAAAAGTCATTAGGAGATTAAAACGACGTTCAGTGTACCGCTGTGCGATAACAAGGAGTCGTTATTTTAAAGCCGTGCACATTGATCCTTTTTTTTATTGGCTTATCTAATCGCCAATAGTGATATAACAGGCGTTTAAAATTTAAATGAAGAGTTCAACGTGTCAAAATTACGAAACTGGTGTTCCGGCAAAGACGCTGATTGTAATTTCTTACTAAGTGCGAACTGCACCAAATTCGAAGTGTTAAACTGTATTGAAATTTAAACAATGTTAAATGTAAAACAAACGTTTAAAAATGTTTTCTGTTATATTGTTCATGACCCGCCAAACACGTAATGGTTGTAAAAAATGTTAGATCGCAAGTAATCACACGATGTTGTTCAGATTCACGTAATTGGTAACGTGCCAACGACTGACATATTTTATGTCTTCTATTCGTGACCTTGCGCAACTTATCAGGAAGAACACCGATTAAAAAAGGCAGTTATTCCTCTAGTACTTGTTGCTGCTTTAAATTTTTGAAGCAACGATCACACGTTGATCACGTGACAGTCACGCTAGTCTTGCAGCTGCAGTTTTGCTGAGTAAGCTAAAAAGTAGCGCCACAATAAGTTTTGCTAAAATCAATTCTTCTTTTTGTCAATTGACTAACGGGTTATAATAGAAACTGATGCAGCTCGCCTTAGCGCCCTTGCGCTGTAAAATGTGCCAAAGTTGTAAGTTTGACTAGGTTTCGGTCGTGTACGGGTTTGGGCTTGCTTACAAATATGCACCTAGCACTTTGCCGCTTAACGCGCTGGTTTGAACTAGAAAACGAAATAGGTTAGAAACAACAGGCCATTTTACGTGTATATGAAGCAGACGCCTGGCACATTTATAAGGGAAACTACCCGAAACAAGACTAAAACGTCATAAACCGTCTTCATAGGAAAGTTCCCAAATTTAAATGTTGGGCCCCTTGGCTACGATGCGATGTAACATATCTTTTCAAATAAACCTTACTGCAAGAGAAAGCACAATCAAGCGAACTGCGGCATGCGCGCCAACTAAGAGTGTGTGTGTTTCTACTGTTTCTTCAACACACTTAGGCGATTGCACCATAGCCACAACAGTTAGGAAGCATAACGCCATGCATTGCGCTGAGAGTAATAAATCTAGTTTTGACTTGAGAGTACTTTTTTCGATTCTCGGCAACAAAAGAGAGAAAATACTGCCCCGTTGCCATAGTTGAGCGTCACTGCAACTTTGTTTTAGCTGGGGAAGTGAAAATGAGCACTTTCGTTAATGGCGTGTACTGTTTACATAGCAACCGGATTATCGCATAATCCGGTTAATCGCATCAAATACCCGCGGCAAATCGATGATGCGATTAACCGGATTCGTCTGTATCTTTAAAAAGTGATAACATAGAAAAAAACATTGCATTTATGATGCTTTGTCATGTGGATATTATGGTACTCATAGGATTCGGCTTGTTAAAACACTTAAATTTCAAAAGCATACAAGTAATTCAACACCTACTTTGTATTAAAGATTTTTTGTTTATATTAGTTGTGTAGTCTTCATGCATTACTTACATTTTTTGGTGCAACGCGAATCAGATACAATGATGAATTGAATTCCACTTCCATTTGCACATCATAAGCTGTTTTCACAAGGTTTGTAACGTTCACATCCACTGCTATCATTTTGTTTACGTCAATAACAATTTTGTCTTTCAACTGATTGGGTGGCAGTTGTTTACCATGTGTTGTGCATTGTGTCTTGACATCTGATTTGCAGGTTCCATTGGTGCATTCATTGCTAAATGTGATCTGTAATCATAAAACAATTTTTTTGAGATATGAAAACATTTTTTGTTTATACTTTACTGTGTAAAAACATTGCAAGTTTAAAAATTGTCAAAGAATTTACTGTAGTGTACTTTTGTCTGTTTTGTACCTAAACTTACATTTGTTTGGAGTGGCTTTGCATCAAATATGTCAAGTAGAGGCATCTTTTTACCAATTGTTGAGTAAGTGAGTACAACTGTCATAGGTAGAAGTTGATTACGAACTGGCAACTGGAAATATTTTGAAAAATTATTAGTCAGAAATATATATTTTAGACAGAAGTTTCGTCATGTGAAACTGTAAAAATCTATATTCAATTTTAGTTAGTTGTGTTTGTCTCTTTAAGTTTTACAAAAAATGTGTTGATTCTTTTGTACACAAAGCTCTGGTAAAAGAAAAGAAAAGCGTCAAACTTTTTCAATTTGGCATGCTGTGAAAAATTAGAACAAAAATTTGTAAAACTCAACTATTACCTTGATTAGAAGCATTGATGAAACACAAGTTGTTTTGTGGATTTCCATCATTATTTTACCTTTTTCGTTTGAAAACCTTCCCCTTGCTTTGTAGGGTAATGAGCCAACATCAGGTTGCAAAGCATAGTTAATGGCTGTAAAAATGGTATGTATAATTGAAACTATGGCACTGTGTGTTAAACTCATAGCAGGTGGGTTATACTAGCTTTATAATGTTTTTGTTAGTTTGAGAAAATGATAATAAATGGATAATTGTTCTGAAAATGTTGTTGAATAATTTTGTTGTAGTATGCTACTGTTTTGTAATAAATCTCTGTTAAAAAAGAAATGGGGAAAAACTTAAACAGTAGACATTCAAGGTTAAACTGCAGTTTTTAGGATTATGTATTGTTCAAGGATTGTAGTTAGTAAAAAAGCCACTGTTTGATATACAAGGAAATTTGTCAAGGGTACAAGTTCTCTATTAATTCTTAGAACACTGAACTATTTTTTTAAACTTAGCAAACAATAGAACACATTGTCACTTACAAATAACTGTCACTTACAAATTCTGGAGCTGATATTGGTTCCATAAAAGTAAAAGCAGGCAGTGACATTGCTGCACACAAAGGTTCCGTTCCCATCACAGGCTGAACTGTAGTTCGTGTTGTGAGTTGATAAGTTGAAAACACTGGGATATGCTTGAAGTGTCATTTTTGTGTGTATAACTGGCTTTGATAACAAGATGGCAACTCGATCATTGCCAGGTGCACCGACTGCAATGTCTAAAGAAAATAAAGTTTCTTGGTTTATTAAAAACAACACACAACTCGGATTTGTGAAAATTTTTAGGCTATGTGCAAACATGAGTTATATGTTAGTCATAAACAGGTGTTTATTATTATAGTATGCTTTTTTTAAAACTATGCTTAAACTGTTTGATCATAGTTACAACAAACCCTTTTTTTTCATTCAATAAAAAATATTTTTATTTTGTGTATGGTTTTATCTTTGCCCAGAAACATATGTTTTACTAAATTTGATAAACCTGTAGTACAAAGATGTTATACAACTTCATAACCAACCATTGTATCCATTGTTGTCGATATCAATGCCACCAGACAAAGCAAACCCAAAGTAAACTGGTCGATTCTTTTTCTTTTGAGATGATTTTATCACTTGTGTATGTTTTGCTGTTATACCAATATCTGGCCTGCCATTGTAGATATAAATAGCTCCTGTAAAATGTACATGATTCAAAATATTGAACTAAAATTTACTCCTAAATTATTTAGTTAAAAAAAACACTTTTAGTTTAAATAATCAGACATGATTGGGTTGCCGCAATAATGTCTATTTTTCCTATTCAAAGAAAGAGAAATACCTGCATTGGTTTAATACCCATAACTTTACAGGCATGTTGTGGAAGCCACTATGTACTAAACCAGTGATTCCCAAACATTTTTGACAAATATGACTAATATAGTGCATAGTAGATGCTAAACAAGACAATGATCATTAAAAGATCTTTTATCAACTTTACAGGCCATTCCAGGACTTAGGTGTCCCTTTACAAACCAAATGCAAAGATTAAAGTAACTTCCTCAGTTTGGGAACACTGGTCCAGACAATTTATGAAAGTCAACAAGGCTTATGCACACTTACCATCACCACTAGCTGTTGATGGTGCACCAACCACCAAATCATTGTAACCGTCTTTATTTAGGTCTCCAACCGCTGCCATTGAAAATCCAAATCTTGAGCCTTTCTCTGCCAATCCCATCAAAACAATTTCCTGTGGTTGTGGTGCAACTACGTTTTTGCCAATGCCTGTAAAAACCACAATACGCCATGGAAATATTGTAACAATAGTGTTGGAAATTGTGGTGTTTGGTATAATTTTATGGTTTCCAATCTTTATTGTTGAATTGCTCACTTAACAATTTAAAGCATGTTCCTTTCCCAAATAGACTACATCGTACAAGCCAAACCTTAGAAAGATTATTTGTTTAAAATAAAATAAAGTAAGTTCCTCTAATCAAGTTTTAAAACTCCTCCCTGGTTTGGATCCACTGCTATAGTCCTTTAGTCAAACCAATTGTGGCAACAAATAAATTGACTTCTAGATAATAAAACACAATTTATTGTGCAAAAAGAATACAAATATATACCTGACATATAGACAAATACTCTGCCCTCATTGTCAAGTTTGTCGAACCACAAAGGGGCACCAACAAACAAATCATCAATTCCATCACCATTGGTGTCGGTTACACACAAAGAATAACCAAAGTAACTTCCCATTTGCTTTCCATGATGCTCGCGAAGAATAGTATCTTTAACAATAGAACCTGCAAAAATTTTTTCATTGACCATTACTTACAAATGTTGTGAAACTTTTGGGTCAAAAATATAGTAGTAAGAAGGTTTTAATGTTAACTCAATATTATTTGTCAGATGCGAAAGTTTTGAAGAAATGAGTCCTGGCAATTGGTCACATTTAGCCTTAAATCCATGGCCAAATATTTAGTCCACTAAGATAATAGTATATCACTAATGTTATGCATAGTTTCCCACTCATGATCGAAAAATTTTTTACTGGGTTGTTTTGTTGGTTTGTAGCTTCTGCTTAACAACAGTCTATTAAAAAAAATTGGTTCGTGGATAACCTGGTAAAAATATACATTTAAGTTTTTTTGTTTTCAATGTTTTGAAATGAATTTGTTACTATGTACTTTTTGTTTCCTCTATTTTATGGTTTGAAACTTCAATAGCATTTAAGATAGTATTTTTTTAACTTTGTGATGGTGGCAGCCTTAGCTGCAAGAGCTAGATGATAAAAATTATAGGTTTTGTGTTGAATTGCATTGCAATTATTTTAACAAACCTGTAAAATTGGATGTTCTTACAACAAAAACGCTTCCTTTGCTCATCATTCTTGGTGCTGCAACTATAAGATCCACTTGATCTGGACTGATGACTCTTCCAGAGGCTACTGCATATCTGAAATTGGATAAGTAATTATAACCTTGACAATTTTGATAAAATTCTATGCAGAAACATACAATAAAACACATTCATGTTACTTTTTAATGCAGTATGTAGCAGCAAAATTACCATTTTTCTACAGATACCTATATTGTAAACCTAATTATACTCTTTTATTTAAAAAAAAAAACTGCGAACATTAAAAGAAAAGGGGACTGTTTTTAATATCTGGATATACTTTTACTTTAATTTACGTGAGCATATCATCTACAGATGATCTGAGTAACCAGGAAATAGGCCATTAATTTTTGCTTTTCTGTTAATTCACAATGAATTTATCATCCTTATTCAAAACTGTTACAGACAAAGAAAAAGCTCTTTATGCAATTAACCAGAATATGCAATTACCAAGTACTTGCGATTGAGAATTCTCATGCTGTTAAATTAAATATGTGATTAACCAAATAGCTATTTCCAATGTTGCGCTGTATGACAAAGAACACTATTTACAGCCTGTCAAGACAAAAACTTACCCAAAATAGGCATTGGAAAGCATTTCAGTGATCAGATCAGCATTTTCTGTATCATTTGACAAGGATCTTTTCTTTCTATTTTTATTTGTCGGTGAAATACTCCTCTTTAAAATTGTCATTTTATTGTCACTTGTCTGTTGTTCAAGTGATAAATGAAATGTAGATGCTTGGGTTAAGCCCATTGTCTGTTTGTTAATGTGTGTGGAGGTAGCATTTTTTGATTTAAAATCTCTTCCTTGTGTATTATTGTTAAGTTTCTCTTTATACTGTGGTAACATTGTAGAAGTGTTTGTTCCAGCTGCAGTTGGTTGGGGTGTTTCAGTTGCAAATTGTTTACCAAATGTTTGGCTTTCTGTGGTATTTTGTGGTAAAGCACTTAGAAATGATGTAGTATCAGTCACAGTTTTTGCTATTTTTGTTGAAGTATTCACTTGCGGTTGTGTAAATTGTTCATTTGAAACTGTTGTTTTGCTTGATGCTGTTGTTACATCAGACAAAACTTCAGACCTTACGGTTGTTGCAATTTTATGTGATGAAATATGCTCAGAGGGTGTAGTTTGCTTTATTGCAGATTCTGCTTGGGATGAAGGATTTGTTGTTTCCGGAGTTGTATTTTGTTCAGAAGTGGTAGTTTTTGAAACACTTGTCTCCCCTGCAACAATAGATGGCAGTGGTGTAGTAAAAACTTGATTTGCAGATGACCTGACCTTTGATTGTTTGGTTGTAATCAAAGGCAGTGTGTGTTCATCAGTTTGTGGATCTTCTTTTACATTGGTTTTATCTGTTTGGTCAGATGGAAGTTTGCTTTCTAGCGACTGTTCAGTTGTTAAGCCGTTATGTGGGGCTGCTACAGTATACTGGATTGTTGTTGTTTGAAAACTGTCAGCATCTGAGAATCCAGTGTCTAAATCTGTAATTTCAGGAATTTGTGGATCATGACTAGTTCCATCTATGTCCACCATTGTATTGCTACTTAAATACTCATATGATGTAAGTTCCTCTTCATATTCTGTTGAGCTTCGCCGCTGCCTGGATTCTGTGGGCTTGGGGATTGTCAGCGACTGTGTACTCACTTGTGGACTTTCGGTTGTAACTGCAGGTGAAATTACAGTTGTCACATCATTTTCTGTGACATTGTTTACTACCAAACTGGCTATTGTTGTTTCCATATTCTCTATTTCCATTGTTCCTTCAGTTGTCAGTATGGGTTCAGTACTATTGCTTTTATCTTTCTGTTGTTGTTTTTTCTTGTTGTTTTGGTATGTTGTAAGCAAGTCTCTAAAACTTGTCCTAACCGGCATTTGCAATGGAGTATTTTTGATTGAGTAAGTTGCGTAACCTCCTGACCAGTCATTAAGCCCAGGTAATCCAAGTATTAGGTCGTCGTTATGAAATGTTGAACAAAACCCAGCCTGGCTCTGTTCAGTTGTGTATGTTTTGCCTATGAGACAGAAAGTCATGATTTTATCAAGTTTTTCTAAATTATTAGTAAACTATATGGTGGAAGCCAATACCTAGACGTTTTTGGCTATATATTGTTTCATGTATGTCGAAAAACAAATTCAAAAACTTTACCCAAGCAAAACAAACGTAACTTAACAAAACTGTATTTTTATGTTGGTTCTCACAATTACTTTATTTCCGGAGGCTGTTTGGTTGTAACATGTGTCATATACATTGCTTCCATGTGCCATAAGAACACTTGCTTTTTTGACTAGTTTATATTTTTTTGATACAAATCTTTTACTTTATAGTTTACACATTTTTGGGCCCCGACTTTTACGGTATTATCCTCTTTTAATCAATATCATAATATGTCAACACAGCAAAATAAACATAATAGCCTGAATTAATTGTAAAAGGAAGAAAAAAAGTTGTACATATATTTACCCTGGCTTTCGAGTGCTGTTATACTCTGTTTAATCTGTCCCCGAATTGCCTCCAAAGCAACATAGTCACTTTCGCTGTACACACTTCCAATGTTTGAAGCAATCTCAATAAGTTCTGATTTAACAACTTCTGATCCAACTCCAATAGCGATTATTGAAATTCCTAAAAAAATAAGTGGGTATAATTTTTGCGCTTTGTTTTGTATTGTTTGTGTGTTGGTATTATTTAGACCAAAAAACAGTTTCGTTCTTGTGAATTTTAAATCTGGTTGTTTGTGACGTTGGAAAATTTTCTAAAACAAGGACAATAACCTTTTCCTTTGGCATTTCTTGCTGGTTGAGTAACATCGTCATTGGACTTTCCGTCTGTTATTACGACTGCAACATGTTTTGCATTTTTTCTCATACCATTTTCAGGAGAGAACATCTGTTTGGTTATGTAGTCAATTGCTAAAAAAGATAAATTTAAATTATGAACACAATTGGAAATAGTTGGTTAGGCAAAAGGTTACAAACTGAATCGAGTTTATTAGCAGACTGCTCAAAAGTGCAAAATGCAGTTATTTCAGAAGATCGTTTAACAGACTTTAAGTACATTGGAAAACAGGAGTCACATTATACATAAACAAGTTTGTGTTCATAACTCCAACCTTTTCCGGTTCCTGTTCCACCTCCTCTGTATTGGGCTCGGTTCAAAGCTTCTCTAAAGTCTTGTATTTTATGAAATTCATTTAAATGAAATATCACTCTGGGATCTGCATTAAATACTGCCACACCAACCTGCAAGCAATGATAGATTTGTCAAATATGTGTAAGTCAAGCATTTAAAATAATGATGTTTTACATCCATTTAACTTTTCTAACTGTCAATCAAACAATATGACATTACCTGTATGTATTCCTTTCCAATTGGGAGAGAACTAATTATGTTCCTTAACCAGTATCTAATATTGATAAAGTTGTGGCCCAAAACTGTTGAACTTTCATCAATCAGAAAGATTAAATCAAGTTGTCCAGTGTTACAAACCTAGAAAAATAAAAAGTTTGATTTGTTGTTGATAGTTTTTTGTATGGATACATAACTAAATAAACCAAACTGTTTGTTTGTTTGCTTAAGTGCAGTTTATTTCCTGGTATTGTTTAACAATTGTTTAAAGTCATATAATGGTTTCATATAAACCCTCAAGCATTTGACAATGCTTTTGCATAATACAGTACTCATAAAAAGTGCACCATTAAAAAGAGCTAAAGATACATCAGCAAATGTTTATATGTAACATACAACTGAATAAAAAATATTGTTAGCAAACTTTAAACAAAACAATGCTACAAACGGTGGCAAAGTCATCATAGTGTAATGTAGCAGCAACATGCCACATAGGCAAAGTAATACCCAGAAACTGAAAATAACTTTTTGCTTTGCTGTTGGTAAAAACAATTATTATTTAATCACACTCTACCTGTTTTAGACTGGGCGATAGTATTGACTGATCTGTCATGGTCAGATTATTGTCCAGTAAATAACATAGCCCTGTTACTTGCATATTTCCACTGCAGTTGTGTCGCCAGTTTGGTGCACAGGTCAAAATTTCACCTGTTTTGTTTAAATGTTGTAATTTGTCACATTGTAGACTTACAATATTAAAAATTTATATGATACTATAACGACAATAAACATTAACCGTTTCTTTTCCAACACTTCATCTTATAGTCAAAAATACAACTTTGGTAAATACATCTGGCAAACTTTCAGTTTAGTAGACCCGATTATAAAATTACAATTTTTATTAGAGGTGAGGAAAAATCCATTTGAGTGGAGTAAAAATTGTTTTTTAAATGACCAAATAAATTAAGTTAAATTTAATCAAGTTAAATTGTAGTAAAAATTAATTAAGTTAAATGAATAATCATGCCCAACAACTTTAGGTATTGCTACTCAGTAAAGGTCCCAGAGAAATAATGTGGTACGTATTACTATTGTCATGCATCATGTGGTTTATGTTTTGCTATTTTACCTGTTTGAGGATTCATGGCCACAGATCCACCAACAGATTGACCAGTTCCGTCCAAATCTTCAGTACATTGTCCTTCTGTTATGTTAATATCATCAATAGCAATATCACCAGTCCAATCAACCCCTCGAATTGCTTCAAATATAATCTGGTGGATTAAAAAAAGTCTGTTATTTGCTGGCAATTTGTTTAAAATTTAAGCTTTTCTGTGTCTAGTGTTTCGTTTGTTACATATTTTGATAGTTGTATGTAGCAGTGGGATTCAATTTTTTCGTCAGCCGGTTCTATCACAAAAGTCATATTTTTCAGCCGGTTCTGTTACAAAAGTCATATTTTTCAGCCAGTTCTATCACAAAAGTCACATTTTTCAGCCGGTTTTGTTACAAAAAGTCCATTGACAGTAACCAGCAATGCTAACCGGTTCGCTGATCTCATACAATTTCATGAGGCGGTTCTATAGAACTGGTGCGAACCGTCTGAATCCCACCACTGGTTATATGCAAACCTTGTAGTTTTCCTCTGCAATGACAGTAATATATCCTGGTCTCCACACATTTTTCTGGTCTCCATCTTGATTCCAAATCATTCGAAGTCCAGATGCATTTGTGTACAAATAAACATTTAGACTGCCAGTTGTATCCCCGTGCATGTGGTACCAAAATCTAAAAAATATTTGTATTATTATAAATGATTTTGGTGGTATATTATGAATGAACATGATGTGCTTCCTGATTTAAGCATAGGGAAAATCATTTGACACTTAAAACAAAGTAGAGATTGTAGGGACATAACTGCCTTACAATGACAAAAATAGCTTTGACCTTCAGAAAGTTCAATATGTACAAAATGGAATTAAGCAAGCACTACATATTTTAAAAGAAATAATTGCAAAAAATATATTTCTCAAAGTTCTGCCACAGAAAAAAGCTATGTTTATTCACTTTAGAGCAAGGAGTTACATAAGTATATAAGATTGTATTTGTTATTTTATAATTCCAGTTACCTCACACATGCCCCTGAAGTTGCTTGAAAGATTGGGGTGGAAGCCATAGCTGCAAGACCAAACTGATTGTCTGCACCATGTGGAAGAGAAGTTTCAAGGTACAGAAAATATCCCTTGCGCCAAACTGCATAAAACAATATATAAGCTATTGCTGCCAGGCATAGTATCAAGTTTAAAGAGCTCTTCTGGCAAATGTGATTTTAATGTTGAAACGTCGGAATAAAATCACATTTTCCAGAAGAGCTCTTTAAACTTGCATAAAACAATTTAATTAAATTAAACAAATAACAAAGAAAATATGCTTGATTTCAATTAACATTTTTAACTGTAATGCACACTTAAAATTAAGAGGAATGTAGATTATTAAAACCAGATACCACATACTAACTTGTTACATATCTATTTCATGGTATTTTACCTACAAAATTTGTATAATTGGGATGTAATACCTTGAAAGGTGTGATCTGTGTTGGGACCAGTGTTGTTTGATGGAGTTGGTAGGTTCGTTTTTGTCCAATTCATGTCCCCCATTGGTAAATATTCCAAGTTTGTGTTATTCTCAAAGTTACATGAGTATATTAATTCTGGAAGTAAACACATTTTATTAATTTTAATATGTTTTGACAAATCAAAACCTATGGTCTTTTGAGAAGTGTTTTTGTACAGACCCTCATGGAAAATGTTTGGTTTGTTTTGTTAAAATTTTATTTCACATACTTTGTGGTCTAGCAGCTGGATTGATGTTGATTGTAGTACACAATTCTTTTTTCTTTAATGTTCTAGCCCTTTCAAGGTCAAGGTTGCATTTGTAAACAGCCCCATCTCGTGGTCGACTACTAGTCTCTTTATGTTTGTTGCTGTAATCTTTTGGAGCTCCAACTATCAATCTGTAAGAAAAAAAATGCATTTTTTGCTAATTTGTTTGTTGAATTCAATGAATTGTCTACAAGGTACAATTTTTTAAAATGATGTTTACCTCCAACCAAATGAACACAACATAAATCCTGTTTAAAGAGTTTGAATTGATTTTTTGTTTCTGTGTTAAATGCTGTTTGCTCATTTTGATCAGAAGAATGTCTTTTAAAGTTCAAAGTTTTACAAACTTTTCATGAACTTAATGGTTTGTGCACTGACAAATTATACCCATTTAAAGACTTTGGAGTTAATATGGTGGTGAAAATATGCCTATGCATGTAAAGTTAAATGCCATATGTATCTTAAAAACAAGCAACCACAAATTGATACTTAGTACATAACAGGCATTTTCATTTTCAAAAAAAATTAAACAAATTCACACAAAAATTTGGATTAAAAAATATACGTTTGTACACCTTGTTTTTGCAAAATCAGCTATGTGTAAAACAAAATCTATACATTTTGTGGGAATTCATTATAAAACTGCATCAAAACGTCAATTGCTATATCAGTCCTCCTTGTGGGAATCAAACCCGCAACCCTAAAGTTTTAACTTTAGTCAGCGAGACTTTTGTCTTTACCACTTGTTTACCAGAGGTTCGGTTCAAACGAATGTTATTACGCAGGATGTGTATACGCACTTCCTCATTATGCAGAAAAATGCAGCAAAAGCCGCAAATGACAAGAACTGATTTATATGCAATTTTATATGCGATGTAATTGGTTTTATTCGCCTCTGTTTGTATGTGGATTCGAGTGCGTTAGCATGTGGAGTTCGTTAGCATGTTCACTATGCCTTTGCAAAAGTGGTTTTGTGTATTTGTTTTCTTTATCCATAGTGTTATCAAGCGTGATCTTTTATGTACTAAAAACTACCTTTTGTTTCCTTCGAACAATAATGCGGTAATTTAAATATAAAATTAAGTTATTATCGCACGATATATCGATTATTACATCTCTACGTCTTACGCCATCTATATTCTTTAGTAGCTCCTATAGGCTCCGATAAGTAAAGGCACAGCGTTAGATAATTGCAGTCGTATATGACATGATTCAAGATATTTTTTGTTAAAAATCGTGCAACGTTTTGAAGTTAAACGCTACACCAGGGGTCGACAATCCCTGGTATTTTTCATGGCTCGCCAACCGATTTGCGTGTTTACATTGAAGTACTAAATTTTCAGTTTTTTATCATGTCACTGTTTTTGAAATCCAGCCAACATGCACAAAACACTCTACGTTGCTTGTTATTACGATCACCTGGGACAAGCTACTATTACCCACAAAATAATGGATTATAAGTAAAAATGTACTTGGAACATTTATATCAACATTGAACCAATGATTAACACGCCACTAAGCCTGCAATATCTGACCATTGCTCAAAATTTCGCTTTATAGTTTATATTCCTAGTTTGATCAATTTCACATCATAGGTTAAAGAAAGTGCATGACGGCTTTACAAAATATTGGTTCGCATTTGCTGTGTCTGATCTTGCGGTCAAGAATCGGTCTAGTCCGGATATGTTCTGCTCAGGTGACAGGAAATGTCAGGGTTAACCATAGGTGACTAAAAATTTCCTGCTGGTTTTAAAAGGCATTGTTCCTTATGAAATTGTCCATCGATACAAAAAAGAGCATTTTGGTCGTGATTAATGTTTAAAGCACAACTTATAGCTACTTAAACCAGGGGTCGGAAATCTTTTTTGTACTGCGGACCAGTTTTAAAATTAATTTTTTTCGCGGACCAGGCTTCAACTATACATATTTAGCAATCAAAACGTCTAAATTAGTTTGTCATCTCTGGGATACATGGGCAAAATGTTTAAAAAAATTCAACATGAAAAAGTATAGGGCCCGGCAACAAACTCCTCGCGGACCGGCGGTTGCCGATCACTGACTGAAACGACGTAATTTCAGGGTAAAGCAAATACATTTTGAACCGTTTACAATTTTTCCGCTTTATGCCGTTGACTCACTTTTTTCCAGACTCGTTTTCCTGAAGCAGAACGGAGTAGCCGAAATGAATTGCACGCTTGTTTGACACATACATGAATCCTTTGGAAAGCTCCAGTACATTGAACGCTTCCGCTTGTCGATTCAATATTAGGAGAAAAAGCCACAGCAACCAGAGGGAACACTTTCTCTGAAGTCCTTGGTTTGCTTTGCTATGCATTGTCTCAAGGGTAATAAGCAATTTTCTCAGGATACTCTTAATTTACATTTACATATATAAACGCGTTTCATATCCCCTGAAACAAATAAGTATAGAGTTAATAGGCTTTAGGTTTCAGATCTGCCTTCAGCAACCAAACTGTACGGTTTCCAAAACATCCGCCCACATGTTGATATTTAGCCTACAGCATCTTCGAAATGCGTGAGAGGTAAGCGCTCAGTTCATTTTTTTAGCAATTCGACACAATGAACTGCAAAACTGAACAACGGTCGTAAAAGGGTTACAACTAAATAAGTTGTTTTATATTTTTTTATGTTTGGCTTAGATATTTTTTCAAAACTGGTTTGTGACCGCCACAAGCTGCAAACTATTACAGATTACTGACAACTTTAGTCAATAGCACTGTTTACAACTATAAAAACATAACAACGTATCGATATCATGAAAGCTCAAGTAGCTTTTTATTCGTAACCGACCTGAAATGCGCTTGCGACCCACTGTCGGTCCATGCCTCACAGTTAGGGAACCACTAAAATAATCTTAGCCAGCGTAGGCTATCCAGTTTGCTGTTTTTATCGAAAGGCAGAGCGGATAATGCAACTGCATTTTTTTTTGTTTCCCCTGACCTTATGTGTTTAGGTGGTTTGAGTTTAACGTAAGAGTAAAGGATGCGATCATTGTAATAAAGGTCAACGGACGGCATGATCAAAAACTAAATTGCGAACAGAAATGCCTGCAATGTAATACTTTCTTTACATACCGCTTTCTGACGGTTGCGTTGTTAATCAAGCAATTTTTTATGTCCGCTTTTTTGGTGTTGCCAGTTTTTGGCAAAAACGTTGTTTCCAAATGAAGGCCAAATGCTTCGTTTTACTTTACTTTATCTATACCGTTTAGAGCAGAAAGCACACAAAAGTACCTTAACGGCTAAATCAGCAAAATTATTCCACTGCGCAAGTATAAACAAAATAGATATAACCTGTTACAACGCATGACTTAGATCAGTGGTTCCCAACCTTTTTTTGACGCGACCCAAATACTTACCAAAATTTTGTTTAGTGGTTTCTCGCGACCCATGGACATGCTATTTTAGTTTTTTCAGACATGCTATTTTAAATTCAGAAAAGCTTTTTGAAAATTACTACGCAAGTTAAGCAAATTAATAACCTTATAACGAACAAATAGTGTTGTTTTTTCGACCAAACATGTCCATTTAGCCCAGTGGTTCCCAAACTTTTTCATATTTTTTTCAAAACGGCCCCTTTGCCATTTTTTCGAGGGCTCGCGGTCCTTAAACCTAAATGTGTATTACATAAAAACGAAAGTTGATTGCAGGGAGTCGAACCGGAACTGAACCCGAACCCGCGAACCGGTTTGAGCGGTTAATTTCATTAAACCCGAACCGAACCCGAACCGCTAATTACGATTTTCTAAAAACCCGAACCGGCGTTGGACCCCATATTTTGTACGGCGTTGGACCCGAACCGGACTTGGACCAGTAAAAAATGCAGTCTGTTTGATATTTTGTGCTTTTTTTCTCAAAACAGCGCACTGAAGAATACGCGAGATAACACTTATAGGGCGTGTCAAAATTAACAGTGCAGGGGCAAAATTCTTTTGGAGTTTGATAAGGCCAGGTATATGATGGGTAGAATTAAAATGAAACGAATAAAAATTTGAATAGGTTTAAAAACCGCAAACCGGTTCGGACCGGATAATTTGCCCAAACCGGAACAAAACCAGAACCCGAAAATAAACATTTTTAAAAACCTGAACCGAACCCGAACCCTTAAAAACAAAACCAAGTGAACCCGAACCGAACCTGAACCCATATGACAAGCGGTTCGACTCCCTGGTTGATTGCATGATTTTAGCTAGTTATGCAAAATTGCGCATAACAATCATCCAAAGACAGCATGTGACATCATAAACAGGACAAAAACATTACGATTGTGCGCGAACAATTGCATTTTTGATAGTTGTCATTTAATAAAGGCCATTGTTTAGCAATGGAGACAGTCGATTCTCAATTCTATTTTGATTTAAACTTATTTAGTGGCACAAACTGACGCCAAATAAGATTATAGAATTACTTCAACCACTTCGCGGTCCCCCAAAAATTGCCTCACGGACCCCTAAAGGACCGCGGACCCCAGTTTGGGAACCGCTGATTTAGCCCATACTTGGAGCTGAATCCAAGAATTATTAGCCAGACAACGCTCAACCGTCAGCTAACACATCACTTTATGACGCCACAAACAGTTTTAACCATTATCCCGAAAAGTTGTGATAAAATTATTGTTGGGGAACAATTAAGGCCTTGGGCAATATATAAAAATAACGGTACAAGGCGAAATAAAAAGTAGATGCTCTTATTGTCACTAAAACCAGCGACCCAACAGAAAGTTCAGGCGACCTAACTTTGGGTCGCGACCCATAGGTTGGGAAACACAGACTTAGATGACATTATCTTTCCTCGCCGTAATTGCCTGTACCCGGTTTACACTGTTGATCGTATCGTTGTTAACGGATGTAGCTACAAGGTTATGTTATTTATAACCTTGATCATTACTTACTAACTGTATGCAAATTTGCTTATTGCGTGTACCTGCATCGAAATCGGGCAAATACATCAGTAAACCTCGGTTAATCCGGACCCGTTTCAACCAAGAAATAGTCCCGATTTTGCGAAGATCTGGATTAACCGACGTCGATTATAGTTAAAGCCTTTCCACATTACAAATCATTTGTGCCTCAAGATTTGTCCGAATTAGACGGAGATCTGGATTAACCAAAGTTTAACCGAGGTTTGCTGTACTTTCCACAACTACATCATGACAATAGGATTTCTAAAGTGATAGTTGTGTACTGGATACGTTTTTTTTATTCAAAAAATAGTTTGTATTAAAGGTTTACACATGACAGATGGCAATTTGCACAATGTTTTACAAAACAATACGTTTTACTCTACTTCACAACAGTCCTAATTGTCTAAAAACAATTCTTTCGCTGTGGACGACTCGTCCCAGACGCAGACTAAACATCTCTTGGTTTAATGCTAAACAATCATGTTTTTATTTCAAGATCTTCTTCAAACAGTACTTTGGACAAAGCGAACTATCGAAAACGAATTTGTTTCAGTCATATGCTTTGATCAATCAAATTCGAAACTTTATTCTGTTGTGCAATACTTAGCTTCTTACCCCTGCGAAACCAATTAGCCGTCGTTTATCTGGAGTCAACAAGCGCTATGTAGTTTACAAGTTTTCTTCCTTGTCTGCAGACCGCCGACACAATCTGTCAACAAATCTACAAATTACCGTCTCGGCTTTTCGGCCGCTATACCCCTTGGGAACGGCAAAATTAAACGTCTGGGAGGGTAAAGGCAAAATGTTGGAGAAAAAACAAATCAAACAAAACCCCTTTTACCAAGATACACCCCTTTGTTTCACTTGGTGATAAAGTTTGTATATTTTACATTAGAATATTGGATTGTGGCGATTATTTCAGGATGAAACTGAAATTTGTCTCTTGCGAAAAGCATGTTACACCGCCTTTTAATCTACCAAGATACACCATTTTTATTCACTTGGTGAAAAGGTTTGTATATTATCGGTCATTGGTGTGTGTAATTTTTATTGTGCGTTTTAAAGATTTTCTTTTATTTCAGAAACCATATGAATGATGGCTTTTACGCTCATTGTTAATTTCTCTAACGGAATACTTGTCATCACATTCAGATCTTGCGCAATATGCTTTTCTTGTTTTAGGAAACAAACTTAGACCCTAAATGGATCTCAGTTTGGTGTAGTTCACTTTTACCAGACAGATTTTATCATCTGTTGGCATTTTTGAGCAATTATTAACCAAAAATGGTTGTTTCAAATTCCCCCTACCCTTGCCATGTGTTGTTTTGCAACGTTGTCCCGTTTCCTCTTTACTTCACCGAAACTCGTCCCTAAATGGCTGCTGCTTTATCGATCTCCCCTACGACCAGACATGCCCTATTTATTTGGCTACAAACGCTCTGTTACAAACTTCATCAGGCAATTTTAACACAAACCTAGGTTTCTGTGAAAGTAATCCCATGAGGTTTTATTTCAAATAGAAAAGTTGGGATTTCAATGCTTCATGTTTGATTGTTAATGTTCATTACATAGGAAAAAATGTTGAAAAACGTATGAATTTTACTAACACAGGTGGTTAGCTTTTGTGGCCCTCTCGACTGGTCTAACCATTTTTTCCTGCAGTTGTAAATCACCCACTCTGCACCAAACTTACTCTCTGGTGAGCTCCCGCCTCATGACGCTTCATCATACGCATAGCTGCAGCGCGTTCAGTTATGATCCAGTTATTACAATTGTGCCGCCCTGTTTTTGCATTCCATAACATTTCAATACTGCGCAGCTATTTCCGGCTTAAGAATTGTTCAATGCTATTGTGTCGCTATGTGTTCTTCTACCAAACGAAATAAACTCAACTCAACTTATACTGGATGCCGAAAAATGTTGCTCACTGGATTTATTACAGTTTTAGGCAACTCTGTGTTTTATGTTTTCTTTAGGAAGGTTCATTTAATACAAAGTAAATCACTTAAAAACTGCTAAACCGCGCGCTTTAGTGAACTTTGGTGAACAACAACTTTACGGAAATGCGGTCATATGGTCGGGTAAAAATGTGCGTGCTTGACTATAGGATATTTTTCTGCGTTGGAGTGGAAAAGCTTGTCAAACCTGTATCGTGCTTGTAAATCGAGAAACAAATAATATAAATTGTAAAATTTTCAGTCTAAAAATCTTAAGATCTGTTTACAGTTCGACAAACGTACATCTGTGTCTAAAAATTTCTTTGTGTCTAGATTCTAGAACATAAACTTTTGCTCAACCGCAAGATTTCTGGTCGTTATACGTCTTTGTCTTGTATAATATCATCTAACTTAACACACGTGAAACAATGTAGCCTACCCTTATTTTAGCATGTTCCCAACTGTTTTGACTGAACGTTACGCGACGGTAATAAAACCAGCCGGGTTATTTTCCAACATGCCCGTAAATTTCAATGCCATTGCGCTTAAACGTACACAACCTTTCAATTTCTGGAAAAAAATGGGCCTATTTGCGCCACCAACGAAGCTATACATAAGTATCAGTAAAATGAATAGCTTTACTGGATCAAAATATTTCCTAATTAATTATAAACAGTACTTTTCTACTCTTTACAGTTCTAAACCTACTCTTTAAAAGTACTAATACGATGTACGGAAAAAATGACCATTAAAAAGTGACATATGAAAAATCCTGAAATTACATACAGTGTTCATCTAAGAAATATTGTTTTGCATGTTAACATTCCAAACTACATAACACAAGAACCATTGAAACATTAAAGGAACAATTATCTCTCGACTGGTTCTAGAACTGTTCTTATTCTTATTGTCACTTGACAATTGATGTTTGTTGTGCCACAAAGCTTTGCTACTAGAATGTTTTTTATGCGTAGTTAACTAAAACTGATGCTTTTCACAGTGGCCACAACTTTGCCAAGATATGGAAATAAACTATGAAGACTCGTTTGCACTATTTCTTTATTTTTCAACTGCACTATCCTTATGATAATATGTTAGAATTCGAACCACCAAAACCATGCGCGACCTACTGGTTGCGAAACGCTGTTTTACAGTACGTTGGTGTACGGTTTCATATTTCCTATTTCCAAAGCCTTTTTCCCATGCGAATCCTAGACGAGAGATGCCATTTTCGGTAATTGATGAATGCATTGTGTGAAAAAATCGGACTGTGAAAATGTGTTTTGTTGAGATTATTGTAACATATCATTTTTTAGGCTATTTTCGTAACTTATCTTATTGAACGACTTTTAGCGCTGCCTTGTTGAAATAGGATATTCTGTTTTTAGTGGAGCCGGCTTGTTCAGTAGTTCAACTAAACGCACGTGTTCTGCTGTACACACTTTGCTTAATGTGTTTGTTTACACGTGGTGCGTAAATATATATATCCTCAGATTTTTTTAGCACATGCTCTCAACAAAATTTTAACAAACAGTATACTGAGTTATATCTGACATTAGTCCGAAAAAACACAAATACCGGCATCTATAGCAAATTATTTGTTGAGAGGAGACTCTCCTTTTGAAGATATGCACAATGTCCTCATAAGATCACTGAACATTACTGTATCAGCTAACACGTGTGGTTATTCCAACCCATAGCAGAGGTAGCCTACTTCTTTTTAGTGGACCACCCTTTTTTGTTCAGTCTGATTTTGGACAAGTTTCTTAATAACCCTAAATTTCGCAAACCAACAACATTTTCCCTTCTTATGTGTTCTTATATTAAATTAATCTCTTTTGGTCAGATTTTCAACCGGTTGTAAACCAATGCTTTACTGTGCAATAGCAGATACAGCTTCCTACCGAGCAAACCTTGCTTGTGTCGCCACATACATAGGCCTCCGTACGACAACCTAAAGGTACACAACATTTGCTTGTTTGCGTGGCGACTAGAGTCTTTATTTGGCCGCGGATCACAAGCGGATGCACTAGCGGTACGATAAGGTCCCACAACGAGCTTGGCTGGGCCTATGTGCCGGATGCAAAGGCTTGTTATGAATCAGAACTGAACGACAAGCGTAGAGATTATTACGAAGTTGGAAGTTCATTTCCTATTTCCCCTTACAAAGTAATTGGAATTCGCGTGCATATGCGCGTATATAGCCTGTTACTGTATTGAAAACTTCCGATTTCGAAAAGATACCCCTTTAAACATTAAAAAAATGCTTGAGTGAAGGCTACCACGCATGAGAGGCTAAAAACATCAACGAAATTTATGTCAACTTTTTGGTGGGACCGCTTTTGGTATAACGAAAGCATATACATTTGCAACATTGTTTTAAGCCCTAAGACATAGGCCTCAGATGATATAGTTCGACTTTTTCAACCAATTTAGGCAGCAATATTACAAACCAATTTAGGCTGCAATACCTTATTTATTAGAAACCATTGTTTGTTTTTGGAGTCCACCCTTTAGCAAAGCTGTGTTTTCCTTTAAACTATTTTCTACCGCATTGCTCTTTTAAAACGAAGGATTCCAGACAACAAGTAACTTATTTTCCTTATTTCCCACGAACATTTAGCCCACAGACCTTTCCCCAGACTCAG
This sequence comes from Phallusia mammillata, assembly GCF_965637545.1. NCBI lineage: Eukaryota > Metazoa > Chordata > Ascidiacea > Phlebobranchia > Ascidiidae > Phallusia > Phallusia mammillata. Next base: position 5,237,319 of record NC_137259.1, on the reverse strand, counting down.
ATTGACGTCATAATTTATCCCTGCCGTCACCACCAGACGTTTGGTCCGGTTCTGTCTGGCACAGCAAAATTTTTGCTTGTTCGACATTTCGGAAGCTGCTCTTGCTGTACATTTAGGGCCTAAATGAAATTTTAGGCGGCTAAAATCTTTGAATTTCGCCACAGTGAAAATCCATTTCTGAGTTAATCCATTATTAAGATAATCGTGTTTGAAGTCGACCTTTGTTTATTAGACCTTTTATAGATAAATTCAAAATTGTTTTTAAGGCATGCATTTTGGACTGAAGAAATTAGTTTGTTTGCGACAGTGTGGTAAACAGAGCTCTAACGTATGTTGACACAAATTGTCTATTTTCTAGCGTATTGGTCAGAACTAACAGGTGTTCGATTCAAACATACGCTACGCGTAGGCTACGTATGCTATTCTTGAACTTGACTATTTGAAAACTTTTTGACGATTAGTTAATGTAGGGTACCAACCGTTTTAGCAATTTAGTCAAATTACTTGAGTTTAATAGAGTTCATTTCGCCAGGTGAAAGAGAAACATAGCGATACCACTAAAACAATCGTTTATACTTATATATTACTTGGCTATTAAACAATAAATTAAGTGTACAAAAACATAAAGGTGAGATGTTTCAACAATTCTTTAAACGTTCGCTAACTTGGTTGGCCGCATGAGAGGAAAGACTAGGTTGGAAACCTGTCTGCTGAAAAGGAAACGTGGCGCTTGATCTGTTGGTGATTAATGTGGGTTCAACACATTACCGTGCGATAAGGATGTAACAGAGGACGGAACTAACTTTTCTATTTATAAATTTCTCTCTAAAAGGATTGCTTGCACAGGAAACCGGTTTATCAAGTTCTAGACAAACCCAGTTACTTTATATCTAAAGTGAAATTTGAGAAGCGACTAATTGTTTTTTTTTTCATGGTTTTCAGTTTCTACGTAATCTTACAATACCAGTAGAGGCCTTGGTGCAAACTTAATGTAGAAATGTGGGCGTTATTTTGTAAGTTGGGCAAAGGCAAAAAAATACAAACAAATACAAAATGTCTTACAAAGACACAATGTTGCATTTTTCTGTCCGTATAAAACATTTTTTCTCTTGTTACTTTTGTTTATAGTACGCTTTATTGCCCCCTTGTGGCTTTGTTATCCATAGTTGAATATTGACAGGTGTTGCTAAAGATTGGTCCGAAAAAATGTAGATTTTGTAGCTTTGCGAAGCAGAGTTGTGAACGGGCCCCAAACCCGAATCTTATTTGAGAAGCCCGTTTTGGCCCGAAAGTTTGACTGAAAGGCCTTTTCATGCCCCCCGCAAACACAAAACAACAAACACGATAGACAATAACAGACAAAGGTCTTGAACAATGCGTTTTTGGGCTGTTAGGCATTAGCTTACTTGAATTTATTTAAAAAGTCAGACCCAAATCAAGCCCGTAACCCGTCTCGAAAAGCTCGACCCGATTTTCAACTATGTTGCGACGTACTAATTATACTTTAATCTTCAACTTATTAATGCTTGTACAATTGATAGTTTATTGGTCATCCAACAACACACTTTACATGATAACATACATATGCTATATTTTGAGTCAGTTGATTACACTTGTTTACAAACGAAGTCGAATCAGTCGCATCTAATCTTCATTGTAGATTCCTTGACAGCTTCATCTTTACCTTTCCAGGTATACCAGACTAAATTTCGCCAGGCTCCTTCAGATTCTCCCCATGGTGCGTTTAAGGCAGCATTGAAACAACTTTTAAACCACCAACCACCGTATGGGGTTCCTTCCGACGAAAGTGCACAGTTACTGTCGGAACTGAACCAACAAGTTTAGATGTTAATACAGGATGTATGGAGGGTGACAGTTTCATAAACAACCATTTTAAAATGTCTCTATTAGTTTAAAAATCCTCTTAAACTATTTATGAATCATACGCTTGGTCCACAGTTGTAAACAGGCCTGAAATTGGAGCCCGAACCCGAAAGTACAAGCCCGAGACGCGGCCCGAACCCGAATCGTTTTTAAGAAGCCCGTTTAGGCCCGAAAGTTTGATTGACAGCACTATACTTTGATTGACAGCCCTATTGCTGCCTCAGGAAAATCAAAACAGACAGACACAACAGATAATAATAGACAATGGGTTTCGAACAATGCGTTTCAGAGCTGTTTGACATTAGGTCAGGTTCAAAAAAATAATACTAAAACAGAGTGTAAAGTCAGGCCCGATTCAAGCCTGTTCTTTTTTAAGAAAACTAAGCCCAAACCCAAGCCTGGCCCGACTTACAACTTTGGCCCGGTCTACTGAAGGCATTATACCGACCGAGTAAGGCCGGTCTCCCGAAGCTTTATATAAGGGTGTGTAGTGATCACTAGTACGCATAAACGTTTCAGGACTGATCTAAGTAATAAACATATGTTCATCCCAACCAAACTTGCTGTGAAAATACTATGTTTTGTGCAACTTGTATAATAAAAAACGAATAGGGCAGGGGTGGCCAACCCGCGGCTCGCGAGCCGCATGCGGCTCTTCGCCTGGTTTTATGCGGTTCTTAAGTTGTTGTCGAAGTTTGGGGCCATTGTGTATATTTGGGTTAGTATGTGGCGATCTGGTATAAAAATCGTTAATTTTAAATTAAAGCTTTAACAATTTTGGTTTTGAACAAACTTATTATCGGTATGGCCACAAACCTTGCCTTAAAACTGCAACTTTGTGTGGCAAATGGCTTGATTATGATGGCATATATTCAATTGTGAACAATGAATGGTTGCTCATTGTTGCGTACAATGCGAATGAGACACAATGCAACAGCAATATTGGCAACAAATGTGTTCCAAAGTAAATAATGCTTCAATCCGTTGTTTTTCGGGTTATGACGAATGTTATATTTTATCGGCAGTTTGTCTTGGGTTTGAATTGAGCAATTGTTGGTGGTGAATGCATTAATGACGTCGCAATGAGTTTAGTTTCGTCACTTTGCACTTGGGGCACATGCGCGTTAGGTGTTTGGGGCGCGTGCGCGTGAGATGAAAATACCACTATATAAGTTTTTTCAGCAGGGAAAATATTTCAAATAAACAATTTTTGTCAAGTTAGCCTTCAAATTGGCAGTGAAAAAAAGATTTTAGCAATTCACCAGAAATGAATCTCACCGCACGTTATTTATAGAATGAGAAAAAAGGGGGATTTTAATTCATATGTTTTTGTTTGATGGATTCGTTGAAATGAGGGGTTTGTGTGAGAGACAGTGTATGTACTGACCATTTATTGTTGAAAATGACTGGCCCGTGTTCTGTACAAGTCAAATTGTGTCATTATTATGTTGGTTTGCGACATTTAGAATAGATCTGGCTAAGCACAGGTCTCTGTGTGTGAGGAAGGGACGAAGCATTAAACATATGTGCAGTGTTTTTTTTAAGGTGTTTTGGGGGACCGAAACGGTATGTGTATAATGTGGCTCTTTGTGGTAACACAATAAAAAATATGGCTCTTAGGCTTTGGCCGGTTGGCCACCCCTGGAATAGGGTTTTATAAGACTTGGTCCGAAACTTACTTATGTGCGTTGGGTCCATTTAAACATACGTGTGAAAAGTGTTGGAGCTATTTGGTAGCAATACCTTGACCTACCCATCGTTATCCCTGTCTTTCGTAGTAAATGGATAACCGTTGTGGTAATCTAAGCTGTCTCCTCCAGTGCCAGAGTAACCACCGATATGTAGGCGGTAATTGTCAGATTCGTCTTCGATCATGAAAACGCTGCAACGAAATAGATGATGTTTTATTGTAAATTAGGTTAAGATAAGTTACATATAAAAACATATCGTATAAGTACTGTGGCATTAAAATATTAACCTTTCTAAAATATTTTTTTTCTATAATATTTAAGTTGGAAAGAGCTACAAAACGTTATCTCGCAGGCTATAATGAAGTGCAACTATAAGTAGCCCCAAAGGAGAAAGATGGCAAACGCGCTGGAGTCAAACAGTTTCTACAAGGGGTGATGTTAAGGGGACTTAAAGTCGATGGGTGGCGCGCATTGATTTTTTTGATTTGAAACTGAAACCATAGGCCTCCTGAAAGATGTTTTTTCAAGGGCGAACAATTTTTTAATTTGTAGTTTTAACTGGTGATAAAAAATGGATCATTTCTCTTTTTATTGCATAACTTTTGACATTCAAGATTAATAGTACAAATTTATATTTCTAACTGAATATTTTCTGTTCCTTCGGTTCACCAAGTTGGCTATTTTCTATGCTTCGTTATGCGACAGGTCTAAACAGTCACCAAACTTTTACCAAAGTGTCTTCTCGCTAGATGCCTTTACCTGTATTGCTCGACCGCAAATGTCCCGTCAAATCCACGCAGATCAATTCGAAGTCGACATCCCTGGCTGCTTGTTATCTTGTGCATTTTCTTCAAACCTAAGTCAAATGGTAATTTAGAAGCTTGTAGAAAGATTGTTGACTATTGGAACTTTTACGACATGATCGAAGGACACTGTACAAGTTGTAAGATGTCTATGCGACACAAACACACACGTAATGTCTTTGGTTGCGAGTTTAAACCCCATAGCGAAAACTAATTATATTAAACTTGCATTGTTAAGGTCCGAAGAACCAACTTAATTTGTTTTTTCTTATAGTTACAAAAGTGGCTCTCAACTTGAAGAATACGCAGACAGTGGGTAACTTTATTTTAAAGTGGAGGAACATTTTTCAACAAAAACACTGTTGTATTGTCAGACTGAGATATAAGTGATTATGTATATCATGGATTTTTTTGGACGAATATTCTTTCTTTTGACATTTTGCGTTTTCTTTGCAGCAGACGTTTGCCTTTTTAGCATTTTTAATTACACATGTTAAACATCTAGACAACCAATAGTTTACCGAGCCAGAATTCGCCAGTCATGTTTCCAAAACCGTCTTTGTAGTCCTGCCAGCCACGGTTAAAATCAACAGATCCGTTAAAACGACGTTGAATCACCTTAAATGTAAGTTACAAAATAATTTGGATTCTCTTCTATTTGGCGCCAATTTTCTCATTTATCTACATGGAAATACAGGTATTGGTTTAGTGGTTCGGTTTTGTTCAAAAATGAACAATTTCAATTTGAGCAGTCAGTGTTTATAGTTAAATCAGGTATTATTAACTTTGTTTTGAAATCGTTGAAACACGAGAACAGTCGAGGATAAAAAACAGTGATAGGGAACCTTTTTATCTTAGATAGCCAAAGCTGTCACATGATTTTAAATGTATTTTTGTAGGAGCAATACGTACAATGTTTTTGCTTCGAATACAACTAAATGTTTAGGAACACTATACACGGACTTGAAAAGTAATTTGATCATAAACATTACTGCCAGAGTACTGGTGTATATAGAATACATCGTTCAGACGTTTCGACAATCTCTGCAACCTGCACTGATGATGACAACAGAGATTGTCGAAACGTCTGAACGATGCATTCTATATACACCAGTACTCTGGCAGTAATGTTTATGATCAAACAACTAAATGTGATAATGCAGTTTCAAAGAAGTTGTTAACCAAGGCCCACTTCTTTGTCTTACAGCAAGAATGTAATACTGGTATTTAAATAGTATTAACTTTGCGAATACAGGTATAGGTTTGACTCAAACCCAGCTAATGTGTATGGATTAAAATCTTTTTTGTTATCAGCTATGACTCCACGTTTTTCGTGCGTCCCTTACGGTCCAACCGTTGTCACAAAATGCTTCCTTGCAGTCACGCAATCGTTGGTAACCAAAAACCGATGACGTCAAGCAGCAGGGTGGTGTCAACATGGTTTCAATGTCTGGAAAACAAGCATAAAAAGACGACATAAAAAGCATAAATAGACGGCACAAAAATACATATTTAGTTATTTAAATAGAGTTTTCCGACTTAAGGGCTCTGCACACCAGACGCGGTTGACGGTGACGGCTAGCGATGTCAGCGCCGGCGGTTGCGGATTTTGCGCGTAACGTTTGACGCGACGTTGGCCCTTCACACCGGCAGTGCGGTTGGCGTCAACGACTTTGTTGCTAAGAAAACTGGGTCAATGTGCTTGACATATTGAGTGTTTCTACGTCTTAACAAAGTTGCTACAAAATTCCGTTTAGTTTATTTTATGACAAAATATAATGTTGATCATCATTCCACAAAATGTTTCCAAAAACAACTAACTTACAACAGAAACATTGGATTAAGTTTACTTTTGTCATTGCTGTTGAAACACACTTTCCTGTTTTACAGACAGATTATGTTTCAAAGTTGGCAATATAATAGCAATAACATAAATGAACACATTTTAGAAAACACAAGATTGCAGAAACGCAAAGGAAACAGTCATATAACAACATACAAAAAAGGCTTAAATGTAAAAAGATGCATGTACATAAACTTGCACATTGTTGCACAATCACAATGATGTTGTCAAATGGAGAAAAAAACTTGTGTTCTTTGGCTCGTGACAGACTTTTCTGTTTGTAACTTCATCAATTTGCTCTGTGATGTTGGATGAGGTTTTTATTGGGAAATTGCTTTTTATAGTCTGACAAACATGTCACAAATTAATATCTTGAACTCTATGGAAATATATATGGAACACTTGATCAGCCTAAACTACATTTTTATTCAAGTATACCAACCTGAAAATCCACATACAACATTTTCTTTTCTTGCCATGAAGTTTATTGAACAGGTGCACTGGAGTTGCTAAATCAGTCATAGACATGTAGATAAGGAAAAGTTCCTACACCTCTGCAACAAATCATAGTTGTTAAAGGAGCAATACATTCAGAACTTATACCAAAATTTACCTACACATAGCCTCATATGAATAGTGTTTCCTTCCTGGTAAAATTTCAACAGCAGCACCTTTCTTGTACTTTTCTTTTTGCAAAGTAGTGATTACATAATTACAAAATCATTTCATTAAAAATGACCAGTAAATTAAAAATGACCAGCCCAAGACTAAAGTAAAAGCTGTGAATAATAGTTCTTTAAACCACTGGTAAGAAAATTTTAGTATGTTTCTGTTCAGTATTTAATTTCAAACTGTTTACAAAAATATTAAACGATCAGTTCAAATTAATTTGCTGAAAACAGCCAAAAACAATTAAAACAAGACAATTTTTACCAATACTATTAGTACTTCATTGACTCCATTATTATTTTCCTGGTAAATAACGATAAAACAACCCACCTACAAACAAAAAGACCTAAATCAAGCAGAAATGTATCATAAACAAGTCGAGCACCCGCCGAATACCAAATTTTTCACCCATCAGTTCATCGCGGCTGACGGAAAAGTTAAATCCGATTTAACTTTGCCGTCAGCCGTTTCAACCGAGAAAATCACGCCGTCACGGCAAGTCACTGTCTGGTGTGAATATCCCGTCGCTTGCCGTCGAACACAAAAACGCGCCGCTATCCGCCAACCGCGCCGCTATCCGCCAACCGCGCCTGGTGTGAATCTTGCTTTAGCGTTGCGTATAAAAACAATTTGAGAAAAAATATCAAATAATTTTTCTGAAAAGTCCAAATTTAAAATGATTTTGGCTGCACCTAAAAAAACGTTTTAAAATACTTTTGGAAACACTGTTTATGAAATCGGTTTTAAGACGAATTGAAAATGTGATTATGCACACAAAATAACTTACTTCGTAACTTGTTTGTCACCTCTTGTTTAAAATCGTCCAAGTCTCCAACTTCTCCTTTTTGCCCCATGATGCCATTGTCACCTTTTGGTCCGGGTAATCCCCTGGGTCCCATTTTACCCGGCGACCCCGCATCACCCTTCAAACCCCTTTCGCCCCCTAAACGTCCAGGCGACACCATTACGTCATCGCCACAGACAGGAACTGTGACGTAACTACATTGTTGCGCAGTAACTAATGACGTCACGAGGAGAAATATTGTTGTTACGCGGAACATCATTTTTTCTGCTTAAAGGCTAAAACTTAAATAAACAAAGTTATTAATCGCAACCTGACGAAACAACGTTACTTTTACTATCAATGTCTGCAAACAAAACTTTCCATTCTATGCTTAATTTTGAACAAAAGTACAAGCATATGCAAATTATTGTACTGTATCAAAAAGTTTTGTAATATATACGTTTGCGTGCAAATACAAAAATATGTGCAAAGTACTTTTACTCATCACAACACGACGAATTGATTCTTAGCTATCTTTACTTGTGCAGTAATTCAACAAGCAGAACCCAGACCAAGACTTGACAGCAAATATTTATAAAAAAGCCATCGGAATCAGCCATAAACATCGTGTCCAGGAAGAAATCAACAATTGATTGATCAGCAACAAATGATTACCTCATTAAAATCGGTAAACAAAAGAAGATTACAAGACGTAGCCTATATGTCAGTGGTTCTCAAAGTATGGGTCGCGACCCAAACGTGGGTCGCGCAGGTTCAAAAAATGGGTCGCGCTATGGTGGTTCAATTCTACCCAAACGAACTATTACTGCATTAAGTAAAAACAAACGAATTTACTTAATGTAGCAGTAGTAAAGTCCACTCATTGACCACGTTGTGCAGTAAAACGAACTAATCATTGCAAAATACTGACAATAGCCTTCCAATTGTACTGTTACGCACATGGCGATTGTTACGTCATAGCACGGGGAATAAAAGTTAATCATGCGAAACTGAACTTGGAGATGTAACAGTTACCGTTTAAGGATTAGTAAGTATTCGTACAAGGAAACGTTTTTTTAAATTTGGGATTCACTTATATCAATGATCATGGTGCAGCAAAGCCACAATGTGTGTTGTGTTATGTAGTATTGTCGAATCGAACTCGTTAAACCTGCAGCCATTTTGACATGGACAGACTGCAGTGCGGCCACGACGTGGCCTCGAAATTGTTACATTTTTTGATGTTTGAGGCTTGGGTCGTGAGATGTTCCTAATACGCAGATTTGGGTCGCGGTCAAAAAAGTTTGAGAACCACTGCTATATGTTGATCAACTACTTGTGTCATATGTTTTATACTACACGCTCAAATCAAACGTCTAAAACCCAACTGCTACACGGTCGGCATATTGGACTTCATATTGTTTCAAGCAAAAAAAAAACGAAAAACCGGTTTTGAATAGTTTCTGCCTTCTACCGAATCTAAAAAAACCTAAAGATATAGACAAACAAATCCAGTTTTCGGTGGGTTTTCGGCGGAATATGCCAGTTTTAAACCGGTTTTGTCCGGTTTCTGCCTCCTACTGAACCTTCAAACCGGATTTAAAAATCGATAATTTTGAACCGATATTTGAAAAAACCTAAGGCTACATAGCCTTTCCGTTTTTTCGATTTTTCGGGGTCAAAAAATCGAAGAAAAATCCGGTTTTCGGTGTTTTTTCGGGAAAATTACAGTTTCAAATCGCGTTTGACCGGTCTCTGCCTCCTACCGAACCTCCAAACCGGTTCAAACCGGTTTTTGAAATCTGAAATTTAGACTCGATTTTTAAAAAAACCTAAGGCCTTTCGGTTTTTTCGAATTTTGGTGGTCAAAAAATAAAAAAAAATCCGGTTTTCGGTGGTTTTTGGGGAAATATTCCGGTTTCAAACCGGTTGTGACCGGTTTCTACCTCCTACCGAACCTCCAAACCGGATTAAACCGGTTTTCAAAATCGATAATTTTCACCCGATTTTTGAAAAAAAAACAAGGCTATAACCTTTCCGTTTTTTCGATTTTTGGGGGTCTAAAAATCGAAGAAAAATCCGGTTTTCGGTGTTTTTTTCGGGAATATTCCAGTTTCAATCCGGGTTTGACCGCTTTTGCCTCCTACCGAACTTCCAAGCCGGTTCAAACCGGTTTTTGAAATCTGACATTTAGTCCCGATTTTTTGAAAAAAACCTAAGGCCTTTCCATTTTTTCGATTTTTGGGGGTCAAAAAAATCGAAGAAAGATCAGGTTTTCGGAGGGTTTTCGCGTGAAAATTCCAGTTTCAAACCGGTTTCTGCCTCCTACCGAACCTCCGAACGGTTTAAACCGGTTTTTGAAATCGAAAATTTTGACCCTACTTTCGAAAAACGAAAAGCGCCATAGGTTTTTTTTTCAAAAATGGGGTTGTAGCGACCTCACTACCGTGTTCGCTCATGCGCATCGAAGCGTGCTATTTGCCTTTTTCTTTTATCGCCATTGCGTCTTTATGAACGCCAACTTCGCGTTGCTCTATCTCTTTCACGTTTCTAACATGACTCGGACATGGCGCCGCTGCTCAATAAAGATTCGACCGCTTCTGGGTCAAAATTTTCGATTTCCAAAACCGGTTTGAACCGGTTTGGAGGTTCGGTAGGAGGCAGAAACCGGTCAAAACCAGTTTGAAACTGGAATATTCCGGCGAAAACCCAACGAAAACCGCATTTTTCTTCGATTTTTTGATCCCCCAAAATTGAAAAAACAGAAAGGCTGTAGGCTATAGCCTTAGGTTTTTTTCAAAAATCGGGTCAAAATTTCGATTCCCAAAACCGGTTTGAACCGGTTTGGAGGTTCGGTAGGAGGCAGAAACCGGTCAAAACCAGTTTGAAACTGGAATATTCCCGCGAAAACACACCGAAAACCGAATTTTTCTTCGATTTTTTGACCCCCCAAAATTGAAAAAACGGAAAGCCTATAGGCTATAGCCTTAGGGTTTTTTCAACAATCGGGTCAAAATTTCGATTCCCAAAACCGGTTTGGAGATTCGGTAGGAGGCAGAAACCGGTCAAAACCAGTTTGAAACTGGAATATTCCGGCGAAAACCCACCGAAAACCGGATTTTTCTTCGATTTTTTGACCCCCAAAAATTGAAAAAACGGAAAGGCTATAGCCTTAGGGATTTTTCAACAATCGGGTCAAAAGTTTCGATTCCCAAAACCAGTTCAAACCGGTTTGGAGGTTCGGTAGGAGGCAGAAACCGGTCAAAACCAGTTTCAAACTGAAATATTTCCGCAAAAACCGGATTTTTCTTCGATTTTTTGACCCCCAAAAATTGAAAAAACGGAAAGGCTATAGCCTTAGAAATAAGGACGGTATGGCAACCCTGGCTATAGCCTTAGGGTCTTTTCAACAATCGGGTCAAAATTGTTCATTCCCAAAACCGGTTCAAACCGGTTCAAAGGTTCGGTGGGAGGCAGAAACCGGTCAAAACCAGTTTGAAACTGGAATATTCCGGCGAAAACCCACCGAAAACCGGATTTTTCTTCGATTTTTTGACCCCCAAAAATTGAAAAAACGGAAAGTTTATAGACTTAGGGTTTTTTCAAAAATCGGGAGAAAATTTTTGATTTTCCAAAACGGTTTGAACCGGTTTGGAGGTTCGGTAGGAGGCAGAAACCGGTCAAAACTGGTTTGAAACAATAATATTCTGGCGAAAACCCACCGAAGACCGGATTAGCCTTAGGTTTTTTTCGACAATCGGGTGAAAATTTTCGATTCCCAAAACCGGTTCAAACCGTTTTGGAGGTTCGGTAGGAGGCAGAAACCGGTCAAAACCAGTTTTAAACTGGAATATTCCGCCGAAAACCCACCGAAAACCGGATTTTTCTTCGATTTTTTGACCCCCAAAAATTGAAAAAACGGAAAGGCTATAGCCTTAGGGATTTTTCAAGAATCGGGTCAAAATTTTCGATTCCCAAAATCGGTTTAAACCGGTTTGGAGGTTCGGTAGGAGGCAGAAACCGGTCAAAACCAGTTTGAAACTGGAATATTCCGGCTAAAACCCACCGAAAACCGGATTTTTCTTCGATATTTTGACCCCCAAAAATTGAAAAAACGGAAAGGCTATAGTCTTAGGGTTTTTTCAACAATCGGGGCAAAATTTTCGATTCCCAAAACCGGTTTGAACCGGTTTGGAGGTTCGGTAGGAGGCAGAAACCGGTCAAAACCAGTTTGAAACTGGAATATTCCGGCGAAAACCCACCGAAAACCGGTTTTTGTTTTCGATTTTTTGACCCCCAAAAATTGAAAAAACGGAAAGGATATAGCCTTAGGTTTTTTTTTCAAAAATCGGGTCAAAATTTTCGATTCCCAAAACCGGTTCAAACCGGTTTGGAGGTTCGGTAGGAGGCAGAAACCGGTCAAAACCAGTTTGAAACTGGAATATTCCGGCGAAAACCCACCGAAAACCGAGTTTTTTTTTCGATTTTTTGACCCCCAAAAATTGAAAAAACGGAAAGGGTATAGTCTTAGGGTTTTTTCAACAATCGGGTCAAAATTTTCGATTCCCAAAACCGGTTTGAACCGTTTTGGAGGTTCGGTAGGAGGCAGAAACCGGTCAAAACCAGTTTGAAACTGGAATATTCCGGCGAAAACCCACCGAAAACCGGATTTTTCTTCGATTTTTTGACCCCCAAAAATTGACAAAAACGGAAAGGCCATAGCTTTAGGGATTTTTCAACAATCGGGTCAAAATTTTCGATTCCTAAACCGGTTTGGAGGTTCGGTAGGAGGCAGAAACCGGTCAAAACCAGTTTCAAACTGGAATATTTCGGCGAAAACCCACCGAGAACCGGATTTTTCTTCGATTTTTTGACCCCCAAAAATTGAAAAAACGGAAAGGCTATAGCCTTAGGGATTTTTCAACAATCGGGTCAAAATTTTCGATTCCCAAAACCGGCTGGGAGGTTCGGTAGGAAGCAGAAACCGGTCAAAACCAGTTTGAAACTGGAATATTCCGGCTAAAACCCACCGAAAACCGGATTTTTCTTCGATTTTTTGACGCCCCAAAATTGAAAAAATGGAAAGGCTATAGCCTTAAGGTCATTTCAACAATCGGGTTAAAATTTTTGATTCCCAAAACCGGTTCAAACCGGTTTAAAGTTTCGGTAGGAGGCAGAAACCGGTCAAAACCAGTTTGAAACTGGAATATTCCGGCGAAAACCCACCGAAAACCGGATTTTTCTTCGATTTTTTGACCCCCAAAAATTGAAAAAACGGAAAGGCTATAGCCTTAGGGATTTTTCAACAATCGGATCAAAATTTTCGATTCCCAAAACCGGCTGGGAGGTTCGGTAGGAAGCAGAAACCGGTCAAAACCAGTTTGAAACTTGAATATTCCGGCGAAAACCCACCGAAAACCGGATTTTTCTTCGATTTTTTGACCCCCAAAAATTGAAAAAACGGAAAGGCTATAGCCTTAGGTTTTTTTCAACTATCGGGTCAAAATTTTCGATTCCCAAAACCGGTTCAAACCGGTTTGGAGGTTCGGTAGGAGGCAGAAACCGGTCAAAACCAGTTTGAAACTGGAATATTCCGGCGAAAACCCACCGAAAACCGGATTTTTCTTCGATTTTTTAACGCCCCAAAATTAAAAAAATGGAAAGGCTGTAGCCTTAGGGTTTTTTCAACAATCGGGTCAAAATTTTCGATTCCCAAAACCGATTTGAACCGGTTTGGAGGTTCGGTAGGAGGCAGAAACCGGTCAAAACCAGTTTCAAACTGGAATATTTCGGCGAAAACCACCGAGAACCGGATTTTTCTTCGATTTTTTGACCCCCAAAAATTGAAAAAACGGAAAGGCTGTAGCCTTAGGGATTTTTCAACAATCGGGTCAAAATTTTCGATTCCCAAAACCGTCTGGGAGGTTCGGTAGGAAGCAGAAACCGGTCAAAACCAGTTTGAAACTGGAATATTCCGGCTAAAACCCACCGAAAACCGGATTTTTCTTCGATTTTTTGACGCCCCAAAATTGAAAAAATGGAAAGGCTATAGCCTTAAGGTCATTTCAACAATCGGGTTAAAATTTTTGATTCCCAAAACCGGTTCAAACCGGTTTAAAGGTTCGGTAGGAGGCAGAAACCGGTCAAAACCAGTTTGAAACTGGAATATTCCGGCGAAAACCCACCGAAAACCGGATTTTTCTTCGATTTTTTGACCCCCAAAAATTGAAAAAACGGAAAGGCTATAGCCTTAGGGTTTTTTCAACAATCGGGTCAAAATTTTCGATTCCCAAAACCGGTTCAAACCGGTTTGGAGGTTCGGTAGGAGGCAGAAACCGGTCAAAACCAGATTGAAACTGGAATATTCCGGCGAAAACCCACCGAAAACCGGATTTTTCTTCGATTTTTTCACCCCCAAAAATTGAAAAAACGGAAAGGCTATAACCTTAGGGTTTTTCAACAATCGGGTCAAAATTTTCGATTTTCAAAACCGATTTGAACCGGTTTGGAGGTTCGGTAGGAGGCAGAAACCGGTCAAAACCAGTTTGAAACTGGAATATTTCGGCGAAAACCCACCGAAAACCGGATTTTTCTTCGATTTTTTGACCTCCAAAAATTGAAAAAACGGAAAGGCTATAGCCTTAGGGTTTTTTCAACAATCGGGTCAAAATTTTCGATTCCCAAAACCGGTTTGAACCGTTTTGGAGGTTCGGTAGGAGGCAGAAACCGGTCAAAACCAGTTTGAAACTGGAATATTCCGGCGAAAACCCACCGAAAACCGGATTTTTCTTCGATTTTTTAACGCCCCAAAATTAAAAAAATGGAAAGGCTATAGCCTTAGGGTTTTTTCAACAATCGGGTCAAAATTTTCGATTCCCAAAACCGGTTTGAACCGTTTTGGAGGTTCGGTAGGAGGCAGAAACCGGTCAAAACCAGTTTGAAACTGGAATATTCCGGCTAAAACCCACCGAAAACCGGATTTTTCTTCGATTTTTTGACCCCCAAAAATTGAAAAAACGGAAAGGCTATAGCCTTAGGGATTTTTCAAGAATCGGGTCAAAATTTTCGATTCCCAAAATCGGTTTAAACCGGTTTGGAGGTTCGGTAGGAGGCAGAAACCGGTCAAAACCAGATTGAAACTGGAATATTCCGGCTAAAACCCACCGAAAACCGGATTTTTCTTCGATATTTTGACCCCCAAAAATTGAAAAAACGGAAAGGCTATAGTCTTAGGGTTTTTTCAACAATCGGGGCAAAATTTTCGATTCCCAAAACCGGTTTGAACCGGTTTGGAGGTTCGGTAGGAGGCAGAAACCGGTCAAAACCAGTTTGAAACTGGAATATTCCGGCGAAAACCCACCGAAAACCGGTTTTTGTTTTCGATTTTTTGACCCCCAAAAATTGAAAAAACGGAAAGGATATAGCCTTAGGTTTTTTTTTCAAAAATCGGGTCAAAATTTTCGATTCCCAAAACCGGTTCAAACCGGTTTGGAGGTTCGGTAGGAGGCAGAAACCGGTCAAAACCAGTTTGAAACTGGAATATTCCGGCGAAAACCCACCGAAAACCGAGTTTTTTTTTCGATTTTTTGACCCCCAAAAATTGAAAAAACGGAAAGGGTATAGTCTTAGGGTTTTTTCAACAATCGGGTCAAAATTTTCGATTCCCAAAACCGGTTTGAACCGTTTTGGAGGTTCGGTAGGAGGCAGAAACCGGTCAAAACCAGTTTGAAACTGGAATATTCCGGCGAAAACCCACCGAAAACCGGATTTTTCTTCGATTTTTTGACCCCCAAAAATTGACAAAAACGGAAAGGCCATAGCTTTAGGGATTTTTCAACAATCGGGTCAAAATTTTCGATTCCTAAACCGGTTTGGAGGTTCGGTAGGAGGCAGAAACCGGTCAAAACCAGTTTCAAACTGGAATATTTCGGCGAAAACCCACCGAGAACCGGATTTTTCTTCGATTTTTTGACCCCCAAAAATTGAAAAAACGGAAAGGCTATAGCCTTAGGGATTTTTCAACAATCGGGTCAAAATTTTCGATTCCCAAAACCGGCTGGGAGGTTCGGTAGGAAGCAGAAACCGGTCAAAACCAGTTTGAAACTGGAATATTCCGGCTAAAACCCACCGAAAACCGGATTTTTCTTCGATTTTTTGACGCCCCCAAATTGAAAAAATGGAAAGGCTATAGCCTTAAGGTCATTTCAACAATCGGGTTAAAATTTTTGATTCCCAAAACCGGTTCAAACCGGTTTAAAGTTTCGGTAGGAGGCAGAAACCGGTCAAAACCAGTTTGAAACTGGAATATTCCGGCGAAAACCCACCGAAAACCGGATTTTTCTTCGATTTTTTGACCCCCAAAAATTGAAAAAACGGAAAGGCTATAGCCTTAGGGATTTTTCAACAATCGGATCAAAATTTTCGATTCCCAAAACCGGCTGGGAGGTTCGGTAGGAAGCAGAAACCGGTCAAAACCAGTTTGAAACTTGAATATTCCGGCGAAAACCCACCGAAAACCGGATTTTTCTTCGATTTTTTGACCCCCAAAAATTGAAAAAACGGAAAGGCTATAGCCTTAGGTTTTTTTCAACTATCGGGTCAAAATTTTCGATTCCCAAAACCGGTTCAAACCGGTTTGGAGGTTCGGTAGGAGGCAGAAACCGGTCAAAACCAGTTTGAAACTGGAATATTCCGGCGAAAACCCACCGAAAACCGGATTTTTCTTCGATTTTTTAACGCCCCAAAATTAAAAAAATGGAAAGGCTGTAGCCTTAGGGTTTTTTCAACAATCGGGTCAAAATTTTCGATTCCCAAAACCGATTTGAACCGGTTTGGAGGTTCGGTAGGAGGCAGAAACCGGTCAAAACCAGTTTCAAACTGGAATATTTCGGCGAAAACCACCGAGAACCGGATTTTTCTTCGATTTTTTGACCCCCAAAAATTGAAAAAACGGAAAGGCTGTAGCCTTAGGGATTTTTCAACAATCGGGTCAAAATTTTCGATTCCCAAAACCGTCTGGGAGGTTCGGTAGGAAGCAGAAACCGGTCAAAACCAGTTTGAAACTGGAATATTCCGGCTAAAACCCACCGAAAACCGGATTTTTCTTCGATTTTTTGACGCCCCAAAATTGAAAAAATGGAAAGGCTATAGCCTTAAGGTCATTTCAACAATCGGGTTAAAATTTTTGATTCCCAAAACCGGTTCAAACCGGTTTAAAGGTTCGGTAGGAGGCAGAAACCGGTCAAAACCAGTTTCAAACCGGTCAAAATTTTCGATTCCCAAAACCGGTTCAAACCGGTTTGGAGGTTCGGTAGGAGGCAGAAACCGGTCAAAACCAGATTGAAACTGGAATATTCCGGCGAAAACCCACCGAAAACCGGATTTTTCTTCGATTTTTTGACCCCCAAAAATTGAAAAAACGGAAAGGCTATAGCCTTAGGGATTTTTCAACAATCGGGTCAAAATTTTCGATTCCCAAAACCGGCTGGGAGGTTCGGTAGGAAGCAGAAACCGGTCAAAACCAGTTTGAAACTTGAATATTCCGGCGAAAACCCACCGAAAACCGGATTTTTCTTCGATTTTTTGACCCCCAAAAATTGAAAAAACGGAAAGGCTATAGCCTTAGGGTTTTTTCAACAATCGGGTCAAAATTTTCGATTCCCAAAACCGGTTTGAACCGGTTTGGAGGTTCGGTAGGAGGCCGAAACCGGTCAAAACCAGTTTGAAACTGGAATATTCCGGCGAAAACCCACCGAAAACCGAGTTTTTTTTCGATTTTTTGACCCCCAAAAATTGAAAAAACGGAAAGGCTATAGCCTTAGGGTTTTTTCAACAATCGGGTCAAAATTTTCGATTCCCAAAACCGGTTTGAACCGGTTTGGAGGTTCGGTAGGAGGCCGAAACCGGTCAAAACCAGTTTGAAACTGGAATATTCCGGCGAAAAGCCACCGAAAACCGAGTTTATTTTTTCGATTTTTTGACCCCCAAAAATTGAAAAAACGGAAAGGCTATAGTCTTAGGGTTTTTTCAACAATCGGGTCAAAATTTTCGATTCCCAAAACCGGTTTGAACCGTTTTGGAGGTTCGGTAGGAGGCAGAAACCGGTCAAAACCAGTTTGAAACTGGAATATTCCGGCGAAAACCCACCGAAAACCGGATTTTTCTTCGATTTTTTGACCCCCAAAAATTGAAAAAACGGAAAGGCTATAGCCTTAGAGTCTTTTCAACAATCGGGTCAAAATTTTTCATTCCCCAAACCGGTTCAAACCGGTTCAAAGGTTCGGTAGGAGGCAGAAACCGGTCAAAACCAGTTTCAAACTGGAATATTTCGGCGAAAACCCACCGAGATCCGGATTTTTCTTCGATTTTTTGACCCCCAAAAATTGAAAAACGGAAAGGCTATAGCCTTAGGGATTTTTCAACAATCGGGTCAAAATCTTCGATTCCCAAAACCGGCTGGGAGGTTCGGTAGGAAGCAGAAACCGGTCAAAACCAGTTTGAAACTGGAATATTCCGGCTAAAACCCACCGAAAACCGGATTTTTCTTCGATTTTTTGACCCCCAAAATTGAAAAAATGGAAAGGCTATAGCCTTAAGGTCATTTCAACAATCGGGTTAAAATTTTTGATTCCCAAAACCGGTTCAAACCGGTTTAAAGGTTCGGTAGGAGGCAGAAACCGGTCAAAACCAGTTTGAAACTGGAATATTTCGGCGAAAACCCACCGAAAACCGGATTTTTCTTCGATTTTTTGACCCCCAAAAATTGAAAAAACGGAAAGGCTATAGCCTTAGGGTTTTTTCAACTATCGGGTCAAAATTTTCGATTCCCAAAACCGGTTCAAACCGGTTTGGAGGTTCGGTAGGAGGCAGAAACCGGTCAAAACCAGATTGAAACTGGAATATTCCGGCGAAAACCCACCGAAAACCGGATTTTTCTTCGATTTTTTGACCCCCAAAAATTGAAAAAACGGAAAGGCTATAGCCTTAGGGTTTTTTCAACAATCGGGTTAAAATTTTCGATTCCCAAAACCGGTTCAAACCGGTTTGGAGGTTCGGTAGGAGGCAGAAACCGGTCAAAACCAGATTGAAACTGGAATATTCCGGCGAAAACCCACCGAAAACCGGATTTTTCTTCGATTTTTTGACCCCCAAAAATTGAAAAAACGGAAAGGCTATAGCCTTAGGGATTTTTCAACAATCGGGTCAAAATTTTCGATTCCCAAAACCGGCTGGGAGGTTCGGTAGGAGGCAGAAACCGGTCAAAACACGTTTGAAACTGGAATATTTCGGCTAAAACCCACCGAAAACCGGATTTTTCTTCGATTTTTTGACCCCCCAAAATTGAAAAAACGGGGTTTTTCAACAATCGGGTCAAAATTTTCGATTCCCAAAACCGGTTTGAACCGTTTTGGAGGTTCGGTAGGAGGCAGAAACCGGTCAAAACCAGTTTGAAACTGGAATATTCCGGCTAAAACCCACCGAAAACCGGATTTTTCTTCGATTTTTTAACGCCCCAAAATTAAAAAAATGGAAAGGCTATAGCCTTAGGGTTTTTTCAACAATCGGGTCAAAATTTTCGATTCCCAAAACCGGTTCAAACCGGTTTGGAGGTTCGGTAGGAGGCAGAAGCCGGTCAAAACCAGTTTTAAACTGGAATATTCCGGCGAAAACCCACCGAAAACCGGATTTTTCTTCGATTTTTTGACCCCCAAAAATTGAAAAAACGGAAAGGCTATAGCCTTAGGGATTTTTCAAGAATCGGGTCAAAATTTTCGATTCCCAAAACCGGTTTAAACCGGTTTGGAGGTTCGGTAGGAGGCAGAAACCGGTCAAAACCAGATTGAAACTGGAATATTCCGGCGAAAACCCACCGAAAACCGGATTTTTCTTCGATATTTTGACCCCCAAAAATTGAAAAAACGGAAAGGCTATAGTCTTAGGGTTTTTTCAACAATCGGGTCAAAATTTTCGATTCCCAAAACCGGTTTGAACCGTTTTGGAGGTTCGGTAGGAGGCAGAAACCGGTCAAAACCAGTTTGAAACTGGAATATTCCGGCTAAAACCCACCGAAAACCGGATTTTTCTTCGATTTTTTGACGCCCCAAAATTGAAAAAATGGAAAGGCTATAGCTTAACATTACCTACTTATTCAGCAACGCGTTTCTCTACGACGGCAAAATTGAATAACATTTATTACGTTAGCGAAGCATTAGTGTTTCTCGGTCAAGAAGAATAAGTAAAAGCAGATATACACCAGACAAAAGTGACGAAATTTCATATTAAAAGAATAGACACAAACATTAACAGAACAGAATAAGACCCATTTAAACTTTATTTGTAATGGTAACTAGCCATTACATCATGTAAAACTACTACGTTATACAGACGAAATCTCAAACATTTAGATTCAAACTCTTATACAATAGGCTAGGCATATATTGTTACAAATTAAAACAGTGTGTTTGTTACAAATAACATTGAGCGACAAAATAGTTTACCTAAGAACATTGTGCCACAATTAACTAAAAAATGCTGAACTTCAACAATCTTTTGGAAATTTGGAACGCATAGTTACAAAGTTTGTGTCCCACCAGTCACCACTAAACAAACGCAATTCGATTTACTTTATATTTAAACGTTGCACGAAGCTAATCACCAGGCAGCACCTTAAGGTACTTTCCCTATCCCATTCTTACAAAACCAACCATCGAAACGATATAAAAATTATTAACCCTATGGTGTACAACTTGCGGTCAGCATGCTAAAAGCAACGCATTGATTTGGTTTTGTTTGGTATATACAAAGACTGTTACTGCATTGTTAATTAAAAGTTGCTTGCTACACTAAACAATTCTAATGTTTTGGCGACATAGAGGGGGAAAATATTTGTTTGATGTGGTCTATTAAAGCTTAACAAACTTCTTTCACTTTTGAGTTAATCCAGAGTGTGCGACTTGGGTTCCGCAGGCCAAATGCATCGCGTCGATTTAGTAATGCTTAGTATGCGAAGACTATGTTACATTTGAAATCAAGTGTCTCGCGAAACTATTTTAGCTACAAAGCTATTGAAACGTTTTGTTCGTAGCAGGTTAAATGCGCCCGGAGCTTTTGTTCTATAACTTAACAATGCGGCTAAAATTAACATCAACAACACAAGCGTGTTGGTGACGCTACAAAGTCCAAGTGAGTTAAACTGACTTCGGTCCCCGGTATAATGTATTTAACCCATGAATGGCAAAAGTTGCACACCGCTGGTGTAAACCATGCCACTATCTATTTATAAAACTATCTATTCATAAAATAATAAATCCCAACGAACGGAACCAAAATAACAATTACAATAATGTAGAATACAACAACAACACATACATTTCATATTTCGCCACGGATAAAAACATTGAAGACGTCAGAGAACATTGAAAGTAACAGAAACATTTCCGAATCAAATATTTCCTCGAAAAATAAAAAAGCAAGTACGAAATTTCATGTCAGAAACAAAGTAATAAGATTGGAACAACATATAACAGCAAGCACCAAATTGTAACTAGTGCAGCTACAGCCAAAATATACTTAAAAAGTTCCATAGAAAATTATTCTTTAACAACGTGTGCAAATACACAGAGGAATCTACTTTATCACGGATTCCCAAAGTGGGTCGCGACCCTGACTACATAATTTAGTATGAAGCCATTTGTTTCACAGTTTTCCAATGACAAAGTCGACAAAGAATACCAAGTTTTGATGAACAAATCTCTACACTATAGCATGTACTTAGAGACTAAGAGTTTACAACACGAACAATTGATGTAATAAATGGATTTATCTTAATGAAAGGTTCACAAAACATTGTTAAACTGGAAAGGGTTGGGGAAAGGCAATTTTAAAGTCATTTGTATCAAATTATAGTCGTAACTTTCAAATGTCATAATAGAGGCAGAATACCAGTTTTGCTAAAAAAACAAAAATTAGAGAATGCACACAAAGATTACCAGACAAAGTTTCAATTCGACAAAAAATAATGCAATAAATGCAGTTTATTAATTCCACGTGTCGCAATACAATTCATTTCGGGCTTGTTGAAAAGTTTGGAAAACCCTGTAGGATACTTCGCACAAAACCGAGCAATTGGTGTAGTAGAAAAAATAAATGTCAGTTTGTAAGTGAATTGTAGACATAAAGTTTTACATGTGTATGTCTGTAACGCAAGCGTAGTTCATTACTATTGCATATGTCACTGCTTTCGCAACCGTGGCCCTTAGTGTCCCATCACAAGCTCGGGAGAAAGTAATGCTAGTTTAAGCGTTGTAAATGGCGCGGAGAAACATACTGCAGTCCACATAATATCAAGTTGCCTGATATACCATCTACCAAGTGAGAAGAGCGGTCTGGAGGCCTTGGATGACCTGACAGGTTGCTGGTTGCTCGACCATTGCCCGAACATCGCCCAACAGAAAGCAACAAGCTCGGGCAAAATGTTTTTTTTTAGCTGAAAGCATGGTTTTCGACCCCTTTTTCCATCTTGTTTGTGTTTAAGTGAGATGGTTCAGTCGTAGAAAATGCTCCTGGATTTCTTTGTGGTTTGAACTTTCTTCAGATCGAACGCTCTTTGGTCACAGGATCTAAACAAACAAAACATGGTAATGAAGTCTTGGATGTTTTCACAGAAAGCCATGAAGTAATTGTTTGCGACTACATATTCAATGCAGTGAACGCTCAGTATACTAAAAATCACTACATGTGGATTTGGTATTTGAACATTAATATACACTATTTTAATCCGACTCACCTTGTTTATCGACTTTACTTGGCAGATCAGTGTTGTTGGGGTGAATGAATGCGATTTTAAAACGTCTAAACAACAAGGAAATATTTAACAAAGTCTACTGCAACGATTCACATATATACTTCTAAAACTACATACAAGTCATGGCACTAACAAAAATACCATGCAAAGAGGGCAAAAGCTTACAATTTTCTATGCGTTGAAAGGTAGTAAACAGTCCAAAGCTTAATGGAAACGTCAACATATCAATACAACATCAAAACAACAAAACAATTTGTGTTACCTTGCAAAAGTCGAGACTTATAGCGTTCCAGATCTAGTGTTTACTTCACTATCTGCTGCTTGACAGAGGAAGTTGATCTGTTACAACATCTGAAATAAAACATGTGACGTCATTAAAATACGTCATCAACCACCAAAGCCCAAACCTGCAAGATGGTACCGTCATATGATGACCTGCAGTATTTAGATTACAATGCCCGATGCGCTCCATCGATGTCGGCGGCTGTGTCCGAAGTGACGATCATTGGTGGTCTGCAAATAAATAACAAATTAAAAGCAAGAACACACACTTAAATCTTTACACGATTGGATGGTTTAATGTCGTAGAACCGTGTTTGTTCACATATTTGATTCTTTATTTATGGAGTTTGTTTCATTTTATTATGAAGTTTGTTGCAACGGATTTTTTTACCTATCGTATCTGGTCACGATGTCCAATATAGCTCATTGCAAAGCGTCCCAGTCTAAAGCAGTGATGATCATTGGTATCAGCGTAAAAGAACAGATTAAACTAAGAGCAACCATAATATACAATGTAACAGACAGCAATCAAATACAAAATGTAAATTAGATTAAGTGCGCGAGAACGTTAGTAAATGTATGATGAATATTCGCTAGAATCGTGTGTATTGAACGCACCAAAACGATTTCTTTATGTCATTGCACTAATGTTTAGTCTATTGCGACTTTATTATTGCTGCTCTTGCCCACATAAACTTTATTCTTGCTACAACAAACTGTACAACAATTTAAATGGAGATTGATAGAAACCAATCGTCAAATACAAAGTCTGATACCTGATGTTTGGGTATTGATGAGCGATTTGATGGATAGTGATCAATGTACACAGAATGTCATTCATCCGTATCATCCAACCTCTGTTGCCAGTGGTGATAGCTGACGACGTTTCGATTTCGGCAAGGAAATCTGTGACGTCATCGTTTGTGGGAGTCGGTTCTAGAATCTGAAAAACTAAAACAAGGTTTTCACAAAACACACAAAAAGCACCGTAAAACGAGTCTAGTCTGCCACTGGTTTTGATTAATAAGTGTTCTTGTCTGTTCATTACTTTAATGCTTCTGGTTTTCGTTTAAGAAAAGTAAAAACATTGTTATATTTCGGCAGGAAAAAATAGTTTAAACCAGGGATTTACATTATCTTTACCTACAAAGTTTAACAGCAATTTGCAAACAACCTAAACCTGTGGAAAACATGCGATACAGATTTTTTTTCTTTATCTAAAACCTGAAAAATTGCCCTAATTTTCGTTTAACCCAAGTTTTTATTTTTCATAAACCTGAAATGTCCTATATATCCTAGTAAAACACAAATGATTAAAATCCTGCAAATACAAAAAACAAACGTTAAAGAAACCCTAAAAGGTTTACACATTTCCTAAATTCCTATTTCCTGCGAAACAACAAAATTGAAATAAAATGGATTAAATTTCAAAAAATATTAAAACTTCCAGGTTAGCCTGCAAAAACAGTTTAATCACATAATTATAAATATAGTTTTAAACACATTTTTCTAAAACCTGTGGAAACATAAAACAGTAAAACCTGAAAAAATGATTAATAAAATTACAAACGAATAAACTAACCCCTAAACCTGAAACAAAAACAACAAAGTATAAACTGAAAAGTTCTGCAAAACATAGAATGGGCTAAACCTGCAATAAACAACAAGGTACAAAAAAATCTGTAAAAAGAAAGCAGTGGTTAATATCTGCAAAAAAACAAAGATTAGTTTATACAAACTAAGAACGGTTCGTTTTTTTTTGTAATTATTGAAAACTTACAAAATATCTCCAATGCAAGGTTTGGTTCCAATAAAACTAATGCGATTGCTTCCAAATGTAACAACACAAAAAGGTCCATTTCAAACAATAGTTTTGGTGGAGGATTCTAAAAAACAACAAATGAAACATTAGTTTTCTTGATAAATCGCGGGATTGGAAAAGAAAACTTACATGGGCATGTTTGGATTGACAGAAAACAGAATCAAATCCAAACTTTAAACTGACTGATGTTAATTCTTTGTCACACTGAAACTGACGATGGCGGTTCGCATGGTTAGAGCGACGAAAAATAAACAAACATTCAATATTATCATATAGAACCTGTCGTCTGATGTAAAAATGCACTACACCCCCCAAGAACTGGTCTTATTAATAAAAAATAAAAGGATAGAAAAAGTGAACTCGGCACACATTTTTGTTGATGAAAGAGGGAAAACGAAAGCAAAAACACAAATGCCCTTAAATATTTTCCACTAAATGTTTTACTTCGTATTAATTTTGACAAATATATTAATGGAGTCGTCCAAAATGTATTAAAGTTTATGTTGCTAATACTTTGTATTGAATTAAAAGTTTAATGCGTTGTTTGATTTTAATCAAGTTTATATTGCCCACGAGAACCGGTTGTTCGTCTGCTTCGGTATTCACGAGCAGTTTCTGAAAAAACGTTGGAACCGCCATCGTCCCTGCGCCGCCGACGTAAAAGTACACAAACTTGCCTCAACTAACTGCCCTGCATACAACCGCCGCAAATTAGTCTAGGAAAGTAGAAGGTGAGTCTGTCATGTTTTACAACCACCCAAAATGTCACCGCCCCATAATGACTGGATGGCCGGGTCAAGCAGGAAAACGTAACTGAATTAAGTTGTAAGTAAGTCAGCCAAAATCCACGAATAAAAAATGGGCTTGACCAGCAAACAAGGGCATTGGGGCAATAAATTAGAGCCATTTTATGTAATACTGAATTTTCCGCGAATATCGAGGCCATTAACATCACATGCTTGATATTCAATTCGCAGTCTCTTCTTAATGAAGAAAACTAAGAAACGAATGCACATGCATGGATAAAACAAGCTGGTCAAAACCCGAAAAAATCCACAACATCCCTAATTTTACAGTTGGCATAGGCGCAGAAATCTAGTTTAAAAAGGAACAGTGACATTTACAGCGTATAATTTAACAGTATCGCGTCACTGCCCCTTGCCCTCAGAGTCCCCCCACAAGGACCCATATATTTTACGCATCCGCTGGGCTGGGAAAAAAGATTAACAACAGTTTGCGCCCTATCAGGGTGGCTCACGGGACTTTTCGGGCAAAATGCTATGCCGGCCCCCTCAGGTCCACGAGCCTGGACCTTCATTGGGAGTAGCTGTGTCCCTACTCTGACCCCGCCTACACCGCGGCCAGCGCAATGCGGTGGGGACCATGCCAAGGCCGTGTTTCTATGCGCACCTTATTTTAGCTAAAGCCATTTAGCAACGCGCCACACCTATCTAGAAATCGATCTAAGCCAAGTTCCTACGTGGCGCGCGAATCCCAAACGTACCCCATCTGTGTTACCTGGCCTAACCTTAGTTAACGAGTGCAACTCGTAGTTCTAGCCCTAGCGCAAACTTGCTGTAATAGTAGCACTCCTATAGACTTGGACTATTCTTTGAACACCGAGGAAGACTTCCTTTACGAGTCAACCTCGGCAAAGAATAGGTCACTCACCCTAGCGCCAGTTAATCTAAGTTAAGCCTAACAGTTCCGCAAACCCGGTTGACCCACGACAGACTCCTATGTTTACATACAAATAAATATTTGAAGTTGAGGAACGTTAGGTAATGAAAGTAGAAAGAGGTGACGAAGATCGTTGAGGTGAATAAGACGACGTAAACCTGTAAACAAATATTTATTATATTACTTTAAATACCACGATATAGTTTAAATCTAAGAACTGGAGTAACTGTTAATAAAAAAGGCGTTGTTTATTTGCAAACTAAGGCCTCGTTTCTGCACGCAAGACTTGTGTGCGAGCAAGCTTTCTACAATCAGTGTTGATTGAAAAAAACGCCATTTGTTACGTCACAGAAAAGCACAAAGCACGCGTTCTAAAGCTTGCCTATGTATAAAACAGTAGTGGTATTTGAAGCACAGTTAATTTCGTCTACCAATTATAACTGGTTAAGACTTGAAACAATTAAAACTTATTTTACCCGAACTTGGCGGCGAAGAATTGCTTGATAACTTCTGGCGTTTTTTTTTGCATTTTGTTCAAACTGTAAAAGATTTAAAACATTTAGACAAAGTTCTAGGCCTAAAGCTTCACTAGTTATAACCGAATCAAAACACAAGGCAAAAATAACGCTTATTTACAGTCTACACAGTCTTATATCCAACAAAAATATGGGTGCAAAAAATACATTACAGGAGTTGTATAATTTAACTGGTTTTAATACTGACGATATTGGTCAGGATTACCATAATAAGTTATCTATGATATTACACCAAAACAGGATAAAATGTACAACAATAAGTCCTACAGATAAGCGTGAAGAAACAAATGCAATTTACCTTATAACACCGCCAGCCTTCCACCTCCGCACGCCATTAACTCAACAAAGCGAATGACTGACTTGCAAGGAAAGAATCGAGTTCGGCGCGGGCGAAGCTCTGATTGGTTGTGATGTCACCAAAGCTAATCAAGCGTATCGGAATGTGATGTTGCATTTGGAAACATTCGAAAACTTGTTTTTTCGGTTTAAAATTACATTTAATTTAAATACTATTATTGGGTTAAAAAGTTAATGTTTGAATCGGTCAATTTCAAAACATTGTAAAAATCATATCAGTTTAGAGGTCCGACTTTATAATCTGAAAATGTATTACATATTTTTACATTTGTTTGCTTCGCAGGGAGTACAAAATAAATTTAAGTAAACCGTAATTGACTTGAGGACATGTCCAGAGTGGGTTTCAACCACAAACTCCAAAGAAATTCGTCGAATTCGAGACTGTATTAGTCTTATAAAAAATATGCCAAAGAAGATGTAATAAGCGACATGATTTCTGGTACAAACACTCTTTTCTGGTACAAAGTGATGGGTTGTTTCTTCTATATTTTGGCCATTGTATTTCTTATGAAAATAACAAATAAATTTCGAGATTTTATTTGTCGTTTAAATATTTGAAATAAACTGAGCTTACGGTGACAGATTTGTCCTGTTGTAACTTTCATCGAAACAATTAACTTTAAGTTGTATTCACGTCACCACTGTTGTAATATTTTACATTCTCTGTTGATGTGTTTTGCTCTTCTTCTACATGTACGCCCGCACCGCTTAAGGCGCGAACGCAACACTAATTTTTCTTAATTCGCCAAGATTAAGTAATTGCGAATTTTGAAAATCGCTGACGCAGCCAATTTCAAACGAGACAGTCGAGGCGCAAGTAGATGTGTCGTATAAACGGTTTGAACTTGTGTAGAAAAGCTTGTATCTAATATCTAGCTAGAACGAGATATGAACGCAAGGTTAAGGCTTGGAAAAAGTTTACAAACAAACACAAAAATTGAAACAAAAAATTCGAAATCGACTGGCTTGCTTTAATTTAACGAAATATTTGGGGATTTTTTTTCCAGAATGATATATATTTGCAACACATAAAAAAATCAGGTGTATTGATATAAGTTTACGACAAGAACATAAGAAACAACCGCGAAAGTTATGTGGAAGTTTTTCTGCGATAAGGAAATATTTCGCATTCTTGTTTAAGTATTAAACTACGTAACAATTTCAGTAACGCTGTGGTATAAATATTTAACTTAATGTAACAATACAAGCAAGTGCATTACTACATGCTAAAGTGTGGTTTGGTAACAAGCAAGACCCGTGTTTATGATTCGCTGCAATTTACCCCCTATTATACTTGTACGTCTGGTGGGATTATGTTACCACTTCTAAATTTCCCAACAACCTTTAAAATATTAAACTTGTGTTAATAGGCAAAAAGAGAGACACGACTTTAAAGCGTTCGACCAATTTCACGTTTTTTTATTGCCAGTAACAGCTCGCCGTCGAAAAAATAAGTTAAACGTTTATAAATAGAGGAACTGACAATCAAAGGCGGTTTATTAATTCTTATTTACGTAATGCATTATTGTTGCATTGGAGAAGAATAAATACCAAAATTGAGTCGGAATTAAAGCTTTGTTGGTCTCCAATGCTTTAAAACCCGCCTTTGGATTCGTTTTTACACTTTGTCTGGACTTTATGTCAGCTATAATAAAGAAATAAAATTAGATTCAAAAGAATTATATTTGAATTAAGGACTGATGATGCTGTAAAGCAACTATATATAGCCTATATCTCAAATTCTAAAGGATGAATGACTTGATGTTTTTTATGAACTTAAATCAATCAGCATAAGTTCGATTATAGTCTTCATCCATCAGGCAACGAGCTTGGATATTCTAGTTTAAAGTTTACAGCTTAAATGTATTAATTTGCAGGAGAATTGTCTACTAAACAACCAATAGGCACAAGTGTTTTAAGTAAACTCGTTATGGCAAGTGCGCCTGCCTTTCAGGCTGAGTGGTGTACGTGGCCTTACCGGAGTCCATATTATTACCCTCCGCCACCTTACAGCGAGCTCAACCCTCTTAACGCGACTCATACAACCTTAGAGGGACAAGTACTTCCTTCTGCGCCACAAGAAGACCCCACAGCCCCGGATGAAGACCCTGCAGACCCGGTTTATCGTCTCTCGACTTGTATCAGTACCGATTTGTTGGATATTATGAAGAAACGACGAATTGGTTAAAATTGGAAGGTTTGATTCGGAATTGAAGGAGTTCGGCGTTTTTGGTCGAGATGAAAGAAATATTATAAAATTAAAGGAAAACTGCAATGGAGCAAAATTTATGACATTTTGACGACGCGGTTTTGGAATATTTACTGTATAAGTTCAAAAACTTGCTTCAAATTTATTTCACACAAATTTGCATAAGTGCAACCCCTGAATTTTCGATGAAGTTTGTTGAAATTTACATCTAAACTATGATTGTTTTTGCATTTCTAATGTATAACGAATCTAGCTAAAATTGAAAAATGATTTCCAAGTAACAGAATCAGTCAATGAATTTGTATGAAATATATTTTGGCTAACTGGCATCTTTAGTCCCTTATTCAAATAGAGCCTGTGTGGTTTTTAACCAAAGTAATTACCAAAACACGTGGCAAAAATGGACGACATTCCTTTTGGTGGTGAATTAAGGTATTTGAAGTCTTAATAATATTTCTGCAACAGAATTCCTGACGTAACAACGGAAGAGGTCCAGGAAATGTACGGGAAAAATAAACCGATGCGTACAATGAACAAAATTGCAAGCGCAGAAAGTCCATTGCCAATGGGGAACCACATTTTGATTGTCCATGGTGGTTTGACATAAAACCAAAAATGAATGTCCATGTCCTTTTAGGATATTGTTTATCCGTACACAGCGGTACCATTTTGATAGTTATGGCACTCTTTTGAGATACATTTCATGCCACTTTGCAGTTTTTTGTCTCTTGCATAATACTGATACTCGCTCTGGAATAGTCATGTCGAGTTCCCGTAATGATTGAAACTTCGTAAGTTTAAGCCCAAGTCCTGACCGTTGCGTGCAGGTAAATCGCACTTAGTCGCGGTGCCTGGCAATGAGGGCACTCGGCTAAGCAAGTCCAAGTTCATTGTTTATAAATCGTCTGATGTATTTTCCAGTTATCCATTCCAGGTAATTTGACAAAACTACGGCGATTTCAGTGTCGATTGGGGCTGCATTATTCTGTTGACAACAAGGAAATTTAGATTCACGTTTCAACAGTTAGTAAACTAATAACAGACTAACAGGTAAATTGCGTTTTTTTTTTAACTCACGAAGTTATTGTTTATCGTGACGAGATTTTAATTATCCCAAAAAATACATCAGTTGCCTTCAGTCCTAAGAAATGTCTACATTTAAATTAGAAACTAAGTAACTTATATCATGCTATTATAGACACTTAGAAAGCAAAAAAAAGATGCATTTGCATACGCATGTGTTTAGATTTGAGACTTTAGATTTGAAAAGTTGAAGAAAACCAACAGGGAATAAAAGACTAACCTGTTTTTGTATGCAGCACTCATACGTCGCACGTCCTTAGTTTCAGTTAAAGCTTGAGTATAGAATGTTGGACATTTTGCAGCCTCTCAAATCAGCAAAAGTCTGATACCAGCACAATCTAAAACAATTTAAGTAACTGCTGTGCATTAGCTATTAGCTTTTTGGCCCTTCAGGAGCTGCAAAAGACGAAAAAAATCAACCACGCTGGCAAAGCCTGGAATGCGAAATACGAGTTTATCAGCAAAAAGCGCCTAACGGCTGAAAACTGCGCCGATAAAGAATTGCGCCACATGTAGCATTGTTATGTCACAGAGCAACTTTATCTTTAGAACTTGGCTATTGCACTAGTTTTGTTGCGTATTTGTTGTTTGCTTAGCTGGGTATTATCAAAAAATAACATCCACAAAAAGTGTACAAACAAGAAACGACTGAAAAAAATACATAAATTAACTACCTATACGCTGTTTAATGTTAATTTGCAAGTTAACGAGATGGACAACACAACTTTAACTAACAGATCCGGTAAAGAAAAGCAGTGAAGCAACTACAACGTTTAACCAAAACCTAGCATTTTGACGACGTGGTTGGCACAATCTTTGCAACTTAGTGCTTAATTTTAAACCAATTTCATTTTTTGTTTAAATAGATGTCTTAAATATTTTAAGATTGCGCACCTTATTACTCATACATAAGTTGTAATCTATTTAAATACGTTCTTTCACAACATATCTTTGCATAAGCTTATTATATAGTGCCGAAAGACAGTAAAATTAAAATCTGTGCCAAAAAACAATCTTTCACAACTTCACAGTTTTCAAATCGTTCAAGTTACTGTGCAATGCAATATTTCGTTTGTTTTAAAAACAAAAATTCGTAACCTACCTGTTCAGTCCAGCTCCCCGGTCTGATTGAGATGTTGCCGCCAGCGCAGTCAAGTCAACACGAACCTTATGCCGCTTAGTCACGTGACCACGTACAACAGAAACAGCACAATTTAACAGAGATCAAGGCTATTTTTTTCGGACTTAAAACCTTTCATCAGTACGTACACTATTGCCATACTTTCTTCCTTAAATGTGGGCATTAAAGCATCTTGTTCGTTCACATCGAATACCCTCACAAAACGCCTGAATACGAAAACCCATTCCAGAGTTAACCGTGAATACTATAGAAATCGTATAATATCCATTTACGATTTTTGTGGCGTACCACATGCTTGAATTAAAAAGTGATTGTATATATTTTGTAACGATTGTATTTAGCTGTATTACTTGTAAAATTCTAGTTGCTATACACGGATAACTTCATCAGCAATTAACGATGAGAAAACTACGGTTTCATGAAAAGAAGTTGCTCAAGAAGGTGGACTTTTTCGCCTGGGAAGCGGACAACAACTTACATGAAGTAAAAATTATGCGCAAATACCGGATTCAAAAACGTGAACATTACACAGCGTAAGTTTAAATCCAAATAACATTCAGACACTGTATTACATGCAAGTGCTTGGAGAATTGGCCTGTGAAAGTTTGCTTTACATGCTAACTGACCAGCCTAAAAGCTAAAAATGTTCACAACAGTTTCTGATTTTTTTCAACATACCTAAATTAGTGACGGTTATAGTACAGTCAATGTCAATACAATAACTTTGAAGCTAATTTTGATAATTAGCATAACACTACAGCTGCTTTAATCATGACAATTTAAATTACTCAAATTTGACATTGTTACACTTAAAATTTTGGAAAAGTTTGGTATTGTTTCCATGTCTTTTTATGTGGAAGTCGTTTTTCTGATGTATTTAAAGTAAACTTTATATTTGCAGTTACAACAAGATGAGCCGTGAGGTTCGGACGATTTGTCGCAAAATTCGGGACTTGGATCAAAATGACCCATTCCGTGTCCGATGCACAAGTGATCTCATAGAGAAGCTTTACAACCTGGGAATTATTCCAACGAGAGAGAATCTTGAACTGGCTGACAAAGTTACAGCTTCTTCATTTTGTCGCAGACGTTTGCCTGTAATAATGGTCAAACTGAAGATGGCCCAATCTTTGAAAAGCGCTACTGAGTTTATTGAACAGGGTCGTATCCTTTTTTGAGGTTTTTTGAAGGAGCACTACTTACGGTGGTACTAAATACCGCATGTGGCCGCATGTAACCGCATGTGATTGCATGGTATACCGCATGTTATCACACGGCAGGAATCTCTGAAAGACTTGAATATGCTTTTACGAAAGAATAATTTTGCGGACTTTTGAAAGCGCTAATGGTTAGAGCTATTAGGGTTGGGTGAAGGTTTGTTATTAAAATAAACCTACAATCTAGTCTATTTTACCCTTGATGGGGCTTGTATTCCTATATTTCACATACCTTGGTGTATTTTAAGAGGAATCACATGCGGTCACATGCGGTATTTAGTACCACCCGCACTACTTGCACACCAAACAAACTTAAAGCAGTTTACTACAGGTTAAAAATGCTTTTTTGTAAATCTATTAATAAAGGTAAAAATTGTAATTGTTTTTTCATATAACAATAAAAGTTCGACTTAACAGCCTATTTCAGATATTCGAGTAGGAACAAAAGTAGTTTTGGATCCTGCATTCCTTGTAACAAGGTATGTAAAGATTAAATTTTACATATCGCCCCAAACGTATCCATGTATAGACCTAATTTAATTATTGCAAAGTGCAATTGTAAAAGGTCCCTGCTTGCAAAAAACTGAAGTGAAGTAACCTTATTGTAGGTGGTATGCTAAGTGTACTGTGTGAAATATGTAGACTGTTATAGTAAAAGGGAATATATGCTTTAAATTACATTAGTTTGTAGTTAAACTGTAATACTGTCAAAAACATTTGCAGGTCTTTGGAAGATTTTGTAACATGGAAAGAGACATCCAAGATCAAACAACACATACTGGAGTACAATGATGAGCGAGATGATTATGACTTTGCTTAAAACATTTTCAACAATCTTTGAGGCAGATCCATTTATTGGCAACTAAAATGGCAAAGAAATACACACATGGCAGACACTACAAGTATTAAAATGGCAGAAAATAGGGCTAAAAACTGTGTAGAAACTTCAAAACTCCAATTTTCCTTTTGGATCTGGCATACCATGTATTGGAGAATGAATATGCTCTTCAAAGATTTGTGTAATTTGTCGAGCACTTGGCCTGGCTGATGGACGTTCATGTGTACATGCCCAGAAGAGCTCAATGACAGGGGTGTAGGACATGTCGAATTCATAGTTGACAAGAGGGGGTCGTGAACCTACATGAAACAAATGTTTGGTTGTATTTTGGAGAATGAATGTGTTCTGGACTAATGGTTGTGTTTTTGTTTTTTGCCAAATACATGTTTTTTTAAGTTAGAATATTAGTGTTGCAGTTGGTTTGACGAAAATACAGTTAAAAGAAGCGTCTTCTGTTGTAATCCATGTTACTGAACATAAAGCGAAAACATCAGTGTCACAGGGTTCCTGCGCAATTTTCGTTTATAAGTTCCATGACTTTTCCAAAACTTTTCAAGAAAGATACCTCCCAATTTCCATAACATTATTCGAAAAAAATCGAACAAATCCCATAGTGAAACTAGTAAAGAGGCTTAGGTATTATGCATCCAATTTACCATCCTTACAACGAATATACAAACGTTACATAATTTAAAATTCCTATCTCTATCTGACATTTTCAGGGTAAAACAGGCATCAAATTCCATACTTTTTCAAGGACTTTTGCAACAGTTGGCTTTTTTCAAAACTTTTCCAGGCGTTAAAAATACAAATTTAAATTCCATAACTTTTCCAGGTTTTCCATACCTGCGGGAACCCTGGTGTCATTTTCAAGTCATAATATAACAGTCAAGAATCAATAAAGTTTAGTAAATCTCTAAACATTTTTGTAAACTTTACAGAAACAGCATAGACATCTTATACATGAGTTTTTAGCATACAACAAGAAAATGTATATAATCATGTCAGCCCCCAGAAGTTGTTGGTGACTTACTTAAAAACACACCTTGGTAATGGGATATACAAGGATCAGCGGTGCACAACCTTTTTGCTATGACAACCACATTGCAGATCCTTGTTTTACCAACAGCTGCCAGTTACCGACTTAATTTTTGGACGATACCAGACTTTAAAGCGAGTACAGATACTGAGTACCACGTGTATATACCGAGTACGAGTACTTAAAATTGTGTTGTACTTAGTGGTATATAACTAGCTAATTTATCTGCCATGGCCGGGGTACATACGCACACACATATACATGCAGAAGCAGGTAAAAAAAATGTAATCCGATTTTGGGGGGCAAAATATTTCATTACCGAGTACGAGCACCGATATCACTGAAATCATTGGATACCATCGATACCGAGTACTGGGTACTCGTCCCATCACTAGGGATGTTCAAAGTAGAATATCGAATCCTTTGGATATATCGGGTAATTGGAACTGATATAAATGTGTGCTCTCGCCGTTGGTAAAAATGTAAACACATGCGTTACGTTTTTACGTCGACGCCCGGTCATTGTACCAGCTGCAAAAGACGGCAAAGGACTTCCCCAAATTGTGAGCGCTTTACAACGCCATAACGCTAAGTCACGAGTCGCTATAACAACGCTATAACGTCGGTGTCGGAGGTGCATTGGAGGCATAATTAACGATTGGCGCACTTTTTGTGACGCATCTGATCACGTGATTACGTTTATGTCAGGCTCTTGCAACGTCTTACCGACGTCTAATTGTTTTCCGACTTTGATAACAAAAAACATCTTACGGTCATGGCGTTGGGCAGCGATTGGAAGCATGGGATTGTCTGTTAATATCGCAAAAACAGCAAAGGAATCCCAAAACATATGACGGTTGAGTCCTTTCCTGACCTCATACAAACATAAAAATGTAGTGAGTAAACGCTGCAAAGTTTAACTTTTAATTGCAGGTAGTTTAATTGGGCTTTGAAAATTGACCACCTAATGTCCCAACTTTGTTTGCTAGGGTGCCTGTTTTCGCACTTGTTTTAAGTTAACAAACGTTATATATTTGTATTTGTAGACTAGGGAGTCTATGTCAGTCCTCTACCACTAAACAAATCAAATTACCCTTTGTTTTTACATGATTACAACATAGTTGCTCTTACTGAAGGTAATAATAATCACTATAAATGAAAAGGTTATGAATAATTTTTAACCTCATGCTAATTCTTCTGTCTTTGTGGATTTTTGGGCATTTAGTTTCAATGCAGTTGTGCAAGGTTTTTCCCAGTGTTTTTTATTTCTTTTAGTTGGTTCTTTTTTTAAGTTTTAAATGAAAAATGTGTTTTATAAAGCAAAATGATTGCACAGTCAAAAATAATATAAGAATTGGATTCGATATTCTAGATTCGAAACTAGAAAATTATTCTAGAATACCCAGTTATTCTACTTTGAACATCCCTACCCATCACTAGTAATGGCTTCACAATCACTAAGATTTCTCCAGATAGGCTGTTTGGGTATAGAATAAATAAGAAATGCTAGTAATATTATACCCAAAGACTCCTGATAAACTGTTTCAGCCTCTTCAAAATCAGTTTCAAACTCCTCTGAGTCATCATAATCTTCTTCCTCAGGAAATACATGCATATGGGGAATCCCCAAGGTCAGCATCTCATAGAGAACCATCCCAAATGCAAAGATGTCTGCTTTGTCACTGATGTGTGTTCCTAAACAATGATTGTGTTCAATACAAGTACAATATTTTTACTTTTTAAGCAGTGTTTCATACCAGAACCAACTGGTAAACCTAAAGAAACAAAATAATGCTTAATGGTAAAAATAACGGCCCAAATAGACATAAAAAGTGACATACTTTATATTTATCACTCCTTATACATATATATGTATATTTATCACTCCTTATATATATACACACACAGGTGTAACTGAGGTGGCCTTCATATCACTAATGATGGCATGAGCATTTGCAGAAACATTTAAAATATAAAGCATGTCGCTTTTTACATCTATTTGGGCCGTTGTTTTCACCATTAAACTTATAAACAGACTCGTAGATAGTGTTACAAAATAGTGCAATTTTTTTAACTGGTATTTCAGTTTGGACATTCAAAGTGGAGTTGTTTCAAATTTCGCTTCATTATGAAATTATATTAATTCAAAGCTCCAAAGATGTTCACACTAATTTTATGCAATAAATGTGTGACAAAATAACCACTTGACAATAATTGTTGTGTGTTCCAAATTTCTTTTAGCTCATATTGATTTAGTCTGCCAGGTGATTCACAGGTGACATAAAACATTTTTTTCTTTTTCACCCACTACGTTTTACTGGCAAAAGCAGAACTTGCCTGTATACAGAGGTTTGTTGTTATGATTAAAAAGTACTTTTAACAAACCTTGTAGGACCTCTTTACTTGACCATGATTCAGTTCCTACATATTCTGCATCTTGATTTTTTGCTGTCAGTCCATCGTTTAGTTCAACAGTCACACCAAAATCACATAACTTTACTTCATCAAAATTTCCCTGGTAACAGAAAATAAATGACTTATTAAAGCATGTCTACCTTTTTGCCACCAAGCTTGTGCACAAAAATTCTGCAATGGAGAAGAAGAGTAAACCTTACAATTGCTTGCATGCATGCTAATGTTTACAGTCAAAAACTTAACCATTGAAATCATACCCGGATAAGGATGTTTGGACTTTTCAAATCACCATGAAGCAAATGTTTTTCTTCGTGGAGATAGACCAGAGCATCTGCCAATTGCTGCGCAACACATAGGATTGTCTGAGCTGGAAATGGTCCTAGAAAACAATTAAAAACTTTGTCTATGTGTGCAATGTATGTATATAGGAATCACAGCAAAAGCTTAAAAATGTACAACCAAAAATACAACGTAAATAAAAAACTTCCGTTCAAACTATCACACAAGGCACAACAAAGCACACCTGTTGTATGGTATTAAATGGTATAAAATGGTATGAAAAATACATTCTTTGTTACACAAGATAGTTAGACCAACCGGGCCATGTTTTATCTTCATCAGAATTCCTAAACCATGGTGATAGTTTTATCAGAAATTCAAAAGCTTCTGTTAAGACAGTGGTTCTCAAAGTATGGGTCGCGACCCAATGTCACTTATGCGTGCAACCACAAGAACTTGGTTAAGCAACGTTTAACAAATGTTTCGTCAAGTCGTTGCTTCATATCACGTTAGACAACCATTTATTACAATACATTTGCATTGTACACAACAATGTCCAAACATTCACTGGCGGACAGTTATGTGTTTAACGAAATGAGGCACTTACCAAAACAAGTTGCAGTTTTAAGCCACATTTTGTCGCAAAAAAAGATTTGCAACCTTCTAAAAATAGAAAGGAGACAAAAAGTTATTCAATCAGCAAAATTCAGACATTTTAGGACAAAAAACTAAATGTCCTAATGATTTTTAGGCGTTAGTGTTAAGAAGTAAAAGACTACACTAAAAAAGTTTTCAAGTGCATCATACCATAGCCTTTCTCCATTCGATCTTCAATGATTGACATCAGTGACTTTTCACCAGATTCCATTGCAAGACAACTTGTTCCATCAACACTTCGGCTAAATCCACGGTAGCCAACAATATTTCTGTGATTGAGGCTCTTTAAAATCATTGCTTCTTCCTGTAGTCTAAAAACAAAACAATTTCTTTTGATTTTTACATGCCACTATCAGAGTTACAAAGTGAAAGGCCAACTTCCTGGTAATGCTAAAACAAAAATGGACCTATCAACCAGGAAAACTATAACAGTTATATATATACTCCAATACATGACATTTACTAATTATCGTTACCAGTCAGTTTGTGATCAGACGGCGATAAACAGTCTGTTTGTAAGTAAGTAAGTTTGGCAATGATACAACTGTGTCTTGAGCATTGCCCAGTCACTGATCGGTTTCAAGGCAAACCGCCTGACAAAAGATTTAATGCTTGAACATGTCTTTCATACATATTACATTTGCAAATTGCTTTCAACAAACTCTTTACCAAAAGAGAACCTGGTTAAAAACAGCATTGTAAAATTAAATGAAAACACCTTCTGTTATTTCCATCATACCTTTGTTCATTCACTGAACTGTTATGTCCACATTTTTTATTAATTTTCTTCACTGCCCATGGAGACCGATATTGTCCTAGTTTGGGTGAACGTTCAACAAGATAAACATTCACACCTGAAAAAAAATAATCAAATATAACAACTGAGGGAAATTATGCCGGGCAATATCAGACCCTCCAACAGGCAGCATGGTCATTGACGACTGTTTATGACAACAAATAACTTTGGATATTTGCAATGTCCCAAACCCAAAATTCTTGGGATATTTGCAGCTGAGAGAAAATAATTAGCAGTTTATAGTTGTCAACAATCAACCTAAAAAAGAGACTTGCCAACATTTTACCATCTTTACAACACAAGATTCAACAACTTTTTCTACAAATAGTTAAAACGTTTTTTTTTTCCAACCTGTTCCAAATCCTAAATGCTTCATAAAAGGTGATGCAGGTATTCGCAAACATGGAGAATCTTGTTGACATTTCAGTGCATTTATTCTGTCATGTTTTAGTGTAATTGGAGTGCACAATTGGTTTCCATCCATTTCAATGTCCCGTGACATCATTGTGTCTTACCATTAACTTAATACAGTCAAGCAAATAAAACTAGCTCTTCTAGAATTTGCAATATACGTTGCTAGTT
Source organism: Phallusia mammillata (assembly GCF_965637545.1). Taxonomy (NCBI): domain Eukaryota; kingdom Metazoa; phylum Chordata; class Ascidiacea; order Phlebobranchia; family Ascidiidae; genus Phallusia; species Phallusia mammillata. Next base: position 5,197,909 of record NC_137259.1, on the reverse strand, counting down.
GCTACGTCGTAACGGATATAAATAAGTCGTAACAAATATAACTAAACATAACTAATGTTCTTTTTAAATAAGCATGCCACTCAATAAACTCACGTAATATATTTTAATGAAAGGCACAATTAATATAATGGCTCGTTCAAACGCCATCTTAGAGAAGACAAGACAAGATAAAACCATATGTGTTATTGCACACTGAAAAGAACGCATAATTTTTCTTGGTCAATATAGTAAAAGTATATTAACTTCTTATTTCAGAATCTTTTCCACCTAGACCTAGCGTTACCCAATCGCATCTTCTTTAACAATCAAACCAATGTTTCACTTTCGCATTTGGTATTTTGGGAACAAAAACAAATCGCCCGCCACATATTTTCCAAATTAACGTAGCCACTAGTGGATGAGAAATTTGCGTTCGTATTATTTTCAATGTTGTTTATTCTTTTTAGACGTTTTGAAATGACAAACTAATTACAAATTAAAAACTACACAAGTTTAACTCTGATTGTTTGCTAAATAATATTACAGCGGGTTCATAGAAATTATTTCTACAATGGATACGTAGAAGTAACACTTCTTTAACTCAATCTCAATGTTGACGATATCTATGGTCATTTTTTTACAAAATATGGGGGTAGCTGCCAGCTGGCTAGTTAAGTGGCTTCCATTTGTGACCGATGGCACATCACTTACTATTTCCTAATTTTACATGCCTCATGTTACTGTATTTTGGTCACGGACTTATGTTAAGCAAGACTGCTGAAAACGTGTTTTCCTTTTTTTCCGAATTAATACAGCATGTTTTTTCGGCGCTGAAGTTTTAGTCGCTCAAATCTATGTTATCAATTTGCTTGCCTTTTGACGAAAGGCACTAACGTGTTCAGAATTACCTGACCTATGAATCTCTAACCTTTTAGGCCTGTTACGTGAAAAAGTATATGCAGAAAAGTCCAATACGGGTACAATGTTCTTTACTTCGACGCAAGCAATTCACCCTCGCAATAGCAGTGCTAATATAAAGGACATTATAGTATTGGCACGGTTGTTCTGTCAAAGGCAATTTGATACAAATGATACACATGCAATATAGCAGATATGCAACAAAGGCTTGTCTAAAGTTTGTTTTGTGATATACAGTTTTTAAATCATGCGGCGTAAAGCGAAAAACGTTGGTGCTTACAAAACCATGCTTCAGTTTGCTTAGATTTGTCGCACAACAGTGTTTTAATTCTGTACACACGAAATTGGCTAAAACATTTGGTAATTTTGTTCTATTTTTAAGAAGGCACTTAGTAACGGAGAATGCTAATTTCAAAATCAAAATGTACACACAGGCACTGGGAAACAGTTTCAAGGCAAAATTTAGGGTTCTTATGTACATATTAAATTCCATGTGTATTGTACACAAGGTGTTAAAATTGCGTTTTTACAGTAATGTTGAGACATTTTGGGGGGCCTCAACAAATTTTTGTAAAAAGTAAGTGTAAAAAACCAGCCAAATGCCAATATTTATTTACACATATGAACTACATGGTAAGCGTTTCGGCGTAGCTGACAGCACAAAGTTTTTGTGTGGCGGTTTAGGAAAAATCCCAAGATATACAGACCACAGCGGCATGCCTTTTTAACGAAAGCAAACTTTTTAAGGGCAGTTAAAGCAAGTCGTTTTTTGCCAAGTGCATTTAAACCGCTGTCGCTCCATTAAAACGTAACAAGAAAAAATTTACAAGGCCGCTTGAGCTATACGATACATGATTTAGCGTAAGCGTGGACTAAGGAATAAGGAATAGGGCAGCGTCCGCCAGTGACGTGTGCAGGGAGATAGTGACGTCATACTACTCTTCGTCAGAAGATGATGACGAGGATGACGAGGAACCGGAATCGGAACCTCCCTCAACGAATTGCTTTTCAGACACTGATGATGAAACTATTTTGCCGTCTCTGCGAATAGAAAGCATTTTTATGACGATTTTGGATTCAGCTCATCAAGCAAGCCCATATTTTTAACAAAGCCATACAGAACAGTGTATATTTATATGATAACCCACTGTGCACACATTGTTTTACAGAATATATATTTCACGAAGTGGTTTACGTATCATCAAATAGAATATTAGTCAAAAATGATAATCCGGAAATTTTTAGTTGAAACTTTATTTATTCTGCTTAATTTCAACACTGGCCAATAGTTATAAAGTAAGTTTTCTGTGTAACCGGTACACATGAAAACATTAGATCAAGTTGTGCCCTAAGGATTTTATAATTTTACTTTGCAGTATTAGACAAAGCAAAACTTTCACTAAAAACAACAAGTTCCCTAGATCTAAATTGACTTACTTTGTTTCAATTGTCTTCACAATAACTTTCTTGGTTGTTTTAGTTCTTACTCTTTCATCATCAGAATCGCTTTCACTTTCACTGCTTGAAAGCCTGAAAGTTACAAATACAGTCAATTCAACTTTTTTCGGAGAACCACATATTTCTAATCAACTGAACCTCACAAACGGCCTTTAAAATTGTTATTTTTGCTGTACAATTTGAAAGGAATTGCACCGTGGTTTGGTCAAAAAGGGAAACCAAAGAAAAGATAACCATCAGAGTCTAAGTTTTAGACTTTTCCACAGAGTTTCGATTTCGGCATTTCTTCATAAACAATAGTACGTTAACACCAAGAGTTAGTTGAGTATTAACAACTAAAGGGGTTTGGTGTATATTATGACACATATAAGATGCATATAAATTCATAACTGGGATCAGTCCTAAGCGTTCCTGCAGACTAGCGACCACCTAGATTTTTCTAGTTTATGCCTTGCCATAAAAGAATGCTTGATGACCGGCTGATTCGGTATAACGCCTTCAATGGGCCTGGCATAGAATAATTTTGACACATAGTGCGACCGTATAATACCCCGAGCATTTCTTGGTGCCTAATCATGTAAATGTTCTGTGCATTAAAAAATAGATATGTTAGCGCCTTACTTCTTTTCTTCGCCCTCGAGCAATCTTCTGTACGTCATAATTTCTTTTTCGAGAGAAAGCTTTACACTCATCAAGCGCTTGTATTCCGCTAGGTGGCGTTTCATCTCCGATGAAGCGTGGTCAAGTTCCATGGTAAGAGATCCAGCACGTGCTTGGTACCTCGCTACTTCGTGTTCGTAGCGCTTCTCGACGTCCGCTAGGTTGCGCTCGAGGTACTCATTCTGTCAAAATGGTGTTAAGTAAACGGTTAAGATTTTGGTCAACCAGAAAATGGAAAAATGTGCTGGAAATGTAATTGCCTTGGCAGTGTGGGTCATTGTTTGTATTTATTTATTTTAAATTTGCATATCTTTTTTAACTGTATTTAAATGTAATATGTACATTGCATTTCATTTGGTGTATTTAAACACGCATTCCAGGTTTGTTTTGCAATAATGTAATAATAATGATAAATAAAAATGTTTTGTAGCTATAGAAAAAATGCGTTTCTTTGTTCAGCATTTTTAATTTCATTCATTTTTGTGCTATTGGTAAACGCAGATAGCATTTTAGCTTGATATTCAGCAACCAACGTATAGCGCGCAAATAAGTATTAATCTAAACAATTCAAAAGAAACTGGTCCAACCACAAAAGTCAAGATTAAAATTCGTGAGATAATACAACCGTACAATTTCGCAGAAGCTTGATAACAAGTAACTCAATTTGATCAGACATTGAAAAAAAATGAGTTTGTATCCAAAACAAACGATTTCATTGCTTGAAGCCGAACGATAATCTACAAAAGATCGCCGTAGCCGAAGCCAAGGCGAGACTCTTAGCTATTTTCAACCCCTCAGGCCAACATGATTGCACAAGACGTGGCTAAACACAGCAGCCCATTGCCGTGCCCTTATATGGTCTTATACCGGCTTTCGCGCGTTTTTCGTTGGCTGCTGACGGCATTGGGTGTTATACATTATTAGATATGTTGATTCAATTTAACCGAAATCCTATAAGCTATAAAGGTCGAATTATGTGTTGTTTCAATAGTGTGCGTTTTAATCGTTATTTGACGCAAGTAAACGCATTAGAACCTTGAATTGAAACTAAAACGGCAAATAAGAACATGTTTTGTAGTAGTACTGATGCAGAAATGACAGAATTGATATTTATAGCTTAGATTAAATCTTTAAAATTACCCACAGTTTAAAGGTTATGGGAACATTGCACAAAAGGTTATATTTAAAATAAAACTGTCACAACAGATTATTTTTTTGAGGTTTTGTTTGAAAATTAAGTTGAAAAAACAAATCAACAATTCGTCTGAAAAAAAACTCAATGATCAATGTGCTCATGACATTTTGAAATTGGACCAATTTTTATGTGTAATTAATGTAAGTTTTGGTAAAATATTATGGCGTTTTAAATTGATAAAAAGTGGTGGACTGTATGGAGTAATAATGTAAAAACACCTTAACAATTACTCATTATTTCAGCCAATTCAAGATAGAAGATTTAAAAGTTATTATAGCCGATTATGAAATATCCAAACACAGCCTGTGCAATTTCTACATGCTTTGGCCTTTTACGCCGCTGGCCTTCTAGCAACCATAAGCTGACAGCGATTTTGTCTTGCTATGACAAAAAAGCTTCCAGACATGTTTTGCAGACGAAGTTGGACTCGTTTAAACTTGGTACGTGCGTAGGCAAGTTTCTCTGTACACGGTAATACTGAGACATTTTTTGTGTTACGTTTGCGAAGTTTTGAATGACACTTATTGCGTAGGATTCGTACAAACGTGACGTAATACTTCGCATGTTATGAAGTGTTATGACGTAATAAGGAAATATATCAATAAAATGACGCTTAATAAAATGTCAAAAAACATTTTTCGCGCTTTATGTGGGATATAATATTTGGTGGGTGACCGCCCTTGCAACTTTGGTAAGTGACAATTAAACGCTTTAACTTAATAAAGGGCTCTTCTGGCAATGTCTTTTTTAACCAACGTTTCGACGTCCTGTACAGGTCGCCATTATCAGGGTAAATGGCTTTGTCAAATGGATTTCAAGAAAAAAAGTTTTGCAAAAAAGGGAAAATGTGTCAAAAACCGAAAAAAAAATGACATTTTAAAAATCATTAATTTGTAAGTTATTTGAAACTAATACGTTGGGTGTAAAATTGAACAAAAATGTTACATATTATTTATTTTATTAACTTACGCTTCCTCTAAGAGATTCCAGTTCCATTTCAAGTTGTGTTACTTGCTTTCTGTAGTCGTTGATGTCACCTTGAACCTTTTCAAGTTCACCCAAATTCAACTTGGCCTTGTCTTCCAAGTCTTCGAACTGCAGAAAATATGTTTCAGTCACGAAAGTCCAAAAAAGTAACTTAAAATTGTAATATTTTTGCAAAGATTTTTACGGAAGCAGATCGTTGAAGAAAACTAAAATAAATTTGCTCATATAATGTCAATGCAACTACATATATATTGAGGTGCCAAATTTGTTAAGATTTCAGGAATATAACGAATTAATTCTTTGGTGAGAAAAATGTATGCACAGTTTGCAATCGCAAAAGAATCTAACTTATGTGAGTAAAAATTCTATTTGATGTTAAAATACGTGAATATATGAAAGTACCCAGCCAAAATAATGCTAGCGTTTATAAATGCTATGTAACATATAAATTGGTATAACGAACGCTTTAAAAAATCAAAGCTCAAAGCAGTGTTTCCCATAACTTTTAGCGACATAGCATATGTACAAAAAGCTTTACTTTTCCAAATAACATACAAAAAGGCTTTTTTGCAGTTTAAGCTTATCGTCATATGCGAAGCCGACTACATGGCTTGTAATAGCCGAGGGCAATAATAAATCGAATTTTGGTTTTCGCCTGTCTGTATGAGAATACACAGTATAACAGGCAAAAACAACGCTTGCATTCCTAACAGTGACGTCAGCCGGTCACGTGATTATGCCCTGACATTTACAGTTAAAACTATGCGATACTAATCCAAGTAAAAGGGCAAAATAACAATTGGAATACTTGGTATGTTGTCAGTGGTGTTAATTTGGGGATACGCTTTTTGCAAATATCCAATTCTTAAGCATTTGTAGATAGGATTAAACTATTCCAATATTTTCAAAAACGAAATTGTGCTTTTTGAAAATATAATTACATAATCTGTATGCCTAACGCAACTCCATTTCTACAGGTATTGGACACATTCTCGACAACGGGTTGACTCGCGATTGGTGACCAATGCTTTGTAGATTTAGAAAATTTGCAAGTATGTCTTAATCAGTGGTTTTTTTACAGTTGTGTTTAATTCTCAATTTTCTGATGACTTTCTTACGGTTTATAGGACCATTACATTAGAACAAATACAAACCAAGCATTGTAATAATCTAAATTAACAATGCATTGAGCAGTATATGACCCTCTGAACTGACGACGCTATAATTTAAGGCGAAATAAATATATTTTTTCAGCTTTTACATATTTTTTCTTGGAAACGTGTTTCCGCATTTAGTATAAATACAAACGTCAGATTCATTTGGTGTGTCATAAAATTCACATTCACGACTCTTGAATTTCCCCTTAATAGACTCTCTGACCCTATAAGAAAACAATGATAAAATTTTCTGATAATTTTCCCACCTTATTCTTGTACCACTGTTCAGCTTCGTCCCTGTTCTTAAGCACCATCTGTTCATATTGTGCACGGATTTGTCTAAGAAGTTCGGCAACATCTGGAGCGATACCGTCTACTTCTACACTGGTTCCCTGGTTCTTGATCTGTTCCTTCAAGTCCTCGATTTCCTACAAAGAACAATATATCAGATGCAATTAAATATTTTGTAGACAGATTCGATTTGAGTAACGAAGTAAAGATGATGCCATTCAGGCGAAATTTATATAAATATGTAAACTCATTGACTGATTATGTTATTTTTTTCGATTTCTTGGAAATTGCAGACAAAATGTGTTTTTTTTTTTAATGTAAATGTTTCTTTTTTTATTAAACTCAATGATTAACATACATTGACTAAAAATATTTGATTAAACGACGAAACTAATGAGATATTTGCATTTTATAAACATGTGTTGAAGTGCCAAAAAATACCAAAATTATCATACAACGTAAATAAACAATGTAAAAAACACACAAAATACTAATTGCCAGCGATCTTTAAGTCTGCTTATTATTATTTCCCAAATCAGAAAAAAATGATCAAAATTTTACCTCTTCGTGCAGTTTCTTTCCATATTCGAGTTCCTCTCTCAAAGTTTCGATCTTTCGTTCCAGATCCACGCGCACCATTGTTGCGTCATCAACGTCCTTCCTCAGTCTTCCCAACTCGTCGTCGAGTTCGACGCGAAGTCTGCCCTCGTGATCGAGTCTATTGTGACGTCACAAATACGATTAAATAAATGACGTCACCCATACGATAAATAAATGACGTCACAAATACAACAAATAAAATATTTTGGTGACAAAATCAAAATAAAATTTAAGTTTTGGTCATGCATTAAACATTGGATAAACCGGATCTTCGCCTAATACGGATGAATATTTTGGTCTAATCGAATCCGGATCTATCAAGATTTACCATATCAGGAAAACTGAATTACTGATAAACATACTTTAGTTCTTGAGGAATGCACGGGAGTTGATTGAATAAAAGTAAGCAACAAAATGTTGAAATTTAAACATATCATTGACTTTGTAAAGCGAAATTGTATATCTTTAAGACTAAAGGTAACTTTCCCCACCACTATTTAGCCGTTAGTTATGATTTTCAATTCAAAAGTAATATGTAATTCCCTATTTTATAATTTAAGTTATATTAAAACACAACCATTTTTCACGCACTCCTTTAAAACATTTTAAAACATCCAATCTCGTTTGAAAAACCTAGGCTAAAAAGGCTTCATAAAACTATTTACCGAAATGCATCAGTTACAAGCTTAAAAAGGCACTACAGGACGGCAAGTACGGCGGAGGACAGGTCAACTTTCTGTCAATTTTAGAGCTAGACGTGGACCCATAAATTGTGCAGTTCAATAGCGGCAACTTTCAAACAAATGGTGACAAATGAGCCTATAAACAGCCCCCGGGGGACACCATAAATCTCGATTTACACTGGTTGACATTTTCATGCAACGTAACGGAACACGATGTACCCACTTTGAACCTGAGAGTTTAAATTGTTGGATTTGGTGCAACACAATTTATAGGTTCATTTTTATACCACGTGGTTAAAATTTAGATTTTTTTTTGCCAAATATTAGTTGATAGTTTGTTTGTGAGATCATTCTTCGTCGCATGTTTTTTTTTCCCAGTTAGGTTTTTGGTCCAATAGGAAAATTAAAACATGGCTTATTAAGAACAAATCTGTATTTTATAGTGCCAGTTCAAAAGATCTTTTGGACCTGTTACGAATCATCACTCAAATATAAAAACTTTCTTATTTTCTATAAAATCGCTTTCTGCCGATTTTATGTCAAATAATATTGAACTAAAATCCGATTTACACTTAAATGTAACTATCGAACAATCCATTTATTTCATTCCTACATTGTTTCACATATTTTACCCACGCAAATAGCAAACCTATTACGTTTGCCATTTTTTCTATGCAGAGGCTCAGCAGTTGAATAAACAAACTCCACGGCGAGAGTTTCGTCAATCCGTACCCACAGAGGCTTTGCATGTGGCAGCATTAGCCCTAGGCGTAATACACTGACGCATGAGAAACCACAAGTCATTGCTAGTAACGTAATTCCTCAGCCGAAATGTCGTAGTATGAGATTCTTAAAGTCACGTTTAACAAAATGCTAATTTTGTATCTTTTGTAATGTTTCCAATTTTGTGCAATTTTATTGATGAATAAATCTGGCAAATCTAAGGTAAAGTTGTTGCCTGCTTTCATTTTATCTTCTTTTATCTCCTAACTTTAGTATAACAGTGGGTTGCATTAAAAAATAGCATGGTCATTTGCCTTATTTGTACAAATTTTTAATGCAACAAACAACTATTACATGCATTGAATTTTTTTTTATCACAGAGCTTTTAATAGGGCACATATCTCCAATAAAGGAGATGTATTAAAAGGGTGTAAATTAAAACTTACATTCTAGGCCAGAGGTTCTTAACCCATGAATAATAACCCCCGAAGGGGTAATCGCACAGTTGCAAGGGGTAAATGAAATTCATCTAGTTGTTTTCAGGAGTAAAAGTTTAAAGTTTAAAAACCAATGTTCTAGCTATTTGGCGTAGTTATAAAATTCATGACCTTGCCAAAGATATGACCTTGACCTATTGTATTACAAAAAGCGTGTTTTTGACCTATAAAATACTTACTTCCATTTAAGCTCCGATGCTTCACCTCTCAGGTTATCGCGCATAATTTCTGATCTCACTTTAGCGAGGGTCGCCTCGTCAACCTGGGCACGGAGTCGTCGCAATTTCTCAAGCTTGTCTGGTCCGAGTTCTACTTGCTTTTTCGCTCCAGCTTGTCGAATCTTTTCCTCCAAAATCTGGTTTTGTTCTTCAAGATACCGAACTGACCAAAAAAAAATTGTTTCCTAATTCGAACAAACCTCGAGGTACAAATGATTTGCAAGGTGTTAAAACTTGAACTAATCGACATCGGTTAATCCGGATCTTGGCCTAATCCGGACCATTTTTTGGTCCAAACGGGTCCGGATTAACCGAGGTTTACTATAGTTTGTTTTAGCCTTTGATTTGGAAAGTTGCTTTTTTAGCTTATTGCTGTAATAAACGAGTGGTTTTGCAATAAATGTGTTGTTACCACATTCTTACCTTTCTCGATATAGTTTGCAAAACGGTTGTTGATTCCACTTAAAACCTCCTTTTCGTTCAGTTTAAGTCGGGAGAAATCGCTGTCGAATGAAGCGGCGCCTCCTCCCATACCACCTACGCAAAATAAATACATGAAATAATTAAACTTAGTTACATGGAAAAAAATAAAATGCAATGTAACATAGAGAGCATTGCTTATTGCAGTGGTTCCCAGCCGGGAAGAAATTCCTCCCGAGGGGGGAATTTTAAAACTTGAAGAAAGGAATATATTTTAATTTGTACATTCGGTTTGCAAAGAGACACATTAGATCTAAGAATATTGCTTGCGAAGTTGATAAAATACTCATGTTTAAATAATTTTTGTATGGTTGAGCATCTACTCTGTAGGATATTAGGAAGGAATAAAATTGTTTTAAATTGTTAAGGAAAGAATTCGTCGAAAAAGGTTGGGAACCACTGGCCCATTGGATAGTACACAATCTTCATGTATATAGGACAAGTCTTTTTTTAGGAATGAAACAAAACACAATATTTTGCTCTTTACTACAAACTAAGTCAAATGACAACATTAGTTTTGTTTCAAATTACATGCCACAGATATTGACGAGTTAATGTCGCCACAATTTCTGTTTTCAAAATTAATTATCTATCATCATAACGGATCAGACGATTTATTTCTGCCAAGGTCAATAATTACAGGTATTTTTAGGCTAAGGAGAAAGTTATCTTTTGTCAGTATCAAACAACACTGAACTGTATCGTAGCAAATAAGTATATTAGATTAATAAAGTATTTTATTGTTTGCAGTAATATTAGACTCTGCATTGCATTTTGCATGTATAGTAGCAAAACGGCTTACGCCCTAAACTCTAAACCGGTCAAACTTAGCGGACAGCGTTAAGAAACAGTCAATTGCATTATGGTTTGTTTTTTCCCATACCAATCTGCTTACAATCGTCCACAACGAAAAAAATATTTTCATAAATTTATCTTCAAATTTCGGATTTTTTTTTATAAAGAGGAAGAATTTTTCAGAAATAAAATCAACATCTTCAAGATGATAAAGCACTCACTTCCCACTCCTGCTCCTCCGGAGGAAGACGAGGAGTAACTGTAGGAGACACGTTTCGATGTAATAGGCTCTTCATTGACAAATCCGGACTTGCCGAAAAGCTTGGAGCCAGCGGTGGAATAAGCTGTCTGGTTGCCAAAAGTGTTTCTGTAGCTTGATCTGCCCTGCTTTCCAGACATATTGTTGGTTTTATTATTACGTTATGGAGCGGAGGAAAAGTATGTGGTTAAGTGCTGCAAAAACATCAATAAATATTTTAATGTTTTTTTTATTTTGTTTGTCGTATGAAATTCTTAAAAATAGTTTCTCTGGCTTTTTATGTTTCAGACGATTTTCTCCTCGAAAATAAACAGATTGAAAAGATAAAATAGTGAAACGTCTTGATGTTTTATGTTGACATGTCGTGAGATAATCACGGACTCACAAAAACCTTTCACGGATCATATCAATCCGTAAACCAAGGTTGAGAAACATCGGTCAAAATAAAACAAAATAATCTTAAACACACTTTCAAAGCAATACATTGTTAGTAATAAAAGATACAAAATAAGGTTTATTTGCACCTATTTAAGTAACCCTTTCGCTCAGCAACCAATCCAAACTACCCCACTAAAGACTGCTTACATCAATTGATTGTTTTAATGCAATTGTGTCGCTATGTTTTCTATTACCTAGCGAAATTAACTCAACTAAACTCAAGTTGATAGCAATGTACTTGCCTATACTGGCTTTGCGAATATTTTTATCCAAAGATCTCAAACAGCAAGCGAAACAAACTCTACACAACAAACTCAACCTATAAGACGCATGTACAGCGACCATGTCACCTTGTATGGTGAATTCCTGAACGACCGGCGCCACTCTTTCATTTACTGCAATTATATCGGTAGTGCTGTTTATACGTGATCTTTCCCTAAAGATGAGTCGTTTAATTGC